>NW_017100141.1:2053227-2091742 GCF_001263275.1 Habropoda laboriosa
CGTTAAATTGTTCACCAGCAGCGACGTTGGAACTCTTAACCTACACGCGAGGGAAAATATCGACATGTCGCGAATCTTGTACAGCCTCTCTTGATTTATTCGCGTACAATATAGCCGATTCGATGCATTTCTCTGGCGGAAGAGACGCGTGCCGATCGTGAAGAGTTCTCGATTACACGCGAACTCTTTTGTCACGTAAACTCGCGGCTCGTTTGTTCCTTCGAGCATAGTTTCACGTGTACAACCGTGATATTTAACACGTTGAATGCCGCGTGGGACCGGCGGTGCCAAGATTAGCGAAAGCATTTAATTTGAATAAGTGGTAATATTTGTAAAATTTTCGTCTAACGCATCACACAGCATATTTAACACTAGGTTTACGGGACGCGCCATTTTGACGCATTTCGAACTTCACAGGGAAAGTTACAGAAACCGTTTACATTTCTCTCTTATCATTTACGTTTATTTTATATTTTAAATAAATATATAATACCACATAGACTCATTTATAAGTTAATAGCGTACGATAAGTTGTTTTGACTAAATTCAATTTGACTAAACTAAATAGTTCCATTTCCAACTTTTGGGATGCGCTGTATTTAAATAAAAAATTCATTTCGGCGCCGTGGACAAGTTACGTAGAATTGGTCCGGCATTCACCGTGTCAAGGAATTCGAAACGTCTGACGTTTCGTCTGGGAAACTCTCAATAAGGACATCTCTCGAATTTCCTCTCCAACTTCACGTTCTACCATTTGTTTTTTCTCCATTCGCAGATATTTTTCATATTTCGTTGTTTCTCACAAGCGCGAAGATATCATTTGGTTCGATTATTCTTTTTCTTCTCGTTCAGATCTTTCAGGCCGAATTTACCGTTTCATTTTCGAGAAGAGAGCGAACAGAAAACCACGTGCATCCTCCGCGCTTATCTCGCGTTTCATGACAAGCATCACGCTTCCGGTATATGTATACACGAGGCGTGTGCAGTTTCTGTGACGTTTGCAAATCAACCGTATTTATAGCAGTCCTTCCGCTTCTCTGTTTGTACTCGCCGTGGAAGTTTCAATCTCTGGTTCGTGGAAATTCGCTCGAGCCAGGAGCTATCAACGCGCGCGATCCAATCAGGTACGTGCGACATTTACAAACATTTTCTCCCGTGCACGTTGCATTTGCAAATATGTAGTATTTTATTGAGAGGAGCTTCTTTTTCTTATTTTCTTTTCTCGCCTTCGACGACGAATGTGCGCGATTCCAAACTGTGCTGAATTGTCGAGCAAAATCTCTTCTCTCGTAAATGTTCGATTTGCCGATGAACGTAGGCGTCTCGTAAAAGTGTTAACTTTCACGATGATTATTTGACATTTTCAACTCACTCTGTGATACACGATTATTATTCCATTCGCTTTCTTGGAGCTGTAAAACTTTGGATAATCGAACTGTTGAAATAATTCCACTAATTTCGAATAGGAATTCTTCCAATAATTCCAATATTCGAGGTCTTTAAATTTTGGATCGTGCCGAATATTTGGTACCTTTCGAATTTCTATACAGCCCTACGTAGAAGGTAAAAGAAAACGAATGAAATAATAATCGCGTACTGGAGATCGAGTAAAGAATGTTACAGAATTCTTATAATTTAGAATATCTTCAATTTAATTAATTTTCCGAATTTCTATCCTACCTTTAGTCTCTGTTATTATGACATTTTCAAACGTTTCGAAGAAACTTTCAATTTGAAAGATAAATCACTGTACATTTCGGGGAACATTTCTATCCAATTAGATTAATAAAACGGAGAGACACCTCGTGCGAGCAAACACGCGACAGGATAAATGGAACGGCGCTCAAAATGCAGTTTATCGAAGCGCCAGTGTGTCTGGGGTCAGTAGAAAGTGGTAAACACGCAGTGCGGTGGACCGTACATCAAAGCCCACCCGCTAACGATTCCAATATCGTGCAAATCATTTTATCGTTAATTTTTCATTCCCATTCTCCCGTATCTCGCAGGATTTTCTCGGCCAAAAAAATCTCATAAACTTACATCGCCAAAAGTGAAATAACAAAACTCTCTGTAGAAACGTGTTCAGCGAGAAATTTCCAACAACTTGGAGAAGTGAAACGAACAGTTTCGTATATACTCTATTCGTTTAACCCTAATTTCACGAAGTCTACGAAAATTGCACGATGACGTGCTTTGGAAAGTTCACGACAGAATGCAAAGGAGCAGTGACACGGAAGTGCACAGATAACGTTCATTTAATGTCCACCGTATCAAGCGACACCTTTCAATAGAATTCGCCTATAGTGTAACTCAACGTAGGCTTCGGAACCTTTGACATTAGTCGCGTGCAATTTCAGGCGAAGCCTCTAAAATTTTTACGACTCGCAAAGTTGTAAACTTGAAAAGTTCAAGGAGCATAAGTATGTGCGATAGTTTGGACAGCGAGGGGTGTGGAAATATCACATCGAGATACGAAACGAGAAAAGTTCTAATCTGAAATAGGCGGAGAGAAAAGGCGTCGGTCGTTGCGGAGAAAGAAAAGAGCGCGCGGTAAAAATAATGAAAAGCGCGGCGGTGGATCGTTATAATTAGTCTGGAAAAGTGGGGGAAAAAAAAAAGAAAGAAAGAGCAACTGGACTTCCGTGTGCTTTTTTTCTTCGTCGTCGTCGTCGTCATCTGGATTCCAAGGGAAACGAGAACTAATTTACAGGAGCGGGTAAACGAGAGAGGTCTGAGAAAATTCAATTGACCGTCGAATGAAAACGAAATAATTAATCTCCTCAGGAGGACCTGGTCGGTGGCGTTGATTTTGCGCTGTGACGCCAACGCAATTTACTATTGGCTTTCGAATCGATCGCCAGAAATCGTTCGTTGTAAACAAACGTTATTTCCGTTCACGTCTCGTTGACGTAACAAATAGAGTTTGGCTTACCGTGAGTCATGAAAAATGAATTTCTCTAAAGATACCGATCTCGTCTAAAAAAATCACGCAAGAAGTGAAATTACCGGGGAGATTGAAACCAGGAGTGAAGATCGAAAATAGAACTGTAAATCGAGTAGACTAGGTGTACCTTTTTGCTTCAAACATTGCAAACTTTTCTATCTTCTCGATTGTTGAGAGTTCCTTCTAAAATAGATCGACTAGATCTACTTCTTCATTTTTCCTAACTTTTTCCAAATTTCCAAGATGCAAATTTTCTACTTCAAAGTTGGAAAATTGCTTTTTCATGGAACGAGCGACAAGCGTGTAACTTTGTATCCATATTCTCAAAGGGAATCGTTTATAAAGTAACGCAGAAAGGAGACGGTGATAATTATTGCCCGATAATAGAGGAGGGACAACGAAGAATCGCTTTTTTTAACACCTGGAAAGCTCGAATAAACGTCGAATTTTTATCTAAAAGAATTTCTACTCTCGGGAAAATTTGAAAATTGCTTTTTCATAGATCGAGCGACGAGCTTGTAACTTTCTATCTCTATTCTCAAAGAGATGACGATAATTATTGCCTGAAGGACCTGACGATAGAGCAGGGAAATGAAGAATCGTTTCTCTTAACCCCTGGAAAGCTCCAATAAACCTCGAATTTCTATCCAAAAGAATTTCTACTCTCGCGAAAATTTGAAAATAGCTTTCCCATGGAACGTGCGACGAGCGTGTAACTTTCGATCGACGACGGAATCTCCAGGTTGTGAAAGGGGTCTCAGTCATGAAATCGCGCAGAATGAAAATGATGATAATTATTGCCCGACGATAGAGCAGGGACAATGGGGACAGATCGCGTCTCCCGGCTCCTGGAAAACGGGGATACGTCGATGTGCCTTGCGCGGCAACCTTTGACATTTCGAGAGGACGGGTCGAAGTGTTTCCACCCTCCTGGCCTAGGTGCCCGTAGGTAGAGCCCGACATCCGGCTGTAAACGTATGTATACATCGCGCAGGAGGCGAGGAAGGCGGGTCCCGGGCGAGGTGAAATGCTGAAAAAAACATGAAAAAGAGAGAGAGAGAAGGAGAGATGAAAGAAGAAAGGAAAATCGAAGTGTATCGCGGCAGCGAATCAACGAAATGGTCGAGCGTTTCTCATTCAGCTGGCCGCAGTCGTAATTGGAAAGTTACGCGGAAATCCTTTCGGTTTGCGGCGGAGGGCGTAATGAAAGTAACTCGAGACGAAAGCGAAACTAGGTCGATGGAAACCCTTTTTTTCTCCCCTCTCCTTCTTCTTCGTTTCATTGTATTTTTTTTTGTTTTTTAACGAACGTTCCAATTTACGCGCAATTTCACGATGGACACACACACAGGTAGCGAGGAATTGTTTTCGAAATGTCATCGATATCTCGTCACGAGTTTTTCAGATCTATACAGGTTGAAAGGATGCATCGTGATAGTTTCGCGTTACGTGGATTGTAAATGAGGTTGAATCTTGATACGCTGGTAATTGTGAGACCATGGTACTACCACTTCCGCGTAAAGATCACCTTTGATATTACTGTTTCTCTTTTTTTTTTTATTGGAACAATAACGTGTTTGTTGCGTGTTATGTTGTTCGCGATAGTTTCCTTGACAATCTTGCAAAAATGCTTGAAACAATATTTATTTTAACGCAGATATTGTTAGTTCAGAGATTGATATTGTCTGACCATCGTACGCCTATTCCACTGATATCTCCCGCAAAGATAATTATTTTATTCGCCCAACTTCTACAATCTCGTTACTAAAAAATTCTCCGCATTCGCAGTCTCAATATCACGGTGAAGATGTTCATAAAAATTCTTCATACGAAAAGAATGCGAAGATGAGGATCAAAGTAGAGACTTCCTGAATTACTTCATCCTCCTGGGATGAAGTTCTGAAAAAAAAAAGAAGAGAATTCTGAAGTTTCTTCAACTGATCAATGATACATCTCGTCTCCCTTTCTCATACAGTTAGCTCAGACGTAACTGTTCGATCCCGAAATCCGAGCAACGGTTTCACAAAAGGCCAAGTCCCGCAGGACTTAATTAACGCAACAGCGGCATGAAAGACTGTGTGTAAATTGCATCCGTGCAGCGTGAAAACGTTAAACTGCACCTAGGAAAATGTCATCCACGAGTGAACCCTGCCTATCGGCATCTATTCACGATTAACACGTACAAGAGAAGGAGAGGTGGAGAATCTCTAACAGGAGAGTGATTCGACGGTTGGAAATTGGAACGATTCAATTTCAATATAACAAGGGCGGAGAGGCGTGACGATACAGTTGATCCAGAGGGAATTATACGTACCTCTAAATAACGGATCGTCGGACCTGTAATTAACTGCTATGTTCGAAACCCTCTCGAATAGAGAGAGAGAGAGTGAGGAGAGACGGGGAGAGACGAGGTGGATAAAGGAGATATCGATGAATTATTTTTAGGCACGTTTTTCCCTCTACACGATTAAAACAGCTATGGAAAGTTCATCGTACCTTCCACTCTCGTATGTATTCACTTCTTTAGATAGAAATTACTGTAAGAGGATTGCATTACCCTCGTTACATGTTATCGTGCCATCGTTTTGCATTAGCCCCCTTCGCGGTTCGTTATTAACGAAGTGCATTAAGCTGACATTGAGGCGAATTTGCAAGACTATTCTTGCACGAAGCACTTCGCGTTCAATTTAATGAGAAACATTATCTCTGGTGGGGGAGAGAGGATGGATCTCGAATTAACGCGTATTAATCGAGGATTAACAACGTTCTATGAGAACGCGAAGAAGTGGGAATATGATAGGAATTAATTAGCAGGATTTTTTTCTTTTTTTTTAATGTTCTCGCACGTCGTTAATTAATAATTGGGTTTATGTAAGAAAACGGTTGGGTAAGAGATTTCCATGCGAGGTAATAATAATCCACATGAATGCTATAATTCCGATACCTCTTGGAATTCATGTGTCGGCTGACGTAATTAATTTCGTCCTCCGGTGTAAATGAATGCCACCGCAGACCACGTGTCCACGGAGCTAATTACAATCCGCGATAATTAAGAGTGATGTACCACCTTGGCGTGGTGTATGTACTAACGCGACGCGAAACATTCAGGAATGAATCCTGAATGAAAAGTGAAGCGGAGGTTTTCGAATGTACTCGGGAAAGAAATTGAAGCGAGTTTTTCTAAAAGATTTTCAATAGTTTAAGCGTGACGAATCGTTTTCATATATGAAATTTCGAAATTTTTTAATTCGAAACTTGAAATGTAAATATTTTTAAATATGAAACTTGAAATTTTGTAAGTTCGAAATACCTAAATTAAAAATTTTGAAAGTTTGAATTTTTAAACTTTGGAATTTTTAATTTCATTATTTTTAAATTTCAAAGTTTTTATATCGTAAATTTTGAAATTCGAATTGAATCGATCGAATTGAAACGGCTGAAAAGTAAAAATATCTGCGTTTCAAGGATCAGCATTTTTGAGCACGTTTGAATTCAATCGATCTCCCAATTTGTTGACGTCACTAGTTACGTCACATAGACAAAGATGGAGAGAACATATGATATAGTGTCAACGACGCAGCGGGGCTTTGTAACCCTTTAAACGTTCGTGCGATATAGATACGCATAAATAACTAAACCTATATAAATCGGTATGACGCACGTACTATGAAAGATTGCCGCTGTATTTTGATTTATTTCTTTAATTAAAAGTGCTATTTCGATTTTGTTGAATTGCGCAAAATTAGGAAAGTTTTAAACAGTGCTAAATATATGAATTTTATTAATAACATAGAATTACTTAAGTAACGTTAAAATTACGATAATTTCAACGTCTTTAAATGTTGCTGTCTTACGTACAAGTTGATACTCGATTAAAATTAACTATGCGGGGAAAACATGGATTTAATGTACACGTTTTATTAGCTTCTTATTCAAATTGCTGTGTGATAAGAATACGATGCAAAATAATTGCACGGTAGGAAAGTGATAAAGACGGTGGATAGCGTCGAATTTAAGACAGAACAATGTTATTTAAGCAGGTTTCAGGATTCTTGCGTTTAGGAAAGTAACAATTATAACGGTCTTATTTCAATTAATATTCCTTCGAAGCAAATGAAAAAGAATGGATAAACGCGGGGAATGGTAATCGAAAGGAGAAAAATAATGTACGTCATTAACAAGAAGCAAAGAACATGTAATAACTACGTTATATTTGATACAATTACAACAGGTTTCACTATGTGTCTTTGATAATAACATATACAATTATAAAGTAATGTTTATGCCGCTACCAACACGGGATAATATATTTTTCATTGTTATATAAAATCAGGATGTTCGATGCATGAAAATAGATAATTTGTGTGTCGCCAACAATCCGTATTTTTATATAAGCGGAAATACGTAGTTGGCAATAGATCTAACAGTTAAATTCTTTGAAAAACTAATCGATCATGGTTACGTTGTGTCGCGTGTGGCATGCATGCACGTACATACCAATTCAGCGACAGATTTCAACTAGTCCTCTTGTTTCTCCTCGGTTTCACTTGTACAATAGTTGTGTTTCACATATGCACACATACAAACGCGAGCAATCATACGCAACTACCGCGATTATCCCATTGCGAGGTGTCTATCGTTTTTGTCTGGTTAATCTCGACGAAGATAGAGGAAAATATGGAGCAGCTCTTCCTCAATCAGTAAAGCAGATTCAACCAGTTCTGATGCGAGTATCGATACACTTGTTCCCGCGTGCAGTGATCCAATTTAACGAGGTAACTAGTCATTTCTAGACCTTTCCAATCGCTCGAAATGATCGCAGTTTGAAATGTAAAGGCTCGCGGATGAAAAATTATTATCGATTAAATGCCATTCAATTTACCGAACCGGTATCATACCATCGATATATACCTAAATTTTATATTCCGATCTTTCAACATATTTACACAGACGGCAGCTGCTACTTTCGGCTTTGATGCAGTTGCAACCCTGCTTTTTAATAAGGTTTGAAGCATCACCGCAAGAGTGCGCCAACAGCAACTCAATAAAATCCAAAGAGCGCCGGACGGGCGGTGTTCCGCGAAGCGTGATGAGTTTGACAGCTCCCGCGTACTGAGCGTTGTTTAAAAGTAAAAAATCGATCAAGAAATGCGGCCAAGAAAATATCCTTAACACGTTTCCGTATGCATCCACGCGAGACCGTCTAATATGGGAGAATGGTTGGTCATAGAATTATCACGCTGATACTCTTTCTGGCAGGTAAGAAGGAAAAATTCGTTCAGACGTAAGTGCACCTGCGGATCAATGTGATACTATACGTTCGGTCTTTGTGCGCTTGTATACGTGCACCGTATAAATCGGGCTAAGTGTACGATCGTTACGATTCAGGGTCGAGTTATGCAAATTTTACCGTGTATCTCGATTTCCCGACTGTCTGATCCGCGTTTTATGTGATTTTTGTTCTTGCATCTTTCAGGTGTTTCGATCGAAATGAACAGCAGAACGACACAATAGTTTGCAATTTTTCTATTTCATTCTATCAATTTATGTTGCTAACGTGAAAATTTACAGTACATATACTGTTTGTTTTAACTAATATGTTTCGTTTAAGTAAAATTACACAGCGGGTCAAACGCGTTCACTGAGCACAATAAACTACGATTAGTTCGTCCGATGTTCCTGAGAATTGTAACTTTTTATAAATTCTTTTTATACTAAAACAAGCGAATTATCGATCACAAAGTGGTATATATAATTTTGATAGGTATTAATAAACATGTCAACAATTGTTTAACTATGTATTTGCACAATAAAATTACAAAGGATTAATATTTTATTATATTTAATTTTTGCTCTAACAATAAAATTTTATTAATAATATTACATTAAATTATCGTTTTAGCTAGATATATCTTTTATATGTTTAATATATTATCTAAAATATATTAGAATAGTTGTAAAAAGAATAGACAATGTAAACTCAATAATCTCTTACAATCTTTAGCATGGCACAAAGCAGCTACTTTAGTGCCAATAAGATCTGTGGCTGTAGACATAGGTCAGAACCTGACCTTAGCATGTGCAGACGAAGATGCATTGCCACAGTTAGGAGAATCTGTTGGAGTGATGTGGATAAGGGAGGGACGCGAAGATGGACAAATTGAAAGACTAAAGGTTGAGCCTAATGGAGCTTTGGAACTTATTAGTGTTAGTGCAGATGATGGTGGAAACTATTCATGCACCTTAGATGATGATCATGATGCTGTCAAAACTAGAATCAATGTACAAGTTAGAAGTAAGTTATTAAAATTTAATTGCAATTTTAAAATAATTACAATATTAATATAAAAAATTAATTGTATTTTTAGCTCCTCCTCCAGCTTTACATAATGTATGGGTAAAACCATCTACAATATTGGCAAACATTCTTTGGGAAGTAGTTGGCACAGGTGGTTATCCTATCATAGATTTCACTGCCGAATATCGTCTTAAACCAAATGTGGGTGAAGAACCAGAAGACTGGAAGCCTATTGTTCCAGCACACATTCCTCCAAATTCTGTAAATGATTCTTTTTTTAATGAACTCATTTTTATATGACCAATAATTGTTATTTTAACCAGTGCTCTTATAGAGGCAAATTGATGTGTATCACTTGGTGCCAAACACTACATATTCTTTTCGAGTGTGGGCAACAAATCAGCTGGGAAGAGGAGATATTGTTGAGGTTGAAGGTCATACTCATCACAGTGTTGAGGAATTAGGTATATTAACAACTTCATAAGATATGTTTCTGCATGTAAACAAATTAATATTTATATCAAATGAATACTGTAGCTTATAATTGACAATTATTTCAGAACTTGCAAGACATCTCTTAGCAGGTGTAGAAAATTTTGACACTCGCGTCTGGGTGGCAGCAGTAGGCATAGTTATGGGTACACTTATGATTCTTGGTATAGGTACTTGTTACCTTCTCTATCGTGAGTGCAAAGTACCCTGTAAGCATTTCCTGGTAACTTTATCTAAAAGCTTTTGCTTCTACTCTTTCTCTTTCATGCTATTTATTTCTGCTGATGAAACTCACTTCCTTTCATGCAAATAATTTAATGTAGAATATGCTAGATCACTTAATTCTTAAAGTAAATATATTAACATAATTATCTAGAGGACAAGATCTGCAGCAGAAACGATAGCATCACTAACCACTTAACTTATCTATGGCCCTGATCTCTAGCTTTCTTTACATCAGCTATTCTCCTTTCAATCAATTTAGTGCTATTCTAATACAGTGCCAATTATCTTTCACTAATATTTCCCTACTGCAAGCGCTCTGCAAATTTATTAGCATTAACGAATATTCTAGTATTTAACATTTAAAATTTACTAGCATTTAATAAATTTTCATACCAATACCAAATTAACAATAACACTTTTATAACTTTTGCACTAAACACTTTACAACATAAGGCACTAAAATAATCTGTAACATATTTTTATCTTTCTATACAGTTTGCCTGTCAGTAGCACCTTTCATACTCCTTTATAGGAATGAAACCTATAACTTATGAATGGACTTTATCAACCACCAAACTTACTCCGTCTATACAAAGAACTTTTTACCCTAATTTTTACTGTCATGTTTGGGATTAATAAGCTTTGGTGGTTTGTATAAAATTTGTTATGCAGAATGATTAGTGTCATGAATAGAGAGTATTGTGATAGTAATATAGAGCATTATGGCCTAGATAACATTATGTGCTATTAGTATATCTTTGACTATGTATATAACTTAGGTCAAAGGTAGCACATATATATTTGCTGGGTAAGAAACGTATTCGTACAAGTAAAAAGTATCCCCGATATATTTTATAGCGGTTTCGTTTATTATACATCGAATAAATATTTAATTTTAACTTAGGATATTCAATTGTTAATACATCATGAAATGTTTCTAAATGCTCGTGGCCCAGCAAACACTGGTAAAGGGAGAGGGTAGAAGCTAATATAACTCGTGGCCCAGACCAATGAAAATTAATCTCCGTTCCCGAATTGCAGCGCAGCTGGAGGCGCAGGAAGTGATTGAACTTGTACCCAATATCATTCTGAATCCAGGATTTTTCGACGAAAGAACAGAACACATACCGCAAGATGAAAATTTCAACAACCAAACCACTACACGCTTAAACAATAACAGCGTTGTGCAACCTATGCGACTTTAGCGATTAAATATTTAAATTTCCTTGGCTAATTTTTATTAACAAGTGGCTTGAGCACAGTTTATGTGTCACCTTAAACGTAAGTAACTGGAATTACAAGAGGCCTCGAATCCGCCAAGTGTCGCAATGTGTAGATTCAGGTAAGCGATGAAAATAATAATAATCATCGCAAGAATGGAAATTTATGTTTATAGTCAGGAAATTGAGTGATGCATCATACACTTCGAGTATTCTAAGGAAGTAAATTTTTCACTTACAATACAACGTAAAGTGTTCAAAGCATATGTAAGACTCTGCTAGGTTTTGTGAAATGGAGTAGCACATTTTTGAGAATGTTTATCAGGATGTTCTAACATAAAAAATCGATGTTATTGCTCAGTAATCGAGCTTAAAGTAAAGAACTCCTGTAAGCCAAAAAAAATATTCTTAGTAAGACTGTAATTCTAAGAACAAAAGACAAAATTTCTGAGAATCTGAGATCACATGACATTAATATAAGCGGCAAATATTCGTCTTACATTCTGCATGAATACATGTTTTTTACGCAATTATTTTTAACCATTATCACCGAACACAAATGAAATTTTAACGGACAATATTATGCAGAAAGTAAGACCTTTGCCAATAACACACATCATCCGATTAAACAGATTTTGTCAGACGCGAGGTACGATAAAGGCTTGCTTACTGCCGTTTTAAGGTGTGCAGAAGTCGTTGGTAAAAAAGTTCCTTTTTTGTGTGTTTACAAAGATTATTGTTTTTTTATTTATTGTTATAAGAATGCATTTGTTTTTTTTTTTTGTTTTTTTAGAGAATATTTTCGTAATGTTTTCTTCCAAAGAAAATTAATATTACTAAACTCAATGCACCATATGCTCTTTCTGGAAAAATCCTGTGAATCAGAGAGTATACTGTGTAAAAATCATACTGCTCCAGTTGTAAAAGTGATTCTACTATGTTAACGTTATTTGTAGTAATATTATATTCCTCAGATTTGTATCTTTGCATGTGATCATTCAAATATGTCTAATGCTTCAACATGCTTTTGCACTACCTTAATAACAAATGCAATATCCACTGCTACTGAATTATGAAAAGCTATAAAATCAAATTTCATCAAAAACAAATCTTCACAAATACGAAACGGCACAATTCCATGAACAATAAGTTTCGGTATATAAACTTTTTAGGGAAGTAAAAGATCCATTAAACAATCTCTAAAATATTCAGCAAGTAAGAATTATTCATGAACACCATACATTCGGTTAAATACATTCCATTCATATTAGCGGTAAATATAGGGGCAAAAGTAGAATAAGTTAAAATATTTTGGATATCACCTTTGATAGAAGCAAGTTTGATAAATCGATTGTTGAAACAGATCTTTTCCAGATATTCATTTTTTATGAAAGATATTATCGTCTCGTTCAAATTGCATACAAAATTCAAACTTAGTCAATCAATAAGAGGTTGATGATTTTGATAAAAGTTCTTCCTGTACAAACAGATACATAGTTATTTTCCACAATATACACGTAGTACCATATCAGAATTTGTCATTATGTAAAATATATTATTATTAAAATTGTAATAGTGAGTGCTTAGTCTTGAGGCTTTTCGTAGTAAAGAGGAAAAAATACGAAAACAAATTTATTTTTATGTTAATTTTGAATATTTTGAATGAAATTTTTCTCAGGAAAAACACCAAGAGATATATTCATTTACTCCTATTACTTTTTTTAATTAATTTCTGTTAGGACACCTTAAGTGATGAATATGGAAATGGTTGTGGAAATTGATTCTCGTCTGTATTAGTCTTTCATACGTTACTAGTAAAGCTCATAAAGTGAGAAACATAATACCTTAACGATTCTACTTAAAACAATTACGTAAGTTAATTCTTGCTTTTGTCGATATAAGAATGTGACAAAAAGCAATTTGGTGCACGCAGGTTGTATAAATATTGGTTGTGCGTTGTTACATTGAAGCTTTATGATCTGTTCTTCCCTTCGGTATAATCTCATAGGGGTGAACAGATTCAATTCGGCTTCGTACTATGCACTCTGTGTTGTGAATGGTATATATACGCGCTAATGAAAAATAATTTTATAATATGCTGAAATGCAATGATGAATATTTATCTACATATTCATATAGGTAATTTTGTGCTATGATATCGAGCTTCGAGAGTGATCTAGTAGACTTGCTCATTAAAACGTATTTCATGTAGAATATCATGTTCCTCTTTCTTTTTAGAAGAGTCGTGTTCTTCATTATTTCTGTAAGAGATTGTATAAAATAATCTTCATTTTTACAAATTTTAACACAATACTCTTAAAAACTGATAATATACATGCATAACAACTGTGCTCTTTTTCTCTGCTGATAATTACGTTTGATTTAAAAGAAATACAACAATAATACGTCATGTTACTTTAAAACACGACCCTTCATATCTCAAGCACATTCAAATAGAACTATAATCACATACTTCTGCTGACATATATAACAATAGGTGTACTGTAATTTAAATGTTTAACTGTCTCTATCAAAGCTGTCTGGTGAGGGCATAGGTTTTGCATTTAGTGGCATTAACGACATGGTAAAGCCTGATAAAAAAGAAGTATAAATGTTACTTGGTATATAAAGTGAAAAATTATTCTTATAACTACCGGCTGCTATGAAAACTAACGGTAAAGCTTAGTCCTCTGGGTTTAGAATTCTGCCATTGCATACAATAGAAGATCTGCATATCTACCTATGCAACATAGGATGTTCATACTTTTATTACATTAGGAATACAATCGATAAAGTAATATCATTAGAAACAAGAGTAAATAGTAAGGTAATCGCGATTCTTCTTTTTCGTAGTGAGAGTACTAGTATTTTTTTAGTGTCATACGAAATAACTATCTTTTTGTTTTTAATTAAGTATTCTAAATGGTTTACTGTACTAATATTGACATCAGCACCCATTGCTAAGATTAATTTTGCAATACAAAAGGTTTTTATCTTCCTATACCAAAAAATGATCAGATACTATAACAGTGTAAAATAGATATATTTTTATGAGCTAGATTACCGCGTTGTAAACTTAAATCTGTGACTACAGTGATAATGGCAGATATTTTGTGTTTATACTATAAATTAAAAGTGCTTCTTTATTTCATCTATTCACTTTTTTCATTTAATTCTTTTTGCATTGATAATCATTCACCTTTGAAATACAAAAGCTATTAAGCACAGCGTGTGCATAACAGTTATCATTATACCTTTGTAGTTAAATGTATTACATTAATATATTTACTTCACATAGTACACTCATGTGGAATATGTATTAAGTAAAGCACAATACCATAGAATAGTATAATGGTTGCTGGTGGCACCATAAATCGTCCCTAACATACATATTGCTTGCCTATGACATACCAGAAAACAGGAAACTCAATGTGGTTTTTACAAAAAGCTTCAAGTTGGTTGTGCTCTTGTACAAAAAGCTCAGTTTCTTGTACGAGATTTTACATGACATGCGTATTTACAGATAGTAATTGTAAATGCTAAATGTTTCTAAATTGTTTACTTTTTGTAAAAACTACACATCTGTCATGTCATTATCTATTAGATTAATAATATTAGTTTAACATCCTTACATTAAGTGATGATAAAAGAGATTTATAATGATATCTCCATGAATAATGTTATAGAGAATAAGTATTAATCTTGGTATTAATTCTGTGTTGAATTATTCAGTTATGTTATGTATTAGCCAAAGCGATTTTGGTAATTTCTTTACACGATTATTTGTTTTGTAAAAAAACGGAAGGAAAAGAGCAAAAACATATGTAGGAGGCAAAATTTGTATATAATATACACATTATTGTTTTGTTTCTATATTTTGTATAAATTGTTAAATATGCACGCTTGATTATATTAGTTTATTTAATTTATGCTGAGTATACTGTGTCACATTATTGTTATTAAAAATCTAATAATACTCCATGTGCATATAGAATTGTTCGCGCTGAATCGGCGTTATCTTAGTTTTAAACTACTGTATGAATCCATTCCATCGCCATTATACGTGGCTATAATGTTTAGAAAAATGTTTTCCTAATATTGACATGTTCACGGTTTATTTTATAAACTATGAACAATGCACATTCCATCACGTACAAATCCTGTATTAAAAAAGAAAAATATGAAAATGTAACGTGCTTGGTTTAAAAATTGTTTAAGTATTTTTGTGGAAAAAATAAAGAAAGTCAAGGTTGTGCTTGAATATCTGATACTATCATTAGTTAGTGATTAGCTTTCATACTATAATAAAAGACAAATATTAGTCACATATCAGAAGGGAGAACACATCAGTTTATTCACTTCTACATCTAGATACTGATTGCAATCATTAAACATATATATCATGCTAATCTTTTTTATAACTTACAAAGTAGCCTACAAAATTATTAGACAAAACATGCTTTATAACATTGATTTCATAAAAATACTCTTATTTACTCATTGTACTGTGTTATCAAGACATGATTTATCCATTGAATGAATGTACATTATTAAATTGCAATCAGAATGAGAAATGTAAGTAGTATGAAACTCATATTTTTTTTAACAATATCCATTAACCGTAGTATTTTTCGCGATTTCATTGTACTAATATAGCAATATACATGACCACCATACTTAATAATGTATGTACTACTATAGTTCTAATTCTACATTTTTATCACAATGGT
Organism: Habropoda laboriosa; assembly: GCF_001263275.1. Classification (NCBI taxonomy): domain Eukaryota; kingdom Metazoa; phylum Arthropoda; class Insecta; order Hymenoptera; family Apidae; genus Habropoda; species Habropoda laboriosa. The sequence continues at coordinate 2,069,137 of NW_017100141.1, forward strand.
TGTCACAATGGTTGTCATTATAATCATAATATTTCATATAAGAAATCATACAGATTTATTTATAAAACTCATTAAAAATATTGATACAATAAATAATCATTCATAACATTGGTTGCTTCTTTTATTGCATTTCATCTGTGTTGGCTGTTTGTGTTAGAAGTAGGGTCATTTCAATATCTGAGCATAATTTCTTTATATCATTGGGTGCAGCATATTCTGCTGCTAAAATAGCATTTGCCACTGCTATTGTTTCTTGAATAGTCCTTGCTTTAACCCAAACTCTACCATTCATACCAGCAGCAACTTCAAATGCTTGACTATGTGCAAGTGTTTTGAACAAGGGAGAATTTTTGTTTAATATTTTTCTGATCAAGCTCAAGGAACAAGTAAAGAGCATGCCATCTGAGCTTAAAGCACCTAAATTTTTTTCTTTGCCATGAGAATCTATGCATGTAAGTTCTGGTTCCATATCTTTGCTGGCAACCAAAAGTTTGGCAAACACAAGATCTCCAACTTGGATGTCAGGACGATTTTTTTTAGTTGCACCTTCAAATGCAAGATATGAAAGAGATGCTTGTTCACTAGCTCCTATATCTACTTTAAAAATATCACCACCTCTTTGTGTTACTATACCAACTATATTTTCTCCACGGTTTGGTACATAACTATAAAAAAATAATCATGCTTTATGTAAATTCTATTCTAAATACTATAAAAGGACACTCTTAGATAAAATTATATTACCGTTTTTGATAACTGTCAACATAATATACAGCCGGTTCTGTTTTCCTTAATACACCTGCTTTATACGCAAATACTGTATCAGCTTCACGACGAAGACCAGGTCCCAAGATAATCGTTTCTTTCTTATTACTTGTCTTGATATCTTTTACTATATCACCAGGCATTACTATATCTCCTACGCTAACTTCTATCATTTTGTAGAAATAAGGTAATTTCCCTTTCGCAGTATAAATCCGATATCGAAGGTTAGGAATACACAGTTTTATTCTTATTTGCTTCTACAAAGCTGATCGTCGGTAAGATTATTCAAAAGTAAATATAACGTATCGTTGTAAAATTACTACAAACATATCAATTTACTGATAAATATAATATTGATTACATCCTGTTACTCCACGTGCGTTACCTCATGACAAGCTTAATGTTTTCTGCTAGTCTTACACGCTCGTTTGAAACGAGGATGCGACTGCGCAATGTAATTTACATAAATTGATGCAATCAATTATGCAACACTTGTTATCGAAATTTTGAATGTAACAATACACTAAATAAATGCTATTTTATCCTTGACATCGGTATTATCAATTGAAACGCAATGCATTTCGTGCGATCGAACAATGAAAGAAAAATGCAGTTCGTACGGAATCTAGAGCGTACAAAGTAATTTTCCTAGTTCTACGCTTCTGAAAACAGTGGCGCTACCGCACGGTACATCGCGAGGCTGCCGCGTGAAACGGTAACGCGACGGAAATCGCGGTGCTCGTTGTTTTTCGCTAATCGGTTTCGTTCTGGAGCGAGTCGGAAAATCGACAGTTGCGTGGATGGCACAACAAGATTGTCAGTGGTGTCACTAATGCAAAGGTAACGTTCTACAATAACGCGTAATAGGCGCTCGTAAAATTTGCGCAGCGTTCACCGGATCGATAATTGATTTGCGTGTATTTTATTCTAACCTACCTTCCCGCTCCCTCCTAAGTTATTAGTTCAATCATGTCATATTGTCGATCGATTCGTCGCGATTTAGTTAATATTTCACGTTGAACGCCTGGAAGAATTCTATTAACGCGTTCTGCGGCCGCGATAAAGATGATCTTTATTCAGGTTTCCGAACGTAACCGCTATGTCTATTGTGCATTCGCTGTCATTCGTTGTTAAGATATCATTAATCTATATTATGTATAGAGTTGCTCCTTTGATCCTTGTGACCATATAATCCGAGCGATGTATATACATTATACGTTTTTTATCTGTTGCTTTTTTTGTAAACTTAAATATATGGAAACAGTCCATGTATTGACATAACAAACATGAATGAACTTATTTAATTACATAAATGCAGTCGGAATTTAAGTGTTTTTCTTCGCTTTTGTTTTTTTAGAATTTATTTATGCATGTTTGTTTCTATCAAATTTCTGAAGCAATATGCATCTCCTATTTAAAAGCTTTTTATACTCCATATTTGCAGGTGTAATACAAGATGTACAATGGAATTGGGTTACAAACACCGCGTGGTTCTGGGACTAATGGGCATGTTCAAAGGAATTGGGCAATTGTACGAAAGACAAAAGACAAAGTCACTTATAAAACTGATGAGGGAAAACTAGACCAGCTTAATAAGCAACCTAACAAAGAAATTCTTGACCATGTTAGAAAAAGAAAAGTAGAAGTAAAATGTGCAGAATTAGCAGACATTTTAGAGGAACAAGGGTAAGCATATATTTCTCACAATATAAGAGCACAATACAAATCTCATTATTGTAATACCATAACTACCCTAAAAAATAAAAAAATGTTTCTCAGAAATGAGTTTAAAGATTATATATTCATGCATATGATAGGAGCATGAAGCTTCATTGATTCCTTGAACTCAATACTAAATGAGATTCTAAACTTCAATTGGATTTGGCTTACCTTTGGCTTCAATGTATTCTTTCTATGCAGTGTTATTTCTTGGCTAGCTTACCATCTATGTTCAAACAAATGATCAAATTCAACTTTATTCACGTTTTCATTGTGCTCTATAGATTTACAACAGAAGAGGTAACAAAGAAAGTAGAATCATACAGATCCATGTTAATGGGAACAGACACCAAGCCAGCAATACCTAGAGATGAATTTGGCCGCGTAAAGTAAGTACATTTCATCCCTCTATACACTCTACAATACCGAATATTCATCAAATAAACGAACTTCGATCATAAAAACAACACACAACAAATAATTTTGTAAAATTGAATTGCATGAAAATACTGTCTGCCTGTTTCGACGATTTAATTATACTAAAAGAAGAAAGAAAGAAAAAAACCCAACAAAAAATTACACATAAGAGACTCCCAATTGTTCCCAATTGAAAAAAAAAAAAATACCAAATTCGAATCCTACATTTCAATTACTTGTCTCAAACGACTCATTAAAGCGCGTGCATTCGAAAACCGTGTGATGTATAGATCACGAGAGAGAGTTCTCGACGACGAGGATCTGATAGTAATCGCTGTGAGAGGAGCTCGTGTAAACGCAATGTCGAAGCCTGTGGATCGGTAGCTGCTCAGGTTCCTGCTAAACCCAATATTATTGGAGGGTGGAGACTCGGTCGCGTTTCTCTCCGGCTAGCCGGCTTTCGAGGGTATTACTGCGGCCGATATCGACGTACCCCATAGCGCCGGCGCCACCCACGAAAAAGGAAAGACGGGGTCGCACAGAGAGAGAAACAGAGATACGTGGAAGAGACGAGCAGAGAGAGGGAGATTTCTGTTCCAGCATCCCTCGCACTCGACTGTTTCCGCCTCAGTGCGAGGATGGACCGGCGTTGCGACGCAACGCGTCGTCGACTCTCGTCGAGTATACGAATAATCGTCGGCCAATAATTCAGGAGTAATCGACTCCTCCTTACAGCAACAAAAGAAAAAAGAAAAGAAAGAAATTGAAAACCACCACCAAAAAAAAAAAAGAAAAGAAAGGAGGGAACATGTAACGATTTAGTGATACGCTCGCAAGCGAACAAATCACAAAAGTCTTCTTTAAGGTACGTAGATAAAAGAAGAGGAACATCGTATTAACTTCGACGAAGATTTTCGTTCAATTGGAAAGAGTTCCACGTCTGTTATCGAAATTCCACCGATCAAGAAACTCAGCAGAGAAATTACGAAGGATAAGGAGAATTCTGTGAATGGGAAACGCAAAAGGGGAGAAAGACGCACGCCGAATATTGCCAAGAAGATAATCCCCACGTGTCTCGGATCGATCCAGCGAGAAAGAGAGGGGGAGAGAGAAGGGTCGAAGAAATAGCCGAAGGAATCCGAAGGTTTTTTTTTGTCTACGATTAAAATCCATGTGTCTCCAGGTCGACGTGTCGACGATAATATTAATTAAGCTGGTCCTGCTTTGACATTGTCGAAGCGTGACGATTAGTGTGCCTGATCTGAAGTCTTCCTTAGCGTGTAAGGTTAGAGCTAAATTACGACATATATTCCTATATTCTTACACTACATAATATATATATAAATATACACACGTACCGTTAAATATACACGAAACTAGATTTGACAAAAAGAAGGAAAATACTGCATTAAAGGAAAATAGCAGAGAAGATTAATCTTAAGAAGAAGAATAAGAAAAAAAGTAAAAGGATCCTTTCAACGCCGATTACACATTCTTGGGAGGGAACAATCGATCAAACGACGAAGAAGGAAACTTTCCATCAGGAATAAAAAGGCGTGAGTGGGAGAGGGGACGAGAAAAGAAATAGAAGAATAGGAGAGGAATCCGGAGACGAAAAGTGACGTTTTCATCTACGCCTCCGGATGATTGTTCTCGCTAGGATAGCAGAGCTGCTGTGAATACGGGAGCTGGTGTAATCGGGGGAGGAAGCCATTACATTCACCTCCCCCTCTCAGCCCTTATCCCCCTCTTCCGGACCGCCTAAACTATCAAAGCTTGCCTCGAGAAGGGGATTAAGCTACATCGAAGCTACTTGCACGACCGTCGTCCAAACCGGCAGAGCTTCTTAGCGTAAATTAACGTCCCGATCCGTACTTAATTCTCATCTAATTATCTGCTCTTTAATTATACAGGCCTGTAGCCTGGGGTGGCTGGCTGGCGGTTGAGCAAATTGAACGGCGAACGAGATGAAACGATTATCTGTCTGTAATGAAAAATTGATTGATACAACGGAGATGTGTCCAATTGGAAATCACGTTTAAACGAGAATTTTAAGAATATGAGGGATCAAACGAATATGCTTTCATAGAGGAGTTTTTAACGTTTTAACAATCGATCGTATTCACAAGAGGAATCGTTTTTCTTTCGTCTAATCGAGATAGTAGAATTGAAGGGAATGACAACATGTCTGTAACGGTGGCTCCAATGAAACCAGCTCGTGGACGCGGTCCACCGGATGGCCGCGCGTTTTTCGAGACACTGTGGAGGGGAAATTTCTTTCTGGACCGGCAGAAGGTGATGAAACGATCGCGTAAACGAAAGCTGCAAGCGGCTAATGGAAAGAAGCGTGCACAGCTGCAAATGCGACAGCATTGTTGCTGTTGTCAGCGCATACAACTGCACCTCCTCGCCGGACGGCGAAGCAACATGCGCTCCGTCGTCAGGTGAATCTATCTCGAGCAATTTTCTAGACAGTTTTCCTTCGTATGACTCGATTCAGAATTTTGCAGTAGATTCGATAGTGAGAGCTATTTTGAAATATTAGAATTTTTATAAGAAAAATATCTGAACTGTTGTAAATTGTCGATTAGATTTCGAATTTTGTCGTTTCGTTTTTAAATCTGGGTTAACTCTCCCGACGTGTCCACGTTAGAAGGGATAACTCGAGAAATTAGGTTTCTCTGACCGCAGATTACCGTCTCTGCTTGTCGTACAAAGATATTCGATACCTCTAATGGCACGCAGTTTGATAGAATCTGAGAAAATACCACCACACGTGCCCCTGCTGTTTCTCTTCGGTATATTCACTCGTTTCACAATATCCTTCACAGCCTTACAATTCAGAAATTAACTCGTTAGAAGGAGAAAGAAAATGTGTACGAAAAAAAGAGGGAAAATTGAAGGGGATTAAAAAGGCAAACACTTTCCCCGCGTTCGTTTCAGGGGTGATTCATTTTGTTGCCTCCCCAATTGCTCACGAAAGGGAAACAACTGTTCCCCTTCAGTCCGCCATAAACATGAAAATTGCCTACTGTTTCAGACGAAACAACGCTTCTTTTAAAAAAAAAAAAGGAAAAATTTCACAGATCAATTTTTCGATTCAATTTTCCCAAATAAAAAAAAGAGAACAATTATTCATAGACATCGATTGAACGAAGTCGAAGTAACTTATAAAAAGTGGTGGTAGATTAAAGGGTGACGTGAAAAAAAAGAAAGATTATTTCGCTGGTTGACTTCGGTTAGGGTAGAGAGAGTAAGAGAAAAAGAGAGAGAGAGAGAGAGAGAAAGGCTGGCCGCTAAATTCGAGCGTGTAGCAGCCAGCCAGCGAAGTAGTGGCGCGAAAGGGATAACAGAAAAGAGAACAGCTGGATTGTATTGATCCGCGCTCAAGCGTTGGCGTAGGGGTGGCTCTACCGACCCCGGCCTCGCTTGCTTGCCGCTGCTTTTCACTCGCGGGGTAGAAGAGGGGCCGCCTCGATTTCTCCTCCGTGTTACAGTCTCTCTCTCCGGCGTGTTATGTCACTAGTTTGCCGCATTCTCCGGACGTTCTTCCCATCGACGTTCACCACGGTCACAACGAGGAGTAACACGCCGTCAATCATCCTCATCATCTTCCTCCATTCTTCGTTGGAACCCTCCTCTTCTATGGATCGTCGCGAAACTCGAGCTCAGTGAGGACAGCTCGAGGTTGGACGATTCCGCGGGACGATGACGGTGAAAATCTCGACTCGGTACGAATTTCACCCCCGGTTCTTCTCCGTCCTTCTTTCACCATCCCCCCGTCGTCGTTTCTCTCGTCTACTCTTCTCGTTTGACTTCGAGCAGAATATCGAAATGGGTCATGGTACCCGTTCACCCCTTCCCTCCCCCCGCCGTCAGTGGTGTGTTTATTTTTATGCACAGCTCTCCGTCTTCGTTCATCGGATTTTCTCGTCTTCTGTGCAAAAGGTGCCACTTGTAAAGAAGAGTGGTTTCAATTTAGAGGATTTGAACGTGTAGTGTGGTTTTTTCTAATTTTGTATTGTCGATTGGCGAATTGTTTTCCGGTCGCCACGTGTTTCTACTGTGTGCACGAGGAGGGGGTGGTTAATTGGTGATCGCATACGGTGGGTCACTGATATATAAAATCTTGGCTCGATGGACTAGGTGTTCGCTACTGTGTTAGAATGTTACACTGTGTTTTTGAACGAATATCTGTTGATTTTGTTTGATTAGATTATTGGAGAACGAACTGAAAACTGTGAATCTTTTTTCAGTGTACGAGAAACACACCAGATTGCCGAGGCGCAGCAAGAGAAAAATGCAAAGTTGCGCGAAGCGTTCGGCATATCGGAGTTCTTTGTGGAGGGAAGTAGCCTAGATCCGGAGAGGCACGCGCGTGAGGCGGAGGCGAGAGCCGCGGCGAGTAAAGTGTACGAACTGGTACGAACACCGAGTCCCGCTCCGGATACCACGTCCGCGCCGGAGAAGAAGAAACGAAAACGGTCCGGTAGCGCGATCAAAAAGAAAAAGGGGAAGAAGCACAAGAAGGAAAGGTAAAAGACAACGTAATGGTGCACGGGTCAGTGGAGGCTGGATTCGATGTTTGATCATTGTTCCAACAATGAGATTCAATGTGAAGGATAAATATTTCTACCGAAGAAAGGAAGATTATAGTAGTTATATTGCTACATTGTACTATGGTGTATACATTCAGTAAAAAAAGTCTCCATACACCCTTTAAAGCACAGTAACCTTTTTTAAAATAGGGAGTAAACGATTTGACATAAATCTACAAAACGTATGTTCCAAATTTTCATTACAAGCTCAGATAAAAAAAGGTGTAAATACAGTGACCTTTTTCTTCTCACAAATTGCAATTTTTTTCGACACGTCATGTAGTATACTAATCCTTCTAACTTCTCAAAAAAACTTAAGTCGTTTGGTCCAATTTTAAAAAAGTTATCGTGTTTTAAAGGGTGCATGGAGGCTTTTTTGTCTGAGTGTATACGTCGAAGGAACGGATACACTGTATACTATAACGTAGCAGTAGTACTATAACGGTATACTACAGCATACTATAGTACAGTAGTAATAAGATAGTACCTAATTACTGTTTGTTATGTTACAGTGCAATGTAATGATATATATACTATATATGTGGTTTCATTTTGTTGAATCAGGAAGTTCATTTACGTGGTGTGAGAAGGAAATGTGAACGAAACCAGGCTCCAAGACCGAACAGGCATCCCCCTGTAGTAGCTCCTCTCCTACCCCCCCGTTAATTATTCATTTACCGCAAGTTCCACACTCGTTCATTTGCTTACTACACACCTCTTGTCAGATACTGACTCATGACTCACCTACTATTTCATGTCCCATACACCTTTCTCTGTTTCAAACAGAACTGAGGAGGACTGAGTGCCTACCCAGTAGGCTCAGTAGGTAAGTGTGGTCGTCGCGTCTACTTTAAACAAAAAAAAAAAGAAAGTAAATAAAAATAAAAATAAAAAACACTCGAAAAGTAAAGAAACGATATAAAATAAATCTCTGTGTCGAGAAAAGAATGACGGAAAAAAAAAAAGAAAAAGATGCGTTGCCTTATTTTTAGGTATTTTTGTCTCATAGGCGCAATTGGAGGGTAAATGTTTGCTATGTGTTAACTAGAAATTCCGTGTAACGAAAAGTGATTACTAGCGTTTAGCGATGGATATTGTGAATAAAATCTAAAGGAACAACGGGCAAACATTTACTTTGAGAATAAATAACGCGGGTTTTTTTTTTTTTAACAAATAACAAGTAATACGTAAATCTGACGCGTAAATCATGCATTTCTATCTTTGTTGTTGTTATCGATAAAGCTTGTTGTTAATGTCATCTCTCTATTTTTTTCTGACAAGTCCGTCCCTATCGATGGTTATCAAGGTAATGCTAATCCCATATTATATCAATACTCCTCATATTTTGTATACTTGTCTTTTGTAACTTTTGAAAGATGTGGTTTTACATACCCGGGTATTGAACGTCGGCTGGTTTAAGAAGAAGAAAAAAGAAACTCACCGCAGGCTATATGAAAAACCAAATCTTTCAAATGAATGATTATGTAGTCGGTTTGTTAGCTATAGCCCGATATTGTGACTTTCACCTGTATATGTATCGTTGTACTTATATTTTTTTATTACTTAATTCACTTGGGATTGCAGTGAAAGATTGACAAAAAAAAATGTATACACATATATATCTATATATATATACACACATATACATACATATGTGATTTTTCATTTTCTTTTTTTCTTATATCGGTATCGTAACAATTGAAATGTTTACACACTGCATTTCCTATACATATACATACATATATCTGTATAAGTTAGTTTCCATTTTTTGAATTGAATACCTTTTATATATCCAGACGCTGAGATAGTTCGGTGCAAAAAAAGATACCGTCGTATTTTGCGCGTTCTCAATTCTTACTTTCTCGAGTTTGTTCGTTACTTTTGATCGAATTCGTTGAGAGCGGCAGGTAGCTTGTATCATTAGAACAAAGTATTTGTTTCACACACGGATACGTTGTACTACAGCTTTCTTTATTGTCAGCACAAGGTATGCACTTGTCGACAGGAAGACGCCCACTGCAAGACTTAAAAAAAAAAAAGACTATATATTAACGAAAAAAAAATAAAAGAACAAACAAAAATTAAACTTGCTTCTAGTGAAACTTTTCGAATAACCACAGTTGAATTTCCTAGGTCGGAATCGCCAAAGGCTAGCAAGAAAAAAGAAAAGTCTAAGAAAAAGAAAAAGGAAAAGAAACACAAGAAGACTGAGGCTAGTTCCTCTGATAGCGATACCAGTGAAGCTTCAGATGATAGCAGGTAATACAATTTTTATGACAATCTCTTGTTTGTTTATACTTTCATATAATTATTGTTATAATTCTCTTTTTACGTAGTTCATCCGAAACTGAGTCAAAGAAGAAAAAGAAAAAGAAGAAGAAGAAGGCAAAGGCGGAGGCAAAAGAAAAGCACGAGGTAGGGGAAAAATAATGTGAAGGAAACAGATATAAAATTTCTATCTTCCTCTCTCTATTTCTATACATATACATATTTATGACTATATATATATATCCATATCTATACCTTAGCACGTGAAGCAGGAGCATGTAACATCTATTTTGCGTTCATTTATTTTCCCCCGATTAGTTGTTTATTGAACATTGGATTTTATAAGAGTTTTGTGTTGCCGCCTAACTTTGAATAAGCATGATTCATTGCTTGTTTCTGTAAAGATTTTTATCTGATTTCAAGTTAACAGTCATTATTTCAAAAGTGTAAATCTCAGTATTGTTTGTAATTATCAGCGCCATTTGACAGGATATATTCCCTGAGTGAGTACCAGATATGCCGCTACTCAATGTAATAATAATTTTGTGACTTTTTCTATTCGTACAAACTTTTGCGATTGTTGTTGCCTTTTTCACTCGTTTTGTGTCTCAAGCACCATCACATTTACGAGAGAATAACGAATATAGGAGACTGCTTGTTCTCTGACGTAGGTGCAATGCAAAGAAATTAAATTAGTACTTACCAACTTCTGACGTTTTATTTATTTAACTTTTTTTCATAGACACGTTACGATCTTTAACCGAAACACTTTATACATTCTTATCTATATTGAATTTATATTAGAGTGAATGAGCAGACTCCAGCGAATCTTTCAAGAGTTGCGATCTCTTTTTTTTATCCTACTGACAAGTACATATGCATGATCGGTGTTCGCTAGATAACACTGTCTAACTTAGTAATCCATATTCTTCTTCTTTTAGAAGAAAAAAGTAGCTGTCAAGAGGAAGCATCAGTCATCTGAGAGCTCGTCGGATAGGTAAATTTTAGACTGATAATTTTTGAAGTTCGATAAAAACAAGTCTATGCGTTATGTACAAATTTTTTTCTTCATTGTCCAGCTCTCCAGAGAGGCCGAAGAAGTCTATGAAACATGACAAAGCCGTGGAAAAGTCTAAAAACGATGAGGCGGAGACGACGACGAAAGAGCCTCGATCGAATCGCTCACCCAAGAAGCAGGAAAAAAGTCGAAATGAAACTCCGCCGGTTAAAAAGAAAGATTCCCCTGTCAAGAAGGTTGTACCAGAAAAGCGAGAAAAAACGCCTGTTGTACACAAGAGTCCTCCACCGCGAAGACACAGATCTCCATCAAGGAGCAGAGTCGACAGAGGCAGGTCTCCAAGAAGGTACTCAAGATCACGACGAGTCAGTCCTTCGCCAAGAAGAAGAAGGATCTCGAGGTCTCCAAGAAGATACAACAGGTATTCGGTATCGAGAAGTAGAAGTCGATCGAGGTACGATCGTTATGGAACACGGCGTAGATTGTCACCGCTTCCTAGACGCAGGAGATCTGATTCTCGACGAAGATCTAGGTCGCCGAGAAGGCAGAGAGACAGGAGGGAAAGATCCAGGGATCGTCGTAGAAGCCGCAGCAGGACAAGGAGTAGATCTAGACGATCCACCTTGAGTTATTCTCCCGTGAGGAAGAATCCAGAACGATACAAGCATATATTGGAGGACAAGAAGAAAAGGGATCAAAAGAAGAATCATGATAACAAACGAAAGTCCCGGTCGAGCTCTAGAATCAGAAAAATGAGAACGATCACACCGAGGGTTAGGTTACGATCCTCTAGCGAAGATGAAACAGACATAGCAGACGACGAACCGAAAGTAGAGGATGAAGAGAAAATGAAGGAGTTCCATACATTGAAGCGTTTACAAAGTGGACTAGCCGCGAAGGCTAGAGAGAGTCTTGGAAAGAAAGTCATCAGCCCTGTAAAGCTTAAAATTGACAAGAAAGAGGATAATGTATTGGATATAGCTTTACCAAATGATCCACCTAAAATGGTACAAAACACTGTTGGTCCTGTACAAGAGAAATCTAAGTCAAAATCACCTATATCTCACCTACCTGCTATTCAATCACCGGTGTCCAGTAGATCGCCTTCACCCGCGTTGCCATTGACACGAGAAGAGGCAGCTATAAAAATAAGATCTCCCAGTGAGTCACCTCCTCCATTACCGCAAGTCTTGAACAAACTAGAACCAAGATCACCGATCGTAACAACTAAGACGAATCAACGTTCGAAGTCTCCAAGTACCTCTAAAAAAGATTCGCCAGTTATTTTAAGGAAACACTCGTCACAGAGCACATCGTCCTCGCACTCGCCGCCCATAGTAGTGTCCCATAAAGATACTACTATAAAATTGCGTTCTCCGAGCGAATCTCCGCCTCCGATACCGAGCAACAAGGCGAAACAACGATCTGCATCTCCGACCACCTCGAAGAAGAATTCACCAGTCTCTAGAAAGCACTCTCCAAGAGAGAAGTCTTACTCCAGGTCACCCTCTAGATCGTACACGAGGTCTGTGTCGTTAGAGAAAAGGTCTTCCAGATCTCCCAGACATCGTTCGAGGTCTGCCTGCAGAGACAAAAAATCGCGTTCAGGTTCAAGGGGCAAGAAATCACCATCTCCAAGGCACAGGACCTCAGTATCACCATCAAGATCCAAGAAATCACCAAAATCTCCTGCGAGATCAAAAAGATTGACCAGATCGAGATCTTCCTCGGAATCAAAACGTTCTGCATCTAGATCTCCGTCACGCTCAAAGAAGTCTCCGTCTCATTCGCCGGAGAAGTCAAGGTCCAGAAGCAGGACTAGGTCATTGTCCAAACGGTCCAGGAGTCGTTCTCTGTCGAAAAAGTCTAGAAGTAGATCGTTGTCGAAGAAATCGCGTAGTCGGTCGTTGTCGAAGAAGTCGAGAAGTCGGTCATTGTCGAAGAAGTCGAGGAGTCGTTCACGATCGTTGTCCAGGATATCGCGGGATAAGGAAAAGAGAAGTCGTAGCAGGAGCAGTTCACGTTCTTCTTTAAGGTAAATGAACAATAGGTTATCTAGAAGTATATGTTTATGAGAAAAATTGTAATATGAATTCTTTTACGTTCAGTTCAAGGCACAGTCGTAGAAGTTTCTCTAGTTCATCACGATCATCAAGCAGTGTATCCAGTAGGTCTTCTCGTTCAACGTCCAGCAGCTCAGCTTCTAGCAGGTCTCGATCCCCGTCGATACCTCGACGCCACGGTTCACCTAGTTTTCTAGATAGACGTCGTATCACAAGGTAGGTATTACCGTCCGGTAGTCTCGATATCGTAGCAGCAGGTTTTACAGCGCACCACGCCAAATTTTGTAAGCCCACAAGTCGTTGCATCGATCGTAGAAATGTTTATCTTCTTTCGAAACCTTTATTTTATTTTATTTTATTTTGTTTTATTTTATTTTATTTTTTTTTATTTTTCCGCCATTAATGTGTACTCTTCTCACTTTTGAAATGCTCACCTGTACAACTAAACGTTTTGTGTTAGAGCGAGCAATTTGCAAAGCGACGATATCGATAAGTTTATTGACGAATACGTTAGAGCGATTTTTCATTAATCTAATGCCATTTTGTATTGTGTCCTACAGGGACAGATCGAGGGACAGGCATAGAAGATAAAGTTACGGCTTCGCACAGATGTTTCTATTACTTTCCTACCATTATAATTGTAGTAGTAAACGTATGCATATCGAATTTCATTTTCGTATAAGTTAAATGACAGAGAAACAAAAATTCGATCGAAACAGGTTTAGTTGCAATCGTGAAGATTAGTTTAATATTGAAATAAGCGTGAACAGTCGTGTTGTTTTATTATAATTATTCGTGAACACTATGATATATGGCTACTTTATCAGTATAACCTCAATAATTTTCTAAGGGACTATTTTAGGCACTTACATGAATTTCTACACTGTAAACAATACGTTCGATCAGCGAACCTCCATTATTCGTTTTATTCAGAGTAAACGTATACCTACTCAACCGCACCGATATACGAGTTTCATTTCAAGTCAGTCAAGTATACTTATGTTTGTATGATTTTTCTTTTCTCCCACTTCCTCTTCCCCCTTTTCATTTGTATCTAATCGCTTATAAAACGATCTACAAATATCATGTAGATGTAGCATGCGTGTATCTTCCTTATAAATTATTGTAAATTAAACATTTACAGTAGAGATTCTCTTTTATTTTATGTCAGTCACAAATAAACTGTATTTACCGCTACAAAAGCAAGCCTTTTTCTTTAGTTCTCGACATATTTTTTTTTTCGTTATGTTTTGTGAATCATATTCAATCCACTGCCTTCCTTGATCAAATTTACAGCAAGGTAAGTGACACATTTTTATTTTTGCATGAAATTTTTGTTGCGTTGCATGGTTTATTTTGCATGTTCTAACATTTTTTCTTTTTGATATCTATTATCATTGATAGTAGTTCGATTATTTATTTATAATACGTTAATTCATGCAATAGAAGTTACCCACAAATAACTGAACTTTAACAAACGTTTCTTTTTTATTACATACCAATGTTACGATTATTGTTACACAGTATTGATGACCATTAATTTTAGCGCCAGGAAACGACCAATTCCATATCATCGACCTACTCCGACTCCACCTTCGTCACCGAGTAGTTCAGATAGCAGCAGACATAGTAATTGGTCAAGTCCAAGTCATCGATCAAGTTGTTCCCCAAGTCGGAGTCCATCGTACACGCGTTGAAGCGATCAAGTGGATTCCTAAAGACTCGACGTTCCTTTTATGTGTCAGATTTGGAATGGTGCGGATCATGAAGGTCCTTTAATGCTTTTTCTAACAGTTTTAAATCACGCAAAATCATGTTTATAACGTTGGAAATTCGCGCGATACATTTGCAAAGCAAGAATTTTACGTATTTTCATGTATCGGATAGATACAAAGGAAATATACGCCATTCTAAGTTTGGTGCATGATCTTTAAGTCTTTGTAAATTCTCAATATGCATTTACATGTCTGATCTCATGACTTAATAATACTCATTGGTGGTGATTCACCATAATACCATCAGCTTCAGTATTAGTACATACGTATGTCATTCGGGACAAGTTCTTTTTTGGACAGGTAACAGTAATATTATTCCTATCCATTTCTATTTCAATTAAGTATTAGAAATGGACTGATTTCAATGTCGTTACAGTGTGATATTTATATTCATATTGGTATAGTATTAATTGTTAAGACGAATTTATCACCAACAAAAAGTTGGGGATTTTAGTTCCGATCAATTATTAATTTTTTAATTTCATGAATTTGATCGTGATTTGAAAGATAAACATGCAAGGTTAACCAAATAAGATATTTTAATAATAGGAATAATGATTCGATAATATTTTATAATGCGATCATTTTTAAAAAGACAGTACCGCCATGGATTATGTTGTGTCACGACTTTGAGAATTTTAAGTCTTCGTATAGTGACCTTTTTTGCAAACTTACATACATCTAAGTACTTAAGCAATAAGAAGGCAATGATGACTATAAGCATCATAAACTGTGTTGATTGCAGCTTTTTAAGATCTCACATCATTCAATAGTTATCTATCGTTTAAACATTCATTTACGAATAAAACTACTCTAGTAGTTCTACATCAACGTGATTATTTAATCATGTAATTGTTTGTTATACAAACACCAGCTAGTCAAATTTTAGACATTCCATTAATAATTAACATACTAGAGCATCCTTCGAATTAATCTATTAATTTTTCGAGGAACTATTTATTGATATTTTAGTGCAATGTTCTACACCTGTTCCTTTTGTAGATAGATATTGTGCATAAACCTGGCACTTTGCTCATTTGCTTCTTTATTCTATCTACTCAACATTCGAAAAATGTTAAACTTTTAAACTTTCTTTTACTTGCAATACTCAATTTATCTCAATACTAGTCAGAAAGTTTTTTTCTTGGCTGTAAGGCCAGGCAGCGTACCAAAAGACATAATTAGACTAGTCTTGATTATTCAAAGTTAAGTCTTGAAAATGTATGTATAGGGTTAAAAAGTCATTTGGAAAGTCTACATTGTTTATAATTAGGAGGGAAACTAAGTAGGATTAGCTCTTGCATAATGACTGACTCAGTTTAAAAAAAAAAAGGCCAATTGCTATGGTGTTGCAATATTGATTCTCTACTAATGCATATCTATTAAAACAGAAATATAAATATGTATGTACTTATCATAAAGCATTTGTTTTATAAAATTAGTCTAAGATTTGAATGGTTCATTTCCTCACACAATTGGTGAGTTTCACAATATCATAAAGCTTGAATGAAATATGAAGTGAAATTAATTTACATGAACCTGTAAAAACAGAAGTTGTTAAACTTTGCTCACCATGGCTCTTGACATTAATATTTATTATTCATAATTTACAGCCATCGAATGTTACCATTGTTGAAATGGAAGAAATTCTGATTATATCTGTAATATACTCTGTATTGTTGTTGTGTGATTAAATTAAAAAGCTTAAGAAAGTTTTTTTCTTTTTCCAAAACACTTATAAAATTTATTAATAAGTTCTCCTATACCATAATTAGATACTAGTGCAGAATATTCTTTACTTGAAATCTATACTTAAATTGCACTAGTGAAATAATATATAGAGTAAAGGTATAACATTGGAATGATATGGAAAAGTATAACATTGGAGTGGAATGAAACTACATATTTGTTTTACATGTAATGAAATCAAAATTGAATTCATGTAATATCAATATGTTATTTTCTTCCACCACTGGCTTTTGAATGTTTAGTCCGCTGTTGTGCAAGATATATAGCCCAAAAGAAACCAATAAGGTTTACCATAAGAACACGCAGCTAAAAGCAAATTATTAAATACTTATTATTTGTTTAAGTTCTATTACTTTATAAATACATATATAAAATTATACAAAATCTTTTGAATTATCAGATTAAATAAACTAAAACAATAAAACTTACCACTGGTGGAACATATTTTAAGTTAATATACTGTAACAATGTTAAATATTTTAAATTTGCCATGAGCACTGGCCAGTACAATTTTTTCATTTGTTTCCAAGCATCATTATGACTATTACCCTGCAACAAAATAAATTTCAATCCAAATGAGTAAACAAGTAATGAATGACAGAAACAAATGAATATATTAAGAGATTATACCTCAAACAGAGATAGCATGTGCAATGCTAATGCTTGATAACATGGTGTATACAAACATCTTTCTATCAATAAAAGAATTAAAGGATTTCTTACAAATGGTTGTATGTAAGTATAAAAATAGTGTGGAAGAGGACCTCCAAATAATAGTCTACAAAGTAGTAAGTTGTTAATATTTGTTAACAAAATCTGTTAATGTAAAATTCAATTGGCACTGTAATGATTTCATTTAAAGAATTTGAATTATAATTTATTTTAATTTACCCAAAGAGAGCAAATGCGAGTAAACTGTCTTCGTTAATGCGTTTTACACCCGAAATTTTTTGCGATATAAAATTTCCGAGAGTGGCGATGATACAACTGAAAAAACAAACAACGTTCTTGTAAAGTATATTTTAAAAATGAAGTAGAATTTATATTCTTCATAACATACCTAGTGATTGCTTTAGTTTTTACCGGACTAGTATAAAGACGTTCAAAATAAGCACTGGTAAGTTGAAGAATTAAATTTGTAGGTTTAGAAAGTGCCATTCTGGTCGTTTTATTTCTCTACGTTAAATAACTGATAGATAAAAGAGAACTGAGGCTTAAACGTGATATTTCGTAAAAACCGGACCGAACAATCTGATAACAAACAGCAATTACGAACTGTTAAATATTATATGAACCAGTATAATTCATGTTAGTCATTAGAATAACCTTCGTGTAATCGAAGACAAGATAAAATTATCATTAATCTATCGTATCGTTTAGAATTATATCAGAATAAACATAATATTTAAAATATTTCGAAGTTTGTTTGATGTTGTAATTGACAGGTTTCAAAATATCCGTATCACCATAGTACGTTCGATAAGTTGATAGTGACGTAGGTGTATTTAGAATCACATAAATGGAAAAACATCGAGTGTTTTTTAATAATTTTTTTTACATATGAGATGAATTTATAAAGATTATTTCTTCATACGCAAAAGCATACATATATATTTAAGATGCATATGTACGTTTTATCAAATTAAGGTTAGTTTTTATATGTTGATATACACACGTGTTGTATCGAATATACATATAAAAACTTTTTGTTAAATATTTAGAATATGGTTCAAGGAAAATTGAAAGTGAAGACTAAAGTACCAGCGTCGTCAAAAAGCAAAGCTAAAGATAAAAATAAAAGGGGTCTTGCTATTCAACGGCGAAACAGTAAGTAATATGTACATGTTGATTTTTGTGCGTAATTAATTTGAAAACGATTTGTAAAAAGAATTATTACAAACAAAGATATTTACACAGTCTTTGTAAACGATTTATTTCAAATATTATTACCGTAAAATTTAATGAATCGAGTTAAATTAACTAAATTAGTTATATATATGAAATTTGTAAACTTTAATGCGACATAGTTGTTACGAGTTATGATGTAGAATTATATTTAAGTTTATTCATAAAATATTCCAATTGTTTTGTGTATAGATGCACCTATTCAACCTAAAAAGATGAAATTTGAAGAATCACACAAGTTAAAACAGATGATTACGAAAACTGTCAACAAAGCAATGGAAAATGAACTGCGACAAAAAGCTTTAGATGGAAAGATGTCTCTTACAAAAAAGGAACCATCAACTTCCCAACAGAAATAGTTGTATTGTTTAAATGTCTATGTTAAGGAAAGAATCGTCTTCATTTCTACTTAAGTTTTAATGATAGTTAAATGTAGTATACATGAAACTTTGTATCATAAAATGAATTATATTGTAAAGTTTTGTACAGGATACATCTGTGCCTTGTGACACTTCTAAGAAATGAAAATAAAAGAGCATATTTCACATTTTCTGCAAACAAACTTATAATTTATACCTAACATTTACTACTAAAATAAAGGTGGAAGCAACAGGAGAAATGATATATAATCACTTATCTATCAAGATTTAAAATCGTTAATTTAATTTAACATTATATTGTTATTTCATAGGATAATTCTGAACATGATATCAATGGCACAGTGACTTATACAATATAAATATAGAAAAAGAAATATTTCCTTTCAATGCACCTGTAAAACATCCCGTAATAAATTACTTTTTTGTGCGATTATTTGATAATAGATTCATAGAAGGCACAAAGGTTTCATTTTTAAATCGTTTCATGTCATCAGCGAAAATGTTTCATTTCGCTGATCATGCGCTAATTACAAAAATAAACATTATTTCACAAGATATTTTACACAACTCATATAACAAGGTACAAAAACTGCGAGTGTCATTCGATAAATGTACTAAATTTTAATATATTATCTCTTCTTAATAATCTTCCGTCCTACATCACATCGATTAAGGCTGCATCACGTATCGTATTTTGTATGCTGAACACTTCCTTCTAAGTACGTAAATATTTGAAGCATTGTTTTGGACATTATGGAGAGGCCACCTAAAATGTCATACATAGAAATGAAAACAAAAGAGTACGGTTTACTTTTAGTATCGCTTGTTGTCGAAATGTTTATTTACCACTAGTAAATGTCCGCTTTGTCTGTTTTTACTAATGGCTGGTGTGTTGCCGGTTTTGAATTCGATTACGCCTTCTTTCCCACTGACTAGCTTATGTGAGACCCTGACAAATAATACAAGTTAAATACTCAGTACTAAAATATTTATCATCTTCTATTTATGTACTTACGATTCCGTATAAACAATATTAAGAATATTTGGGTTATTAGTGATATTGATTGCTTTTGTTAACGCTTCTATTATGTGCGGTACCTCCAATATTAAATCGCCCTAAATAAGACGTAAATAAGTAAAATAATAGTTTGCTGATATTTTTTTATGATACAACGATGACAAACCTTGTCTTTTTTTAATTCAGGTGGTATCCTAACGATTAATAAATTATCTGATTCTCTGGTGACAACCAATTCTTCAATGGATTTATAAGGTAGGCGATGCTTGAGCTTGAATGTTTTTAAAGTGTCTAAAATATATACTGCATTCTCTGTTAAAATTAGTACCCTTTCCCGAGGTTTGTAACCGTGTCGATCATACTTAATAACAGGTGCCGCATACTATAAAAAAGAAAATCATCATTAATTTAATTGAAATTTAGGAGAAATATCAAATTTGAAGTGTATAAAAGTTCTTTACTTTTATAGTTTCATCTCTGGGAAGAATATTGCTGATAAAACTTTGTCTGAGCGCTTTATGCTCGGCACCAAGCCGATCGTTTATGAATCTCGGACCTAAACTTTTAGCATACGATTTCTTTTTGCCTCTAAATAGAGATTCAGCTAAAATCTTTAATTCAAACTGCTTCTTGTCCTCTTTCGACAAAGCCAACCTATAGTTGCGTGCTCTCCATTTTTTATACATGACGCGCAAATGTTCGGAAGCCTAAATCAAACAATAATTATTCTTTCTTTAAAAAGAAATATTTAAATGTAAAGATAGTTGATTATGCGTCTTACTTGTCGGCAAGAATATGGACACTCAGGCCAATAATTATTCAAAATACCATTTGGAAGTGTTTTAGAGAGCTTAATTAACCACTGAGATTTCGCTAATTCGATAAATGCTATGTTAACCTCAGTTGGTGGTCCATTTCGTGTAATGAATCCTTCGATGAATCTGCATGAAATTATATTAATTTTGCAATACATCTTTAAAGTACATTAAAAATTTTTTAAAGATAAATGTTAACTAAAAATACCTTCGAATAGTAATAACTGCCTTTCGTCTTTCTAATATACATTTCCATCTACTTTGAATAATAGCAGCTATGTCATGTTTCTTCGCTTGGAAGGCATCTTCTGTGTCGAATAATGTCTTAGGGAATCGAATGAACAATTTTGTGCTATATAAAAGATTTTATCTAATATTAGAAGTATCTTTGAATGTATAAGAATCAACGATTATTGTATCCTATCATCGTAACTCTTACTTGCCCATCCTGTATTCGTCAGCTTCAAATCTAAGATGACACACGAGAATTTGTACACCCTCTTTAGCAGAACCGTGATAATTAGGCCACGTTTGCGGGCATAGGGATTTGTAGCGTTGTAAAAATTGTTCGTACGGTCTTCTGTAGGCAAAACCAGCTCGCCTCACTCGTAGATTTTCCATAAGACCCAAGTACTTTACCTGATGTAGTATAATTTTTTCATTGAACTTATCTGAAACAGTTTTAAATTCATTTTAAAGGACCCGGAAATATTTTGTAATCGAAGTACGGTACAAGATCTTGCCCCTTACTAGGCATTTTGTAGTCATTGGGTTTGATGCAACGAATGTAAGAAGGTTCTTTGCCCATAAGAATCTCCATCAGATTGTTCAAGCTGTTTTTAAATTGCGTGATAGCGGTATCCGGTCGTTTCTTGCTGGTCAAATCTTTCACGTCGAACACACTCTACGAAATCATAAATTTTAATATGCAAGACGGGGGAGAAGCGACGTCTGCACATAAATTAAGTGAAAGTACCTTGGTAATTGAATTAGTCGTGTGTGACATTATTTCGCGTAAATCCCTGTATAACAAGTCATTATTTTTCTCCAAGAACCCACGAACGTTGTAAGTCACATCGCCGGCGTAATGTACTAATCTGAACTCCTGAAATGTACAATTAGACTACAGATAATTACATTAGAGAAACATGCAAGAAATTCAAACGTTCCAGCCTTACATCACGTCCCATAACTTTTTGCGTTTGCAAGTCCGCTTTCATGTGGCTTATGTAATGAGGATGGTTGTTCAAGTTTACGTTCAATTTCTCCAGGAAACTCAAGTCTGTTGGTTCACCAGGACGGAGGCATTCTTCGTCCATCAAAGATATTATACCTACAAGTACAGGTCAATTGAAACATTGTAAATCTACAACAATCGATCAAATATAAGTCTCGAACGAATACCTTTATATTTCTCTTCGATTAAATCGCATATAACTTTGTTATTGAAGTACTGAATATTCTCCCAAGTTATTCCTTCCCTCAAGTATTCCTCTTGTTCCGATTTCAGTGTTAATTGAATGAACAACTGTTGCAACTTCTCGTTGCAGTAGTTTATACAGAATTGTTCGAAGCTGTTGAACGATACCTCGGATGAATGGTTGGTCAATGGAAATAACGTTTAATGCTAGAGATCATGTACCTGTTCTTCTGGAAGATTTCGAAACCGTAAATATCGAGAATTCCTATGACCATCTTGCGTGGTGGATTCCTAATCGGTTGCAAGGATTTATTCAACCTAGTCACGAGCCATGTGAACAATCTATCATACACAGCTTTCGCCAACGCATCCCGTGCATAAATCGCGAATTCCCTGTTCAACGGGGAGACGACCACGTCACCGTGGGCGTCTATGGTGCGATTTGTAAAGGCGCCCGCCAGTTGCTTCACGTCGCAACCCAATAACTGCGAATAAATAGAAAAAAAAATGTTAAACAATTGAAATTGAAAGCTTTTCCCTTCAAATAAATTAAATTCAAAAGAAAAAGACTCGAATATCCTTATGGCAAATACATACAGCTGCCACGGCTTCAACGGAAGCTGGTTTTAGAATTTGCGCGACACCGTCTTCCTCCGTAAAACCAACATTTCCCATGTGCAATACCGACGCGACTAT
>NW_017100141.1:2091775-2119348 GCF_001263275.1 Habropoda laboriosa
GGTTTTCATCGCCTTTATCACCTCCATGTATTGGGTGCTATCGTCGATACTATCCACGGTGCCTTTCGTCTAGAATATAAATCGAAACGTTGGTGGAAAAAGAAAAATTAAACAAAAAAAAAATTCAAATTTAGCAAACCTTACCCCGTTGCTCAGATAGTAATACGTATCTAAATTCTTCTTAAGGTACAATTTCCGCAAAGTGTCTTCACTTGCTCCAGCCAGCAACTGATAGAATATGTGGAAATTACGCTCACCCGAAAATTGATGCACTACTCGCGACTTCTCGAGTAGGTAATTCAAGATGTTCCCACCGATTGGATCTCCCTGAAAGTGAATTAAGTCTTATTAATCTACGCAGCTTTTTATATACATGCATAATATTATATTCAACGCGATACAAGATGTTCACGTTATTAATATTTCATTCAGCATGAAATTAGAGTGAAGTGAACATCCTGTGTAATACAGGCTGCTTCAAAAAGTAACTGTTTTAGAGAAATGGAACAGCTGATACATAGACTGCTGATTTTACGCATTTACAGGAAATTCAAAGGTACAAAATTGCACAGAACGCAGATAACATGAAGGAAATATCTAAATTGTAGTGTTTTTTTATAATACCTGGTAGGTGAAATAATTTTCTATCTAAGTTCTCCTTTTTTCACTACATTCTCGAAAATATAAATTTGCATTAAAGACCACAGTCTACTGATAACACAATATTTTATATTCAAAGAGTCTCCAATTGTTCACAATATTCTTAGAATCTTCTTTTGCAAAGAAAACAAAAAACGTGTACAGCGTTAACATTCTTTTGAAGCACTCTGTTACAGTGAATTAATTAACGACAGATGGTAAATAAAGACAATACGAGGTTCTTTCATTTGTACCTGGAAATTAAATTGGATATCCATGTACTTGCCGAAACGGGACGAGTTATCATTGCGATTAGTTTTCGCGTTCCCGAAAGCTTCGAGCACCGGATTGCTACCGATCAATTTATCATTTACTTCCACCACTTGCTTCTTGTGCCCGGTGGCCGCAGCGATAAACTCTAGCACCTTCTTCGAAGCCTCGGTCTTTCCTGAACCGGATTCGCCTACACAAGCAGTTCCGGTAATGTTAAATCTGCCTCTAGCATCGTTCGTCGAGTTACTACAGAAATAGAATTATCTTAACGCATCCAGAAAACCTGATTTAATTCCATCTGTTTCTCTTTTTTTACAATCGCTACACTCTTTTTCTCATTTTTCACAAATTTCTGTTGCGCAATTAAAGCGAGATTTTACGAAAGTTTCGGAAACAATCGAAGTCAGACGAACAGATTACAAAATTTGCAATTTAACCCTTTCGCTATTACAGATTTCAACGTATAATTATGCAATTTTCAACAACGGCTGCGAAATTTGTTATTTTCACCGCTTAGTTTTCAAATTCGCTCTATTAAATTAAGATGGAAGCATGTAAAGGATAAAATCAAGGTAGAAATACGCCAAAAGGCTCCAAGAACAGTATAATGCGAGGATATGATCAAAACGCCAATAGTAACGAAAGGGTTAAGTCGACAAGACGCGAATCTCGGAACGACCTCAACTTGCTTCAACTGTCTTCCTACCAGAGATGAGAATACATTGATCCAGATTCTCCTTCACCAAAGAGTGATAAGCAGTGTCGGCCAATGCGAAACTGAAATGGAATAAAATCTGAATTAGCGGTCGTTCAACATCTTATACCATAAATATGCGGTTTTTATTATCAGACTTCTTACATATGCGGCGGAGCCTCGAAGAAGTTTCTTCCATGGTAGTAGTGGATGGTTTCCGGGTTGTAGATCGGTAGTTTCTTGTAGGGATTCACCGATACGAGCACTTGACCAATGTACGTCTGCAAGATAAGCGGAGGGAAAAAATGCTTGAACACTGGGTTCGAGTATAAGAGCAAGAAATAAAGCTGTTGGTACGTAAGAAACAGGTTGGCCGATTTGTTAATAGAATTATCGAGGCATTCCGGGACACGTGCCTGAAGTGTATGGATAATTAAATTAGTAAACTTTGCCAAGAGAGTACGTCTCTCTCTCTCTATGAAGCAGCCAACCTTTTACTTCGTGACCTAGATGGAAACGTAATTCTTTCTCTCGTAACGAAAGAACATTTACCTTACAAATTGTAAAACAGTAATCTTTATCCTAAATGTATCTAGAGATAACGAGAGGTTCGCTGCTTACAATCTAACTGAAAGTCCAAAAGACTTATCAGAGGGATTCGACAAATCTTAGTATGTAACTTCTTATCGTACTGAATTTGAATAAATCAATTTAAAAGTCTAATCTCAAAGTGCTTCCTGATAAATCAGGTTTTGTACATATTTAATTAATAATCTTCTCTAAAGATCCTTTCTAGAGTTTGTAAATACACTCTGCCAATTATCGCTTTCGAATTTGAATAAATCAATTTAGAAGTCTAATCAGAATTAATAAAATTTTGTCTAAATTTAATTATTAATTTTCTCCAAAGATCCTCTCCAAAGTTGGTAAATACAGTTAGCTCGTTAACAGCGGAAGTGAACGGAGGCAGATGACTCGAAGAGTCGCATGACTTCCGGTCGACTGCAGACTCACGTAGATCAGGTCCTCGTTGAAACGTTTTCGCAGATTATCGATGAACGCGTCCTCGCTCTGGAAGTCCTCGAGGAGGACGAAATCCTGGACACCGACGCGGTCACGCTCGTGCAGACCACGTTCCATGTTCCTGCGTAACTCGTGGTCAGTCCTGTTGGGTGCTTCCGGTGCCCTGCGGCGACCGCGCACACCACCTCCAGTGGTGGATCCCGAGCCCGTCTCGCTGCAAGTGGTTCACGATGGAATCAGTAGAATCGAGCGTTACACGAACGATCCATTTGCAATGATAATGCACCTCGACGCGGTACCACCGAAATATTGTATATAGTTTTTTTCTGATTGTAGTACCGAATGATAGTTGGATTCGAGAATATTCGAACGATAGGTACTGTATCACACTAAGGCGAGAAAATTGTCACAGGTGGAAAATTTGAAATTTTTCAGGGGACGTATGTACGTCGACTGAAATTTAGTCACTTCAAGTATTATAGTTCGGGATTTGTGACATTTCTGAGGGAAAGTTTTTGTTCGGAAAATTACTTAATTGGTATTTTTTTTTTATGGTAAATTTATATTTTAGAGGAGATTCTCCAAAGAGTGAAATGGAAATTGACAATTTTCCATTTGTGACATTTCTTTTAGTGGTAAATCTATGTATTAGAGTATATTCTCGAAGGAGTGAAATGGGAATTGACAATTTTTCATTTGTGACATTTTCTTTTATGGTAAATTTATATTTTAGAGGAGATTCTCCAAGGAATGAAATGGAAATTGACAATTTTCCATTTGTGGCATTTCTTTTAATGGTAAATCTATGTATTAGAGTATATTCTCCAAGGAATAAAGTGGAAATTGACAATTTTTCTCACGAGAGTGTGATATAAGTTTGCCTTTCTAGTGGCGTATTTTAGTTAATTAAGAGATTCACACAAATGATCCTACACTTGGAAACAAAGAGAGATTTATTAAAAAAAAGTTCTAAATACGACCTCAACCTTGAGATTCAAGATCAAATTTTTCGTCACCATCTTGTGCTCCATTCACCAAAAGACCAGAAATTCTCAAAATACTAAAAAATGTAGAATCATCTGTGTGAACCGTGACACGATTATTTTACACCCTGTACATTCGAAGCAACAATAAAAAATTTGAAGATAAAACAAAGATTCGATTATTTAACCAAGATACCAAGTGGAGAATTCAAGGAATAAATTAATTGAAAAAATAGAAAGAGGTTACGAGGCACTCTAACAACAAAAGTCATCTATTATCACAAGTTTCCATCATTTTCTCAAAGTCTCCGAAGTGTCTCTTTTATCTGTTAAGTGTTACACGATTTCTTTTACGAACTTAAAAGATTAAACGATGCTTCTGGTTTTCTGTAAGTACACGGTAGAGTAATTCCACCGTGTTTTTACGAGTTATAATTAAGCAAAGACGGAGATTCGTAAAAGTGGCCGCGACCAAGAGACGTGCACCGTGTTCTCGTGGACGTTACACGATACTGAACGCGAGAAAGTGCGGACTACGAGTATTGTTCGACCGCCGGAAACGAAATCAACACCCTGAACTTCGACGGCGCTTCACGCGATCGGTGTCGATTTTCCGCGTGCGGTCGCATTCGACCATCGACACGGATACGCGGTGCAGAAAAATCGGTAAACAGGGAAGAACGCCCCTTTTCCCCTTTTCTGCCCAGAAAATCACTTTTTCTTTAGTTAATTTGCTCCTTTTGTGGAGTTCTTTTTTATTTGAAAAGTTGGACAGAAAGAAATGTGTGGATGATCGTGAATAGATAGATCCTAAAAATCTTTTGCCCCCTTGTGCCCCAAAAATCGCTTTTCTTTCATTCAATTTGCATTTTTCGTTATTTTCTGTGGAGTCTAAGAAGTGAAACAGAAGGAAATGTGTCTACGATTACGAAAAGATAAATCTTGTGCCCCCTTGTGCCCCAAAAATCGCTTTTCTTTCACTCAATCTGCATTTCTCGTAATTTTCTGTGGAGTCTAAGAAGTGAAACAGAAGGAAATGTGTCTACGATTACGAAAAGATAAATCTTGTGCCCCCTTGTGCCCCAAAAATCGCTTTTCTTTCACTCAATCTGCATTTCTCGTAATTTTCTGTGGAGTCTAAGAAGTGAAACAGAAGGAAATGTGTTTACGATTACGAAAAGATAAATCTTGTGCCCCCTTGTGCCCCAAAAATCGCTTTTTTTTTCACTCAATTTGCATTTTTCGTAATTTTCTGTGGAGTCTAAAAAGTTAAAATGAAGGAAGTTGTTAAAAAGTTAAAATGAAGGAAGTGTGGCTACGATTACGAAAAGATAAATCTTGTGCCCCCTTGTGCCCCAAAAATCGCTTTTCTTTCACTCAATCTGCATTTCTCGTAATTTTCTGTGGAGTCTAAGAAGTGAAACAGAAGGAAATGTGTCTACGATCGTGAAAAGGAAGATCTTAAAAATCTTTTGCTCTTTTCTGCCCCAAAAATCACCTTTTCTCCACTCAATTTGCACTTTTGGTAATTTTTTGTGGATTCTAAGAAGTGAAACAGAAGGAAATGTGTCTATGATCACGAAAAGAAAAATTCTAAAAGTCGTTTCTCCTATTGTGCCCCAAAACTCACTTTTCTTCCACCTAATATGCACTTTCCGTAATTTTGCGGAGTCCAAAATTATAGGAAGAAAGAAACGTATGAACAATGGCAAGTAGTAAGATTAAAAAAAAATTTCTTCCTTCCACAGACTCTTTCGAAATCAAAGAAATTGCATCGATGTCGCATTCTTCGTCGAACTTATCAACGAAACATGTGTATCTTCTTTACCAAGTAAAACGTACGTCATCTTTCTCAAAGGTTTTCGTATTCACGAATTCACCTAGCGAAGATAGTCATTAGTTGAATTGTAGAAGATAAAGTTGCTGATTAGATACTGAAGTTAGTGTTGATAGACGGTAGGAGATCGATAAAGAGTTGTTGCGTTGGAGATAATGTAATTTCACTACTTCAATTACCGTTCAAATCTATGTCGATGGCAAATGTTAAGCAGCGACCGAAATTGCTAATACTACCCATCGAAACGATAGAGAAAAATAAACGAATTTTCCAATTCGTGCGACAATTTTCTTAACGAGATAAAGAAGAGAACTACCCACGTGCAATTCACACCGATATATCGATAAAACTGGTTCAACTGAATAACACACTCGGGATACTACTTCGAACGATCTCGACGTTTTCTTATTACACTTCACAAGGAGAACTTCGAGCAACGGACTAAAACGGTAGGTTGCAGAAAGTTTCAGGTAGACGTCTGGAAATATTCGATCAGGTACGAAGGAACGCTATTCAGCCCCACCCTTGAGAACCTCAGGGTTACATCAAACTAACTGCCGCTTGGTATTGTGCAAAGAAGGGTGTCTTCCACCCCTCTACTACCTTTCTTGTATTCACTATAACAATTCATACATCGATCTACCAACACCGCACTATTCTATAAACACTCTTTATCGCGTCTTCGGTGTCGAATCTCTGCTACGGACAGCGTTGTTTAACACTGACAGAGGTGGAAGTGGATAAATGAATTTTACGGGAGAAGGAAGAATTTCAAAGTTTGATTTGGAATTTTCTCATTTCTTATGTGAAATTAGGGAAATTAGAAATGTGCCAATTTTCGTGATGGAAGTACTGTACTCGTGGAGTCTGTTTGTTGGAAAAAGAAAAATTGAAATTTCGAGAGTTTCGCCACTGTTGGAAAATAAGAAAGATAAAAATTCATAGTTTTCGAGTTCTGTCACTGTCAGGAAAATAAATTGAACGAGAATTGAAATTTTGTGAGTTTCGCCACTGTCAAGAATATAAGAAAAATAAAAATTCATAGCTTTCGAGTTATGTCACTATCGAGAAAGGAAAAAAATAGAAGCTGACCTAACGCTTGAAACTTTTTAAGTTATGTCGTTACTCGAGTTTCGCCACTGCCAAGAAAATAAGAAAGGTGGAAATTGAAACTTTCCGAGTTTTCCATTATCGAAACTATAAAAATTGAAATTTTTCCAGTTATCACTTAAAACTTTTTAACCTGCCACTATCAACGCTTCACATTTTTTTACTTATGTCACTATCAACTTAATATCATCGATTCTCCAATAAAATAGATCACGAAGAATTGAAAACTTTCATAGTTCTAAATGACAGCGTGTGTTTTTAAGGATAACAGAGGATCTTCTTGGAACTCACCCCATGGTTGCACTCTGCGTAACAGGCCAGAAGAACAAATTAGCTGATTAATTAAGTAATCGCGCGGTTATCGTTATCGCGCGAGCACGGAAACCGGTGCTGGTGTCCTCGCAACTGATGCTCGTTCTGCTTCCCTGTGAAATCTAGCGTTAGATCGCGAGATAAGATATGTGCGTGGCCTACGTGGAAAGCCGATCTCGATTTCGCTCGATAATAGCTCGCGATCGATCGTTTTCATTTGATTCTCGGCGCTCCAACGATGGAATAAACCCAACGTTCTCCACTTCGCTAATTCAACTCTATACCGATCTTCAAACTGAATCACGTAAAACATCAAAATTCATTTTATCACGTCTTCGCGATCGATCGTTTTCATTTCATTTCTAGCGTTTCAACTATGAAATAAACTCAGCGTCCTCCACTTGGAACATTCAATTCTACACCAATCTCAGAACGATGGAAATTATAGAAATGAATTTTGTTACATTTCCGCGATCGATTTTTCTCGTTTCATTTCTAGCGCTCTAATCTCCATTATCTAAAATTCAATTCCACACTGATTTCGAAATTATGAAAAATATAAAAATTGATTTTATCACATCAACCGTTTCCATTCGATTTCTATCGCTTCAATAACTACGGAGTAAACTGAACGTTCTCCACTTTAAAAATTCAATTCTACACGAATCTCGAAATTATAAAAATGACAGAAATTAATTTTATTATATTCCCGTTCTCGTTTAATTCCCACCGCTCCGATTACCAAACAAGCTCGAGCATTCTCCACATGGAAACCTCAATTCCACGCTAATCCCGTAAATTACGAGAAATACAAAAGAACAATTTCCCTCTCGGCATCGAAAACGCAATGCAACCCCGTTGCATAATCGTCGATAAAGACGCGACAGCGTAGAAGTATCGCTTGGAATCCGGCGTGAGACTTTTATATCGTCTCGATTTAGATTCTCTTCGAAGCGTGGAGAACAGAGGCAGGCAGGCAGAGGTGTATCCCGCTCGGCATAACGGGACGTTATGCAAGCACTGCTTCGATTTGTGGCCCAATTAATCCCTTCGAGGCCAATTAAATCGCGACGCTAAAGGAGATACTAATTGCTTCGAATTCCCGCCAATTCTTTCGTAACGCTCACCTACCTATCCGTCTCCTCTGTCAGCGTCTCTCTCTTCGTCACGATCGAAAATTCGTTCCTCGAAAATTTGTCACCGTGAAAAATTTCGTAAAGGAAATCACGCGAGAGGATGCAACTCGATGGAAGATCGCTCAAGGTCTGTTATAAAAACGTGACCTGCTCGAAAACTGCACCGATTAATCAACTAACTCGTTGCCATTCCATAAACGCGAGCTATAAATCGCGGTCATTGCCGTTCTGGACGCTTCAGCGAATACAAGATCGTTTCGACAGAGAGAGTGTGTGTTTTAAAAAAAAAGAAGCAGTGCTCAGTTGGAGAACGTTGAGAAAGTGCATACAAATCGTTGATCTAATTGTCCAACCGAAAAAGTGCAAAAATTTTCGTTCAAGGTCACTTTTCCTCTCGAGGTTGTCGATTCTTTCGTGCATCTCAGAATTCGAGTCAACGAAAAAGTAGAATAGAAAATTTTTGAAAAACATGGAAAAATATACGGTGACCTTGAAAAAAAGATAAACGAAACGCCGTATAGAGTGTGAAATTAATTCGAATTAGAAGTTTCCAAACTCCACGGTGGATTTGTTTCGCGTGGAAAACAGAAGGAGAGAAAAGTAGCGCTGATTTTACGGGGACGTTCACGTGTTGTTTAACAAAAAGCGTATCGCGAGAGGCGCTTTCTTATCACCGCAAGATTAATCGTTATCGAGACATCGTGAGGCTCGATCAGAAAAGAAGATACTCGCGCACGAAAACGGCTGGTGAATTTTTTCCCCTTCGCAATATTTCCCCGCTGTATCGTTGCGAAACAAGAGTTCCCGTAAACAATCACAAATTTTACAGAACAGACGTTTTGTTTTCTGTTTCGCGAGCTAGACACGCCGCGAGATCTGTTTTTCCCCCGGAGTCTTTTGCTCTCGTCGGGAAGACCATTTCTGAAGACCGTCGAAAAAGTTGGCCTCGATTTTTCTGACACGTCGCACTCTCCGCCTTATCGAGTCACGAATTGTTAATTGGAGAACACGCGTTACGTGTTATCGAACGTGAGCAAATTTTGCTGAAATTTTATTACACGACTTTTCGGAGAGAAGAGACTTGGACGGTTTTTTTTTCCTCGGAATACTTCTGGATTTTTTGTTCTGTTTTTAGTGTGATCGAGAGAGATCGGCGCTTCGTTTAATCGTTTCTAAGTGGAGAAACGTCAGAGACGATCGTCGAGGATCGAGCGAGATCACCAGGCGGCAACGAGCAGTCGTGTCCACTACTGATTCTGCTATTTCGTTTTAACGTTCGTACAATTTGCACACTGATTGACACGTTCGATCAGGAGGATCGAGACACACACCGGGGAGGATCGATTCACCTACGGCCGCTACTCAACAACGACTTAACAGTGTCCAGCTTCGGTTTATCACCGGCTATACGCAACGTTCTCCTACTCTCCTCGCAGTCGTTCCTTCATCCGCCATTGATACGCCAACAAATCCAGGTGAGGTTTAATTAAGGTGGAGAAAAAGAGGAACGGTGACCACTCGATTAGATCATTCGTAAGATTTTGCTTGCGAAAATTAGGCTTCTGCTTTTGTGCCGGACGATTCTTCTTTGGGCACTCGCGGGAGTTTAAATGGACGAACCTGAGTGAATTGTGGGAGTACAGTTCTGAGTCTTGGAAAATTTTGAATTGGGAAAAAAAGGATTACAGTCCTCGCTCTGCCCTTCTTTTCCAAATTATACTTCTTTTCTTAGATTTCGACGATTTCCTCTCGTCACTCGTGAGAGTTTAAATGGACGATCTTGAAAATTACGAGAGTACAGTTCTAAGGTTTGAAAAATCTTATATTTCTGCAGGTGCTAAAGTAAGATATTTGGGTGTGAATTAAGAAAAGAAAAAGAACTGAAGTCCTCACTCTGCCCTTCTTTTCCATATTATACTTCTTTTCTTAGATTTCGACGATTTCCTCTCGTCACTCGTGAGAGTTTAAATGGACGATCTTGAAAATTACGAGAGTACAGTTCTATGGTTTGAAAACCTTACTCTTCACTCCGCCCTTCTTTTGAAAATTATATTTCTTTCGTCACTCGTCAGAGTTTAAATGGACGATTTTGAAAATTACGTGGGTACAGTTCTGAGTCTTGGGAAATATAAGTTTTTTAAGAGCTAGAATAAGAAATTTGATTTTGAATTGAGAAAAGAAAAAGAATTGAAGTCCCTACAGTGGCCTTCTTTTGAAAATTACATTTCTCTCGTCTCTCGTGCGAGTTTAAACAATTTTAACAGAAATTTTACCGAAACAGTTTTGAATCTAAGGAAATTTGAAACTTCGAGAATAAAAACTTCGATTTCACAAATTTTGAGAAAGTTAATCCAAGTTTTTATCGGCCAGTTAAGGAGAACTTAGAGGAGCTATAGAAATTTAGAAAGCATAGTTACGATGAGACAGAACGACACGAAGAAACCACCTAAGTGCACGTTGCATAACGAAGGATATATCAACAGAATGTCCTAATCGAAGGAGGAATTCGAAAAGTCCCCAAGAAACTCGTACACGCATAATCTAATCTAATCTACCGGAATTTTTCGCAGACGACGCGTGCAATTGTAACGTGTAACGACAGCACATACTTGCAACGACACAATTATTTTATCGTTCCACTCTACCACGTTATCACTCTATTTATCCCTCCGTAATCTTTCTAATGTGTGGTAGTTTAAAGGAACTTGGTATTACGATAAGTAGTTTCCTAGACGATAATCAATAAACCGTCTCTTACTCTACCAAACAAATAGCGTTAAAACACTACGATATCAAAATAAAAAAAAAAAAAAAAAAAAAAAAAATGATATTAATTCGAATGTGAACATTATCCTTCCACAAAACGATTCAAGGTTTTCTTAACACAAATGTTACCTTGTCGGTTTCATGATTCCCGAATTTCTACGCAGGATGTCGCCGAGGATCTTCGAGAATTAATGGAAGAAAGAGAAGAATCGATCACGATGAAAGAATAATAATGGCTATTTAAGAGCAATCGCGACGAACGCCGCAAGAATACTGGGACAAACGCTGCAACTCGAGAGAAAACACAGATGCAATGTTAACACAGAGCTTCTGGTAAACGGCGTTTCGTGACCTCGTTCTTATCGATACGGAGGAGTCAATCGACTGACCGTTCAGAAAAGCAGCATGCAAATTTTTTCTCAAAGGAGTAAAGAGACTTTCAGTTTCAACAAGTGGCTACTTCTATAACGCAGATAATCCAGATATTTCTTTTTTTTCTACCGACAACAAGGAGAGATATTTTTTCTTCGCACAAATTCATTTTCGCTACTCTTCACAGATAAGTTTTATCAATTATACATACATACATGTTATTCGTTGGACGATACAAGACGAGTAATTCGACGCGTAAAAAAGTAATTCTTTTTTTTTTTCGCACAGACTGATAAAGAGCGGCGCAGAAACGTTTAAGAGATGCTCAACGGAGGGACAGAGAGTCTAATCAATCCTTTTTTGCTGGGTCAACGACTTGAATCGAGCTCTCTCTCACAATAACTCTATAAATCTCGGGACAATTTCCGCGAATCGGAAGTCATAAGGCTGTCGCTTCCACTTCTAACGATGGAACGTCTGCGTGCACATGCACCAGAGCTCGCCAATTTTTCCTTCGTTGCCGCGGAAATTGGCTAATCTGCATCGCCACTGAAACCTTTTCACGAAGTTCTTATCCTCCTTTTGTTAGAGAAACGTCTATTTCTTTTTCTGCGACGATTTTTTCTTGGGAATTCGAATGGACGACCGGGTCGAGGTAGAATGGGAATGATAGAGGAAGATTTGAATGGTAATAGAGTGGGTGACAAAAGTTGGCCAACTCAGATTGCAAAAATTTTTCATTTACATATTGACAATTTTTTTTTTTTAATTTAGTACCGTGATTTTGTTTGCACTGTATTTTAATTGAATACGATGAACTGTTGAACTAAGGAGACTGAGAATTTTTTGTGCACTGCACTAAGAATGACTGAAGTAATTATTCTTCTGTTCAAAAAATCCATTCTTTTCTCGTTTTAAGTGTATCTATTCTTAGGTCCACGTTATTCAAGATTAATAATAATTCCAGGAACCTTTGTTACAGAATTATTTCAGCCGTCAGAATTACTGGTAATGACTGAAGTAACCGACACTCTTTAATTCTTCAATTCTTTTCAACTTTAACCCTTTCACTGCTATTGGCGCTTTGAAAATTTGCTAGCATTGTGTTGTTGGGGCCTTTTGGCGCACTTTCGCATTAATCTTATCCTCTGCACACTTCCAAGCTAATTCGACGAAACAGATTTTAAAATGGAACGACCAAAAAGCAAAATTTTAGCAAAATTTGCCGCAGCGAAGGGGTTAAGTGTATAAATCTTCGTATCCAAATTATTCAAGATCGGTAACACTTCCACAATTATCTCTACAGGTAGAAATCTTCGAAGCCAGGCAAAAATCACTACCAACACCAAACTTTCCTCAAGAGGAGACAATTTTTACACGGCGAAGATCCGCGAAACAACCAGAAACAAAGGACTTGAAGCGAATTTTCCAACGTTTTCATCGATCGACAGATCCGAAATACCGGTTTACTCCTAATTATTTTTATTCCCCGGCGCATGTAGCAAACGGCGCTAAGTCTCCGGGTATTTATTCCGCGAACGCCTTGAGAAAACCGGCCGTGAACGTCCCGGAATCCCGAGATTTACGGGTTGGAAACATAGTAGGCCGCTTGAAACGCGCGAGCTTTACGATCGAAAATCGTCAAACTGTGCGGCCAGCGTGCAGGATTTCCAGCAAAAGCTGCGGAGAGTTGGGACGGTTGGAAAAAGCGAAGTCACGCCAAGGCTCGTGAAACGAACCGATATAAATACACCGAGACACGGGGCAGAGTCGTTAAAATCACCGTTCGACGTCTCCGTTTGATTAACGCGATACCCTATTTTCGAGGGCTGTCTTCCTGTGATTTATGGCGACAATTTTTTCCCTCTCTCGTCTCTTCTGTGTTGGATCTGCTACGCGTTTGGAAGATCGTCGATCGAAAACAGAAGGAGGTGAAAAAAGATACACTGGTTTCTTTTTTGCTTGAGGTATTTTTTGTGTGGCGGATGGAATTTTATTTATGGAGAACAGTGTGGTGTTTGTGTGTGTGTGGAGAAATGTGGAGGTGGAGATTGATAGCGCTATCTAATGGGAGTATTTGCTGGAACGGTTTATTGTTCCCGGCTTATCTTCCTGCATTTTTCAAGTTTTTTCAATATTCTACGAAGTGGTTGTTTGGTGGAAAAAGGAGCGAAGTCGTGGAAACTTGGCTTGCGATTTTTAACGAGCGCTTTGAAGTTTTGGGGTGATGCGGGCAGTATCGAAATCTGGAAACCTTTCGTTTCTTGACGAGTGCTCTGAATTTTTTTGAACGTTCCGAAAATATTCCAAAAATTATATAAAAAGTATTGAAACTTTTCCTGCATTTCTCAACAAGAGATTTCAATTTTCCTTAATATCCTAAAAAGTGGATATTTAATGTAGAAAGTATCAAAATCGCAAAATCTTTGAAACTTTGCCTGCATTTCTCAACGAGAGATTTCAATTTTCTTTAACATTCCAAAAAGTGGTTATTCAATATGAACAAAAATACTTGGAATACATCACGTTCCTGCACGAAACCTTGGAAAATTTAATATTCCCCCATTTCCACTTCTGTTTCCATTCAAATTACCAAGGATGCAAGAGTTAAGTGCCGATATTTTCATCCGGACAATCACTCCAACTGCCACAGAATCTTGTAAAAATGTTATTAAACGAATTCGAGTGTGAAAGTGTTGGATCACGGTCGGATTCGAGAATTTCTTCTCCACCGAAAGGGGGAATCGATCTGAGTCACTGTCTCGGTCGCGACCTTTCGCTCGATGACTAATTTCTCGGCTGATCTTATGCGAAATCACCGCAGATACGTACCGAATGGGTTCTCGGAGGTTACGAACAATCGCGTTTGCGAAGGCGGTTTTCATTGTTCCGTCTAGTCATGCACGATGCCGTCATACTCCTCGTTCAAGACTCGAACGAGGAACGGAAACCACTTTCCACTATATACATCCTTCTCTATTAGTCAGTACGAAAAATATCAACCTTACTCGCTCTCTTAAATTCGATACAAAACGATTAAACACCCGGTCAGGTTTCGTTTAACGATTTAATGAATCGTTGTCGAAATACGAATACACACTACCGGCAAAAAGTTTGGAATCACCGAGCATTGCAGTTTACACAAAAATTTCGAGAAAAAAGTCAGCGACTTTGAGCATTTTTTAACATTCCAATCAATTGATTGAGATAAACTTGAAATCTATAAAAAATTAGCAGCAGATTTAATATCGATGAAAAGTGGGAGGTGATTCGAAACTTTTCGCCGGTAGTGTATATGTATATGTAGATACACAGTTAGAGACCTGCATCAACTTTCTACCGGTTGCGACGATTAGACGAACCAGGCCCCTGCGGTTGTAGTTTCAGTTGCGTAAACACCGGCATAGTGATAAAAAAAGAAAAAGAAAGAAATAATGCAATACCACCTGCGGGTAGCCGAATACATGGTGCAACTGCCAGTCTTTCTCTTTAGCGCGTTGCTTCAACCTTTTTTACATAGACGTTGGGAAATTTTGAAGTTTTAAACGAACCAAGTCTGGAGAATAATGGAATCTTTGGATAAGAAAGTAGAGTGGGAGATGTGGAATTTCTTGGGCTGAGGAAAATTTCATTTTCTGCTTTAAGAGTGGTAATTTGGGGCTGTAAGGTGGGGAATTTAGAGTGAAAAAATTCTCTCTCGACTCTTCACTTTGATAGTGTTAATTTTGAAATTTTTAATTTGGAATTTTGAAGTGTGAGACGTTGAGGTGAAACAATTCCTTTGGAGTCTTCACTTTGAAAATTTATATCTGAAATTTATAAATTTAGAATTTTAAAGTGTGGAACACTGAGATGAGAAAAACTTTCTTTTCGTATCTCCACTTTAATAATTTTAAGCTTGAAGGTTATAAATTAAAAATTTTGAACTGTGAAACACAGAGCTGAAAAAAATTCCCTCTCGAGTCTCCTCCTCGATTATTTTAAACCTAAACTTTATAAATCTAGAATTTTCGGCTGTGAAACATAGAGCTGAGAAAAATTCCCTCTCGAATCTCCATTATAACAGTTTCAATCCAGAAAATGATGACTTCAGAGCTGAAAAAAATTCCTTATCGTGTCCCCTTCGCCTCGAAATTTTTCCTCTCCAACGGTCCGCTCTCCGTTATCACGCTTCAGAATTAAAATCGAAAGGTCCTCGATCGTACCCGAGGCTGCACTTCCAAGCCGCGTTCGACACGCGATTCGATCACTCGCCGCTTCTAAACGCGTAAAACTCGCCGCTCGCCGCGTAAACGAGCAGTTTAATGTCGCGTTTATTCATCGCGCGAAACGGGGTCGCGTTCGTTCACCGGAGAAAAACGCGTCATCTCCCTGGATGAGTCAAAGGAAAAAGGGCCTTCGAGGCTGCTCACCTTCGTCAGATTCA
Source organism: Habropoda laboriosa (assembly GCF_001263275.1). Taxonomy (NCBI): domain Eukaryota; kingdom Metazoa; phylum Arthropoda; class Insecta; order Hymenoptera; family Apidae; genus Habropoda; species Habropoda laboriosa. The sequence continues at coordinate 2,107,347 of NW_017100141.1, forward strand.
CTGTGAAAAATTGCGCGCCGCCTTAATGGGAGGCCGACTAAACGCGTTCTGACGCATTCACCGAAAATATGCATACACCAGACACGCACACCGTTTCAATTTTATATTTCCGTCGACTAGCTTGAAACGGAACCTCCGTTTAAATCTCTCCAACTCGAATTAACAAAACACACACTGTTTTTCATTCGCACAAATCATCACACATTTCCTCTTTTCTTTTTAAAGAGCTAAGTACTGAAACTAGAAAATTGAAGATTTTCGTCCAAATAACACCGTGTGACACACACAAAATTGACTTCAAACGCAGAATACAGTAAGACGAATTTTATTTGAAATAGAAATCCAAGCAATTATTGTATCGTATTTTCATATCCTCGATAATAGCTATCTGAACTTTAACCCTTTGAACATCAATTTTTTTTTAAACTTTCTTTTCAATAAGTCCCTATTATTTTCAGAATTTTATTTGAAATGCACTTTGAAATGATAGGAATCAATTTGAACAATTTTTTTCACTAATTATACTGAAAATAGCATTAAGAGTGATGTGTGCCTATTGCTCATCCAAGTACAAAAATATTGCAAAATGTAATACATATTTAAACTGGCGATTTAAGAATTACTTCGTTCGTACCTGTGAATAAAACTGATGTCGAGTCACACTCGACAAAAGAGTCAAAAGGGTGAAGATATAATACTTCGAAGGCAAGCTGAACGAAAATTCTAGGTTCGAATTTCCACGTAAATTGCACAGTTCATAGAAGAGACGAAAGTACAAGGCGTTTCGACAAATTTTCAATTTAAAACCACTCGAGGACACGAACTTTCTATCGGCGTTTCTTTTAGTATCAGTGAAAATTGTGGGCATGTTGCAAGGTCAAACGGCGAGGAAGCAGTAAAACGATGGTCGCTGAGAGATACATTTACGAGCTTGTGTTCCCTATTGCCGAATAGCACTCTAGAAAATGAAAATAGTCGCGTGGATGATTTCACGCGATCTCCAGTCGGAAACCCGTATTTTCTACTCGCTATAACCAGACCAGCCGACAAAGGGCTAACCGGTTTCCGGAAATGGGTAATTTCTTTATTATACCCATCAGTGAGCGCGATCTTTCTTGCGCAGGTACCACGTCCGACCCTGCGTAACCACCATTCGAGAATAAAGCGACCGAGGTCAAGAATTTACGTGACCTCTTCTCGTTCTTTCATTCCACTTTTGCGCTGTCTGAAAAAGGGACCGAGTCGGTGGAACGAGTTTAGTAGATTTTCTTCTCGAAAGACCTCGAAACACCCTAATTAAAATTGGGGTGAAATTGTCTCCGGTCGTTCTTTGGAGAATCTTTGAGCTAATTGTTGCGTGGTCTTCGAATGCAAACTGTTGAGGATGAAAGAAAATTATGTGAATGTTATTACACTGCACAGATGTCTGAGACTCTAAAGACAACAAAATCCTAATTCCCATAAAAGTTACGTGTACACTGATTGATGAGTGTGAAAACGAAAGGTGGTCACTTTGAACAGCTTCTAACACAAATGAAAGGTGTTAAAAGCCTGCTGTGAAAAGTCACTTTTATTAGGGACAAAATTTACGACACTATTATACGAACCATTCAGAAGCCAAAGACGCTAACTCCATCAAGTAAAATTTATGAAATTTTCTTTATTTACGAAGAATTAAGCACTAAGTATGTACTTTGATACCATTAGGTGTACAAATTAATTCTGTGCCTGTTTCATGTTTTAAATAATCTCATAATCTCCATTATCCTTAGATCACTCCCTTCCATTTATCCAGCTGCCGACGAATTAGGCGATTTAAATAAATAGAATCGCCAAGGCTTCGAGCAAAAGGTACCAAATAAAATTACAATTGATCATTTCAGCTTCCTATCGTCTCACACGTTAATTAGGTCATCGACTCAGAACTCCTCAAGCCAGATCCATACCAAACAGGTCATTACTACCCACAAGAAAATAAACCTTCTTCGAAACCTATAGGCAACGCTCTGTGAGCTCTCTTTAAATATAGCCAACTTCTACGAACGCAAATGTCACTTTGCATTCGCGATGGCGCGTGGCACGTTTTCGATCGTGCCCATACGAGCTTCCGGTCGCGGCCATTAGCATGGCTGCGGCGCATGGTGAACGGGTGTTCCCCTTATCTCGCGACAAAAGGAAGGCACGAGTCCCCGCATCGTGGGCTCGCGCGCGACACTTCCGCTCCCTCGACTCTTCCTTTTCCTTTCCTCCCCCCTCTGTGTGTGTGTATTTATGCATTACTGTTAGGTGAACGAAGAAGTGTACGAAGTTTGCCGCAACACGCAACACCAGCCGAAACGAAATCGTTTAAGACTTTCACGCTCGAGGAGGAATCGGCGGGATCAGAAACGGTAAAAGTTGCCGGGTCGTGGTCGCGCGAGGCACTTAATTGCACGCGAGAACATCGCCAATTAGAGGACTTAATTAGCCCTCGAACCCTTTCGCACGAATTATTCTGGATTACACTTTTTTCACCCTTAGGGGCGTACGGGGTGACTTATGTGATTTGACCAAGTTTGAGTAAGTTCGTTCGGATCGTTAAGTTAGGTGAATTACACTGTATGTAGAGTGGATTTGTTATTCCGTGGATGGAACGATTAGAAGTTTCTTTTTTTTCCCTATTAAGCACGAAATTGTTGTAGTTTGGTTTAATCAATGGCGGATTACATCTTGGTAGGACTTGGAACAGCGTTTTCCAAAATGGTTCCGCGAGATAAGGTGTCTTTTGATAGAATTTAGTAAAAACTTCGTTAAAATTAGGATAACGAAGGTTGTTCGTGAGATATTTGGGAAAATCTTAGGAGAGTTCGGTGAAAAAATAAATGTGAGAACCACAGACCTAGAGTAAATTCTGAGCCAAATTAAATTGTCTTTCAGTCAAACTTTGAAGCCTTCCCTTTTTTGCAAAAATTCTTCATTTCGCCTACTTCGGAGAGGAAGACTTAGCATCGAGTTTAGGGAGGCGCTCGCATAATTTGCCCGCCGCGAATCAACATGGAGCCCCTCTCCTCGACGCTGCACGACTGCATCAGCTGAAACTTGTTCTTCATTGTCATTACGTCATTGGAGACGCATGAATATGACAGTTTATTATAGGAATGAATAACTGGGTTTTGCAGAGTGATCAGGGCTGGGCCGGCGTGCAAGTGCCCCGGGCAAATTGATGATTTGGCGCCTCTTCTGGGGCCGAGGCGTGAATGATCACGCGTGGAAAGCTGAATTAACGCGATATTTATGGTTTATTTGACAGGGTGATTTTCTATCCCCGTCTATAAAACTGCATCTACAGATGAGAACAAGGCTAACTAACATCACCATTAACGTTTCATTGCTCGATGACAATTTACAACCGAAATAAACTTTCCCCGGATGGACAACATTAAACGTCTACGCAAAGAAGAGTTGCAACTTTTCCGTGAGAAATGCTAAACGACTTTCGCAAGCGGGATAAAGAATAATTAAGCACAACGATCGTTGCATCGTGTTACTTGCCTGCGTGTTTGTGTGGCCATGAGTAACAAAGCCTGATTTTGTGCTCTTTTAACACGTCGAATGCTAAGGAGTCAACGACTTGAGTTACAAACTGCCGTGACGAGTAGTACGCGTTACAAGATACACACTGGGTGTCCATTAAGAAGCATTAACGTTCACCTGACAGTACTCGAGATAGGAGACCTGTTGTCTAATGAGTAAACGGTATGATTATGTTGCGAATAATCAGCTTCGATAAGTTTTCCAAACGTTTCGAAGAAGCTCCTCGAGAAGGAAGAAAGAAGAAAGTCAGTGGTTTCTCTTCACGGTGAAACTTATCTCCGTTCGATAGAGGCTTGAACATGTGAACCTCATTAAACCAGAACTCCCAGCTACTCAACCACTCTTGGCTACCCAAACTCGCAGCCATTCAACTCTCTGTAACTACACACACACACACACATATGCCGTAGACTCGAATGCTCTTCAGTGACTCAACAAGGTTTCCCCTTCGATATCCTCGTGGTGAACGAAGTTTACCTCATCGTCCTTCGACTTGAACAACTCCTATGAAGTTACGGAGTTCTAGAGCGAAGTGTACAGTCGGTGGAAGAAATTTCGCGAGGTCCAGATTGGTAAGATCGGTCAGGTGACAAAGTTTCCAACGAAAACCTGAAGAAACTCGAAACTTCGGTTAGGGTCAAATGAATTATCCTTCAGCTTTCATTAGCCTGCATCAATCAGTGCTCCTACTTAATACTTTAATTCACGACCTCGCTATATTTCTTCCACCGACGGTACCATTCAATTCAATTATAATATTTCAACAGCGAAAAATAAAAAAATTATGTAAAATTTATTATTGTTATCATTCAATCCCTGAAAATAATCCTTAGAAATCCTTAAGAATCCTATTAACCACTCAAGTAGTGATTTCTAATCTCAAATTAGTTATTCGAATCGCTAAAAAAGGATCGATCAAACGACAACGTCTCTACTTTTCCCCAAACGTTTCCCCATACGACCAATCTCCCGGGAGGTCGCGAAGAGGTCGTTATCGATTCCAAAAGCAGCTTCGATCGGGTGCCAGTGTTTTTCCTACGGCGCATCGCTCCACTCTAAAATAGATCGCCGCTTATTTCGGCGGATCCGCCTCCCCTCGAATCGTCCTTTTTCCCTTCTTTTTATTGTCTCCTTCTCGTCCACCGTTTCGTCGACCGCCGTCGCTTCTTCGCAGCCCAGAGTTCGGTTTATTATTACACATGGTATTCTCACGTCTCTCCCCGTACGTCATACACGTACTTGCACACCTAACCGTGTCTCATTCTCTCTTTCTTCGCGTCGCGACGGCGGCTCCTACACGGCGTGCGCGTCCTCGCGGGGCTTATTAAGGCTCGCGACAGAGAGAGCAGCACCTTGAAAGCCCTGAACTTCAGGCCTGAAGCCGACTGACTCAAGGTCGGCCTGAATCAGAACCGGCCAACCGGTTTTTCGGAGAAGATTCGGAGAAGAAACGTAAGATTACGCCTCCACCGCGCAGCCTGGCCTCTCTCTGGCTTGTCGCGTGCACACAGCGCTTTAAATCTGCCCTGCCAGACGCTTGGCTACTCTCTCTCACTCGACGTTCGTTCGTAAATTAAATCGCCACTTCCATAAGAGATCAGCGACACGTGTCTGTCTGTCTCTCTAACGCTCGTTAATTAAATAAACATCGACGCCATGACTTTCGCATACATACATTCACCTTGCATTTAAAAAGTATTCGCGTTAGATAAGATTACGATCGTTTATCGGGAAAAATCGCACGGAACATAAATTCGTTGTACACGATCGCGAAACTTCGCAGCGATATTTTTTATCACCACCGGAAACGCACGCTCCATTTCTATACAATTTACAAGCGAGCTCCGTTTCCATTGTTCTTTACCGCTATCCTCCATGGAGGCAACAATACTTGCGCGCCGAAGAAAACGCTTGCGTAATTTACTACGATGGAGGAATAAAAAAACGAAGTTTTGGAAAAAAGTATTTTACGAGGCAGTGTGTCCGGTATTTGCATAGTGCAACAGAACTGGATTACACGGGGAATTTAGAAAGTTCCCGCGGCGGAAACGCAGCCATCGTCGAAACCCTAATAATCCACCACACATCCCCGCGGATATCAGGTTTTTTCCTTTTTCAACCAGTTCTCCATCGAAGCGAACAACAAATCACGCGTGTAAAAATAGACGAGAGTTAACCATTCGACAGGCTACACCGTCAATCATGCCCTATTTTATCCGCAACTAGCCGGGAGTACAGGTATCAATCAGCGTAGTTGATTAACACCGAACGGATCCGGTGGTATAATTTCTATCGCTTCTGTTCGCCGCTGACGTCACACGCACCTTCGAACGAGACGACGGTTCGTGGAACTGGTTGCACCGAGTCAACCTGGGAGGAAGAAAAAACAGAAAAAAAAGGTGAAAAGGAGGGCTGATAGATAGGGAAAAGTGGTTTGAAAAATACGAAACGCTCGGTTACCACCGGTTACGTGGTGGCAGAGCCGCCATAAAAATCGTTTTACGGAACCTCGTCGTTATGTAACTTCACTATCGCGAGCGGTTCTCTCGAGCTTGCAGCCCGAGGCCGGATATTCGCGAACCGTAAAATATCACCGAGCGTGGTCAGCCGGTCGGAAAAGTAAGTTGTCGAGCGTTACCGCCGATACTAACAGTCACTTTTCCCTCCATAAACGTCAGATTTATTATATTTCCCACCTACTGTGATCGACTGAAAACGTTCTATCGATCTTAATACATGTACAAACATCCGTCGAATATTGATGCGCTCGAGGAAGTGAAGAATAGGTATGACCAGGAAAAAGATTGTTAATCATACGAACGTGACTAATCCGCGACAAAATTACAAATGCAAAATGTCCCCTGAGACTAATAGGAAAAATATCGAGTGGCTTCTGAGTCAGCTGAATAGAGAACGGTTGGAATGTACTAAAATCGTGATTTCTCAGCGCTCTACGATTATGGTCGTCGGATTACCCGTAAAGTGGAAATGTATTCGATATCCTTGTTGCTTTGTGGTATCAAGAGCTGATACCGCATTTCCTAAAAGCAAGTTTGCCACGTCAAAGTACACTGCATTACGTAGCTGAAAAAATGTTGGTATTATTGATGTGTATTTTATCTGTTTACTCGTTTATCGTTGATGTCTTTGAAGACAAAACTGAAATTTTCGTATTTTCTTTTTTTCACGGATTACTAACCAAGAAAGCAGACCAGTCAGTTGCATGGTGACTGTTGAACATGTTGTAAGCACCGAACAAGTTGTTCTAAAGAAAAAGGCACGTCCACAGACACATGACTAATAGACCTGGCCGTATGTTGCCCCATGGAAAAAAAAAGCAACATAACCTCTATCGTGACTCATCGCGTTTAATTGTCTTATCTGGCCTCCGGTGACCTGTGACCAGAAGACTATAGGCACACATTCGAAAGAACGAATCAACAAGGTGAAACTTCTTTATTCTGGTTATTTATTCTTCCTCAGGATGGCCAGACGAGGTCAAAATGAATTAGTGTAAATCCGGGTGAGCCAACGGTAGAGATTTAATTGTGATTAAATTTTAAATTAAAATATTCCTCTTTACCTAATTTTCTGTAAATATTGGCCAGCTCTTTTGAAACAGCCTAAAATTGTAAATATATTAATTTAGTTTTGATATAATAAATAATACTAATAATGTTTTTAATGTTCATTTTATTACAGCAGGGCAATTGTCCCAGATTTACCCTGTCTATTTCCACGATGCTCTATCCGTAGTCCTATAATGGTCAATTTAGTTGTAATTCAAGATATTCCATTTGAAGGCTCACAATGACGAGAAGTCGCATACCTAGTTAGATCAATCAGTGATCCAAGGATTTCACCTTGACTGTTGGAGGATTAAGAAGTAACAAAGGCAAGAGAGACTGCCCTTCTTGGCTACTTATACCTGTCTCAGCCTTGCGTCTGATTTAAGGTCAAGAATCTTTGTCTAAACAATGACCTATAATCTCCGTTCCCCCGTGCTCCCTTAAACGAAACTGGAAAAAAACGTGAAAGACAGGTTCCACGTTGTAAGATGAACCAACAGAGAGGAACAATGAACTTTTTTTTCGCCTCTGGTTTCCTTCCCTCAGTATTTCCGAGAAAGATAGTTCACTGGCACGTTCACAGAATCGCAGGCATATCCTGAAATCTTTTACGACCGCGAAACTAAAGAACAACCTGAGAAATAAATTTTGCATACGCGAGAGCGAAAAAATGAAACACCCTGTATGTAGGTCAAGTACTGAATTTCTCGTTGAGAAACGTTCGTTCGAATTAATAATCAACGCTGCACTTTTTACCTCGAGAATGAAAGACGTAGAAGTGTGTTATTTTTACGAAGAGGTTAGAAACATCGAAAAAAGAAAAGAAAATGAGAGATACGAACGAAGTTGAGAGACACTGATGTCGTGAATCATCAAGGATCGGTCCCAATATCGATATTAATCGTCCATCGAAGAAATTCGACTTGACGATGTTGGATAAGTATTATCTCAGCGGGTACAATAGTTTGACGTCAGCGTCGATTGCAAAGAGCAAGTTGCAGCGTATCGATACTCGATCATACCGACCGATTCGATATTGTCGAATGATAGAGCAACGCCACGAACTAACCGTCACTTCTTTTCCCTTTCAATTGAAACGTTTTATCTTACCGGTGATCTTAATTATTTCATTTATATTGTTCAGGTGCGTTCATAATATTTCCGACAAATTCTAGCCGAAGGCTAACATGACAGTTTGGCTGAAAGATAAGCGACCGATAGAAAAAATGGTTGTAAATCACCGTAATGCTTTTAAAGGCAATTTCCGTTAAAACGGGCAAACAGATAATCGAAATGACGCGTTTGAAACGTGGCCAATCCTGTGCGAGCTACAGTTTTTTGCGTAGGTTTTTTTGCCTTGCACGCTAACGTACAATAGTAAGACGGTTTGAAACTAACCTTGGCTGACCAATGACATCTTTATCAAAGCAGTTAAACCGTTAACCATACGTCGATCCAGACAACGATTCAGCGGGTTCTCCGAACGTCGACTTAATAAATTCGCTTGACCCTTTTACCGAACTTCCACTTGCACGTGGTCAATTATAGTCCGCTACAAATCCAGTTCTAAATATATATTAATATTTAAACGCCCTGGCTTCGAAAACGATAAAGAAGTCACGCGCCAATATTACTCGTTCAGCTTTTATACTACTTCGTAGTAAGTGTCGAAAAGCTTGAACGAAGAATAAATATACAAACTTCTACCTATCGAATAAAAATAACCTCAAACATGTTCTATATATAGAGTAGGTGAAAAGTGTTGTTTTAAAATGTCAGTCGCGGTTTGCAACCAAAATTACTCGGTACTGCAACATGATTATCTTTTAAGAATGTCGCAAGCACCACGAATTGCAAGATATATTATGCACGAAAACCACGCGGTGCATGTTGATTTACGAGAGAAAAAAACGCCCTCGACACGATGTTGCAGACCACCTCGTGGTGCATTTGCAATCTGTGCATCACCTAATAAAAGCACCGAGATCTTCGCAATTTCATTTCAGTGACTCACGTTCCAGATGTCAATGACATAAAGCACAGCTTGCGGCCCTCCCACTTTGTGTGCATTTTCAACCGAAACATAACCATGCAACGTCAATTGCATCTTTGCGTTACTTCAATTTTTTCAATGACTACATTTAAAATTCAAAGTAGAAGTAAAAAGCTTTTTATGAAATACAACAGTGTTTTATTTAATAACTTTAACACAAAGACGCAAATTTTATTCTGCCGCGCATACAAGTTGCACCTGTTCGAAATCACGTGACAATCCATACCGTCTTTCAAGTGTAACAAAGAATAAAAGAAAAATGCAAATGAGACTTACGTTTCAGCTGATCAGCCTGTCACAAATGTCACAAAGCGTTCACCCACGAAACTTGTCACATCACACAGTCGCGGTCGCAAACGCCTATTGTCGGAACAAAGAGACGTCCTCTTTCGAAACTGCGGTTCGACGCGGGTTCAAGCGATTCCACGGGACTTTTACTTTTGTTTATCACGAGCGAGAGAGAAAGAGATCCTGTAACCAAGGCACAACGACTATCGGTTTGTACACCTGGATGACACCTGGAAAACTCGTTCTTCTGAAGGAAGTCACCGGCAATCTCTGAGGGTGCCTTTTGTGCCCGTCTTGCACCGTAAAACTTCTGCAGTCTTATGTGCACACGCCACGGTGTAACACACGAAACTGCCGGCTTAAAGGAACTCTCTGTGCCGTAGAAAGAAGAAGGTGGTGGAGGAACAGAGGAAGGCGTCCTAAGGTGCAACAGAGAGAGAGAAACAGCCCGTTCCCTCCGTGTGCTCCGCGTGGACGTGTTCGTTGTATGTGTATGCGGATGCGTGAGCGTGTGCGTTCGCGTTTAAGCGGCGATTGGCGATTGAACGCCGGTGTATGGATGGGAGTGTAGGTGTTCAGGAAAATTTCAAAATCCAACAGAAATTGGAAGATGCTTGGTTCCCGCGTTAAACCAGATGGCGCTGGTGCATGAACCTTTTGGGCCTGTTTCGAAAGCGTGGCGAAATTAGAAACGTCTCGAAGGAGCCTATGGGATTGTTTGTATGTCACGCGCGTTCGAGGTTATGTATATAGGCGATCATGATCGTTGGTCCTCTGAACGGAGGACAACGATGAAATTTCGAAACGTTTATCAAGTCGAACAGGGTTATCGTTGAAATAAAGTTTTTCCTTCATACACGTGTCGTTGTTTTATTTACGCAGAGTAATTTCTATTACAGCTATAAAAAGAGATAAGTTATTGGAGGAGATTTGCATGGTTTCGCAAATTGCAGAATTACGAACACTGCGACGTTAAACGCTGGTCTAGGCGGTTTTTGTAATTGGTTTAAATTACCGGCTGTGCGAACTTCGTTTAAATCGCCGATCGATATCTCGCGGCGCGAAAAAAGACGTAAACGTCGCGATGGTACACAAAGGAAGCGTTTCACGGAGTAATCTGGATGAATGGAAAGGCGCGCGCGTGCATTTCCTTTCGTCGAATAAAACGTTACTCCCTAACGACCTGAAGTGCACTTCCTGTATAATTGAGTGCACTCAACTTTGTTACGCTTCCGCGAATTCGTTGAACTCGCTGAATTCGTTATTAGATAAATTGCCATTTAAAGTGAGGTTTATAAAAATACATCGGTAAGAAGAGATTTTACGATTGAAAAATATGAAAAAAAATCTTTTAGTGCAGGGAATAAAGAAAAAAACGAGAAACTGTTGCACACGATGAACGTGCGTGCCTGGCGCAATTACCGAGCGTTATTTTAAGACACACGTGCTCGTGCAGTTGGTGTCTAATTACAATTAAACGAGATCAAGTGCGGCGCGAAAGGTGCGAGGTTCTATAGCCCCTTTCTTAACGATAGCTGCTGCGGTGATCGGCCGGAAAACTGCAACTTTACATTAGGAAGCCAAAATGTGCATCGCCCTTTCATGTTATAATGTACTTATAGCCTACTCTCTTCCGCGTACGATGTATACATCGATGAAAAGATAAATACGAAAGAATTTGATTTTAATCGAAAATTACTGAAAAGTCTAACTTTCTAAATCATATAAATTGTAATATAATCAAATTTAAAGAAATAAGTCTCGTTTAAATCGACATACTCTTCCGCGCTCGATGTATAGATCGACGAAAAGATAAATTCGGAAAAATTTGATTTTCATCGAAAATTACTGAAAAATCGAACTTCGTAAATCTGAAAAATTATAATAAAATTAAAAAAAATCTAAGTTTCATTTAAATTGACAAACTTTGTTTATCCCTGACATTCTTTCGATTAACGCGCAACGTTAACGCACACATCGCGAATTTATTCGTATGCAATGGACAATCGATCAACAGAGCGGCAGGTCAATCGAATCCCCGTTACGTCACGATGAAATTTTCTGATAATTATTTATTTATGAAAAGTATGCGACTCGGGACGCGACCCCTCGCGCTAAACCGGTATTAAGGCTGCACACGCGTGCAAGCATCGTCTGCACTCGGCTTAATGTCAGCCAAGCGAGTTGGCACGAAATACGATAAATGCCACTTTCGCCCTGGAATAACCTATAGCTCTCGGGTATCCCTACTTTGCAATGATAATTCGCATCGTCCGACGATAAATCCGGCCATCTTTTACTTTCGGTTCTTCCCCGGAGGTGATGCACCCCTCGTTACACTTAACTTCGTTACAAAACACTTCAGAACAAGCCTAGCCCCTTTGCCTAACAATAAAAAGAGACTTTTATCGTTTCGTTACTTCTTCGATTTCCTGGTTTCTTCGAATCGAGCTTGAAGGTAGGCAGGCAAAAAGTACACTTCCGAGGCAGCAGGCTTTCCATCATTAATCTCGCGACAA
>NW_017100141.1:2119363-2137994 GCF_001263275.1 Habropoda laboriosa
GATGAAATAATTCGACATCCGCGTTTCTCTCATTTCCTCTTTCTCACGCTCAGATTTAAAAAAAAAAAAATTTAGGGACACTGTAGTGTTTTTTACATTCGAACGTGTCACACTTATGACTCACAGCTGTGTATATAGTCCACGGTAAAACATAATCGTGCATCTCGTAACGTGGAAGAAAGGCGATTGTCATTCCACGTGTGTTCCATCTGGACTTACGACAAATACCGCTACGATAGTTTTGTGACCGTTACTTTAGTCAGCGTTGGAGGTACGATAGTGATCGACACAGATATCAATCGTATCCTAGGTTGAAAAGAACGTGAAATATATTTCTGTCTCTTCAAGTAAAGAAGAAGAGCGAAGAAACTGGCGAGGCAAGGACGAAGAGGCTACCCGGTGCGAAAATATGAAGGTTGAAAGGAGGGTGGCTGTGGAGAAGAGAAGAAAGTGGATTTTTCCAACGGTTTTGGAGCCCACAACGGAAAACGAGCTGCAATAAAGTTTACTACGTGGCCCCGCTCACTCTCACGGCGTATTTATAGCTGGTCATTTCCACGGGGCATCCTCCCGTAATTTTCGAGTCGAACGACTCCCCGTGCATCCACGCTGGTCTCTCTTTGCTTTTGCTTTCTTCCGCCAAGGGTGAACTCTTTCTCGACAGAAGAACACGGGTAGAAATGCGTTTCTGAAATTAGAAGACACTCTTGAGTCGAGCACTGAAGATAATTGCTTCTTTATTTGAATCTAAAGTCATCGTATACTTGGACAAAAGTATTTTAATAATTTTCGTAATTTAAGGTGGGAAATCTGAAATTCGGTAAAGGGTTAAGTAGATAGTTAAATACACCAAACATTCCTCGATATTTCACGGTTCTTCCGCTATTCGCAAGGTTGAGAATTTAAAACCCTCTGCGCTCATTTTGCTATGGGAAAGATTGCAAATCGAATCTCCTTTGAAATTTTTTAAAAGTAGCGCAGAAATACACTATACTATTTTATTTAAATATTCAATATATCCCCTATTTCACTATGGTGAGCAAATTTATGGAGGCCCACAGATCTGCTCTCTGTCTTGATTAATCACTTACCAAGTGACAATTACTCAATATCGCTTCTCAGTCAATTATCAAAGAATTAACCATTTCCCTACTCTGAAGTAAGAAATCTGAAATTCGTTAAAGGGCTAAATACACGAAACATTCCTCCACATTTCACGGTTCTTCCGCTATTCCCAACCTCATAGTAGTCGAATTTACCTTCATAATTGAACAACATACGTACTCTCATATTTAAGCCCACTGTCAACAGTTGCTTCACACACTCCCCACTCGAATTCTATGTCAAAGAAATGGTTCCGGCTGGCCCATTGATCACCATGACGTATGCACCGCGACGCAACGTGTCAAGTTCACTCTGACGTAACCATCGAGACCCACGTGGACGATGACCGCAACTTTGGACGAAGGAAGAACGACGCGTGTCTGAACAAACGACCACCACGGACACCACAGTTTCGATCGAGGAACATCGACTATAGGAAAAACCACCCCCGACGTGTGTCAGTAGCGTGCCGTCTGTTGTTGCTATTGCACGAGTTTCCGTTATCCTGTAACTCGGGGGTGTCCATACTAATTGCCACACGTTTCGCTACAGCGAAGACAGTAGATTTCGTTCCAAGTGACAAAACGGGGAATTTCACACCGGGGGAAGATTCGAAGGAAGTTGGACGAAGTTCGGGTGATGGGACAATTTTGAACGATCTATGAAATTTCGAATGTAAGTGGAGTAGCTTAGAGTACAACTTATGGACACTCGACGATGTACAGTAGTTTCGCAACACTTCACTCTGGGAATTCAACGATTTCTACGTTAATTTTCGCAGCGATCGATCACGCGATTTCATTCAATCCACCGTGAAAATTGAGAGTTTCGAGGATTCGGGGTTTAGAAACTGTAACAAATGAAAAGTTCTGCTTGCAAATTCATTGGAACGAAAGATCGTACATACAATCACTGTAACAAGGAAGTAAAAGTAAAATTCGCATTCTTCTTTCGATTGTCGCGCGATTATCTCGATGAAACGGTATTAGAAAACCAAGTACCATAATTGTCAAACATGCTATGAATTTGACTCGTTGGTTAATTGAAGTGTCTCATTCGAGTAGAACGAATTCACCGCCGATCTTATTTGCTTTCACTTCGAAAATCCGCCGGTGAACCGCGTTCATTCTCGATTCAAAACGAAAGGTGTTACTGAAGTCGTCAACTCCCGTGCTTGTTCCTTATGAATAAAAGTTTCTACAAACCCGCGTACCAAGAAACGTTGATCGATGCGGCTGAAGAGAAAAAGAAGAAAAAAGCTCCGTACAGAGTATCTACGTAGCTACTTTCGTTTAATCGTCGAATTATACAGGCGGTTTTGTTCAATGCTCAATTCTCTCCTTCATCTATCGATGAGCGGCCGCGGAATTTCTACTCGGAATCCCAATTAGCGTGTACAACTTTCGCTTGAACTGCACCAACGTGTAATTATCATCCCGTATGTAAGCGGGTAATTAAACGGCGTGTTGTTGTATAAATTTTCGTTCTTCTACGTGGACGAAAGACTTTCGCTATTGTGAATCCTGGAAAATGAGCCATTTCACTTTTCTCGATCGACTCATCATGATCCGCGGGTATGAAATAGATTGTTCGATTGTTCGGGCTCGTCTCGTGAGAACGACACCGATCGCACGATTTGTGAAGATCAGCCAAGATTCGCTTCTTTCCTTTGTCGTTGAATTTCTGTGGATTAATTTCTCTTTCTTCGAACGACTTCGAAGAATTAGATTGTTTCAAGTTTCGAGGGGCTCGTAGAGAATGTAATTTATGATTGGTGCGAAGGTGGACGAATGGTGCTTGTGAAGAATCCGTCGCCTTCCCGAGGCGAGAGTCTTCAAAAAGAAAATGCAAAGAGGGATAAGGGGAAGAGTCGCGTGTCACGCGGCAATAGCCCGTCGAATCAGGCTACTTCCAGGGGGAATAGTCCGGGGAAGACCGCTTCCAGGGGGAATAGTCCGGGGAAGAGCACTTCCAGAGGGAATAGTCCAGGAAGGAGCAGTTCTGGTGTCAAAGTAATTGGGAAGAGTAGCTTGCTGCAGTCTCGCGGAAACGAGTGAGTATATTTTTAACACTTTTAGTCGATTAAGACACTCTCTAGAAATCGGGAAATTAAAGAAAATCGGTTACTATTCTATTTTAATTGAGAAGTAAAAATGAGTGGTTGGGAAGAATTGTTTGCTATAGACTCGAGGAAATGAGTGAGTATTTTTTTAACACTTTAATTTGACTGAGACACTTTCTAGAAATTAGGAGATTAAGGAAAATTGAATTTTCAATATTTCACTTTTTTCAAATTCTTATTCTACTTAAACTGAGAAGTAAAAATGTGTAATTAGGAAGAATAGCTTACTGTAAACTCATGGAAATGACAGAGAATTATTTTTGACACTGTAATTCGATTGAGACACCTTCTAGAAATTAGGAAATTAAGGAAAATCGAGTTTTCAATATTTCACTTTTTTCCAATTCTTATTCTACTTAAACTGAGAAGTAAAAATGTGTAATTAGGAAGAATAGCTTACTGTAAACTCATGGAAATGACAGAGAATTATTTTTGACACTGTAATTCGATTGAGACACCTTCTAGAAATTAGGAAATTAAGGAAAATCGAGTTTTCAATATTTCACTTTTTTCCAATTCTTATTCTACTTAAACTGAGAAGTAAAAATGTGTAATTAGGAAGAATAGCTTACTGTAAACTCATGGAAATGACAGAGAATTATTTTTGACACTGTAATTCGATTGAGACACCTTCTAGAAATTAGGAAATTAAGGAAAATCGAGTTTTCAATATTTCACTTTTTTAACATTCTTATTGTATTTAAATTGAGAAGTACAAATGAGTAGTTGGGAAGAATAGCTTGCCACAAACTCATGATAACAAGTGAGTATTCTTTGAACAACTTCGAGAAATTGGTAAATTAAGGAAAATCGAATTTTCAATATTTCACTTTTTTCAAATTCTTATTCTACTTAAACTGAGAAGTAAAAATGTGCAATTAGGAAGAATAGCTTGCCACAAACTCATGATAACAAGTGAGTATTCTTTGAACAACTTTGAGAAATTGGAAAATTAAGGAAAATCGAATTTTCAATATTTCACTTTTTTAACATTCTTATTATATTTAAATTGAGAAGTACAAATGAGTAGTTGGGAAGAATAGCTTGCCACAAACTCATGATAACAAGTAAGTATTCTTTGAACAACTTTGAGAAATTGGAAAATTAAGGAAAATCGAATTTTCAATATTTCACTTTTTTGTCTTTCTTATTCCATTTAAATTGTAACAAGAGTACATATACATAAAATCTCTCAAGAGTATGTATTTTGATATTTCAATTCGATCAAGACACCTTCGATTGATCACGGTTCAAGAAATCATGGAAAATCGTGTTTCCAAGGATTCGCCGTTCTTCGTCGTTCCCATTTTACTGAAATCCCGAACTAAAAATAACCGAGTAATTTCCATAACTACGGCGAACACAACGAAAGTTCCTTAAATAAGCCGTGTTAACACTATCTGATGGAACATCAACGCTTCCACAGCAATTTTGCGTAAGTGGACAGTGTAAGCAAACGTTTACGTAGGAAACTATCGATTCGCTTTTCAACGTTCCTGCGAAAGAACCTAATCGATGCAACGATTACTCTCTCTCTCTCTGTCCACCCTTCCCTTCTTTCACCAACGCAGATACATAAACGATAACGTCCTTGCGTATCGATCAATTTATGAATATTGTATAGATTACGCGTACATTATCACCGGTAAATAAGAAGAACGTCCCTTTCCTTCTGATCGATTTTTCATACAGCGATAACCAAGACCTGTCAGATAATCATTACCGAGAAGTCGCTTATCTTCGCAATCTTACGATAACGCGCAATTATTAGCACGCAAATCGAAGGAAGAAAGAGAATACAAAAAAAAAAAAAATAAGACACGAAATAAACGATAAAAATCGCGAAACTTCCGGCTGTCGACGAAAAAAAAAGGAAACCGAACAGCCGCGAAGGAATATTGACCGACGGAAAATTACCGCAGCGAAATTATCGCGAACGATGGTCGACGACGATCATTCGCATTAGCGGCTCGTCGGAAAGATTGTCGAATGGGAAACTATGCGGAATCGGAGTAGATTTCGAAAGGGAGAACCTATGAATAAATTGGTGGTTGAAGAAGTTGACGGGTGAATTAGTGAATCGAATCGTTTCCTGGTAAATTCTCTAGAAGATCCAGGCCAATAGATAACACACAAGTTGGATGGTAACGCGTCGAAGGAGCTGTTGCGACTTGGTCGTTCGATTTAATTTTCCTACAGTCGAGGAGGAGGGTTTGCTCGTGTGTAAACTCACCCTCGATCGTTTCGTTCAGCTACAGACATTGATAGACATACGTCGCAGTTGCGACACATTTCGATGCCGAGTATCGATTGCGGGACCTTGCCGGCTTGTCTCCTTTCTGTCGGTCAATATCGCGACGATCGCGAGCCCGTGTAAAAGAGATCTTTGCGTTCAGACACGTGAAACGCGTATTTTCCCTGCCGCGGGCTGGTTTTTATGGGTGGAAATGAATAACACCGCGGGTGGAATGACGTTGAATAAAATGGGGAAACGAAATGTGGTCTTTCGACGGTTTTAGTCAGCTGGGAAGAGGGAGAGACCGGATTGTCGAGGGGAGAGCTCTTCGAATTGTACCTATAATATTTTTGTATTCATTTTTTCAATCAAACTTTTATGCATTCTTTTATTTAAAAATAAAAATAAAAATTAATGTGAACTCTTCGTAGGCGAACATATTTTCTGACACTTTGTGGGCCTAATTTTCATACTGTTGTAACGTTTTTAGTCTGCTGGGAAGAGGGAGAGACTGAATTGTCGAAAGGAGAGCTCTTCGAATTGCATATTTTTATATTAATGTTTTGATTAAATTTTTAAAAATGAAATTTCGTAGGCAAACATATTTTCTGACACTTCGTGGGTCTAATTTTCATACTGTTCTAGGCTTTAACGAGATACGAAAGCATTCTGGAATGCTTATTGAAGTCTCTACTGCATTATAAAATTGTTCGTCAAGTCAGATGTTTCAAACTTTCCTCAATAAATATAAAAATTCTTTTGGAATATTTACAACAGCGAAATTTGATTAGAGTCTTAATCATAAATGAGCCAAGTTAATATTAGAACGGCCAGCTGGGTCAAAAGTGACCCATTAGCGACTTTCCCAAAAGTGAATGTTTTATCTAACTGAAACCTCGTCGAAAAATTACATTTATATAAAAATCCGATTGAAAATTATCCAATTTCTCGAAGTAATCAGAGATAACTGTATCGGTGAAATGGTTTACAGTCGTTAATCTCCGAATATTAGTCATACATTTTCTGTCGAAGCAGCGAAAGATAGCGTCCAGGAAAGAGGAACACATTATCGAGCAAATACGTGATCTATTATCATACGATACTGCCAGACAATTTTATCGATGACCAATGCAACTCGGATCCGTGAACCGAATTACAAATACGCGAAACACGAACACATACCGCAGACGCCATTAGCAAGTGTAGATATACCAAGATCTCGCTGATGAATCACTAAAAAAACTAGCTCTAGATCATGATAATTAATCAAGTCCGTGTCTCTTTGAAAAAATCGACCCGCGTAACGTAATTCTAATCGATAAATGGTCATTTCGCGAGGCTGGACGTGTCAAAGCTCGCGTGATTAAGCGAATAAAGCACGTGAACACGATCGAAATAACGAAAGCACTCGCTAATGCTGGGAAAAATGACCAATCGAAATTCTCCCTTTAATTCTCATTACAATATTTTTTTTTCATGATCCTCGTGAAAATTTCGCTAGATTAAGCGAACGAGGCACGTGAACGCGATCGAAATAAGGAAAGCTCTTGCTAATGTTAGGAAATTCACCCTCTAATTTTCATTAGAACAATTTTTCTTTCCATAATACATACTCTTGAAAGTTCCAGAACTGAGAATCGAAATTCATCCTCTACTTTTCATTAGAACAATTCTTTTTCTATAACACTCGTGGAAATTTCAAAACTGAGAATCGAAATTCACCCTCTACTTTTCATTAGAACAATTTTTTCCCACAATACTCGTGAAAGTTTCAAAGCTGAGAATCGAAATTCACCCTTTAATTCTCATTACAACATTTTTTTTTCATGATCCTCGTGAAAATTTCGCTAGATTAAACGAACGAGGCAGGTGAACGCGATCGAAATAAGGAAAGCTCCCGCTAACGCTAGGAGAAACGACGAATCGAAATTCACCCTGTAATTTTCATTAGAACATTTCCTTTTCATAATACTCTTACTGAAAGCTTCACCAGTACGAACGATTGCAATTCGTGAAAGCTTATCGATTGTACCACGTCGATGCTTCACCGCACACACACACGTGGCGATTCGAGCGGTCGCTTTTTATCACGCTTTTAACATAATTGTAATTTCCGCTGGCGAATACATTAGAAGGTCGCGATGCAGGATAAACTCGGGGTCTTCGAATAGTTTCACGTAACCTATGCTCGATAATCGTGTCGCCGTTAAAATCGACACTATCGTTGCATTCTTCGCGGAATTACGTCATAGAACGAGAAAATTGTCACCTCATGTTTTCACAGGAGTGTGATGAGTAAAGTGTTTTTTTTTTTTCCTATTTTTTGGGTCGATTGGAAAATGTGAGAAAGCTTCGTGAAAATAATAAAATTAAACTCAAAATAATAAAAATTTTTACTAATGTAACAGTTTCCTTACCCCTTTTATAAAGAAAAAGTCATGGCCCACTAGTGGGGTAATTCCAGCCAAATGCCCTTTTTTAGTTTTTTGTTTCCAATTTTATTGCAATGTAAATTTATACCTTCTCGGCCATGCTGATACAAACCAGGCACTTCAAGCTATCAATTAATATAAAAAAATTAAGAAATGTGTCACTTGTTCAAATTTTACAGCATTTCTTGCTTATGCAGCCGGCATTACCCCGCTCTCCCCTGTATGGAGGATAAATGGACGACTGAGAAATTGAAATTTCTACGCGTGCAATTCGAAGCTTTCACGGTCACACCGTGACGATTGTTATCGGCCGTCCAGTGGAAACTAACCGTAATAGACGTATATTATAACAACAAAATTTCAAACGTTAAATTGTTCCCGTGATTTGTGTAACTTAGATCGTAGATTTCGTTAGAGCAGCGCCTTTCTTCAACACGTTCCACGAGAGAATTGCTGCGATTTACCGGAGCGTTGAAACGAAGTTAAAAAGTCACGTTTAAATGTTTAATTATAGAAAAAATATCCATACGAGTTCAGTTCTTGATACTCTTATCTTTCTTTTTCGTATATTTTGCATAACTTTGTTTTTCGTTTAACACGTTCGATGCAATGGACGCAGCGTATGCGGTCTAGATATTCCGGTGGCAGTGAACGTGTTAATGAAAGTTTTATTTAGGGAAATTGACGTGGTGCACCGTAGTCACCTACTGTACACGCGACGTGGAAAGCTTCAATATGGTTAAAGGGAGCTTCGCAAGCTTCGTGAGCTTTCGGAGCTTACTTCAAGATTCTATTAGTGAAAATTCATTAATTTTCCTGCTCTCCAGAAAAGAAAAATCGTGGAATAATTATGCTGTTCGTTTTAGCTATTCTTGGATGCTTTGGAAGCTTACTTTAAGATTCCAAAAAGGAAAGATTCTATCAACGAAAATTCGTTAAGTTTCCTGCACTCGAGAAAAGTAAAATCCTGGAATAATTATGCAATTCATTTCAGCTATTCTCCCAATATTAACCCTTTACCTACTGTACGCCACTACAGTGGCTTTCCTCTAAATTCTAACTAACATTTTCGTTATGGAAAACCACTACGGTGGCTAACTTATTCATCTCACGTTGAAATCCGTGTAAATTACTTTCGCATGTTTCGATTCGAACTTTTCTTCTATTGTTTTTCAAAGTATCAACGTCGTTTACGCGAAACTTCACCGTGGCTGAAAGGTTAAAGGAAGCACATCTTTCTCGGGAAACCTAGTTAACGTCCACTTAAATTATTGTTTATCCAAGCAATCAGTCGTTTTCAATATCACGATAAACTTGGTGTACCGAAGGAGGGAAAAAAGGCGAAATCATAAACGAACCTTGGTCAATCACGCGATTTTTCTTCGACAGGTTCAGTTAGCCAAATTGATTGAACCTCCTCTATTATTTAGCCAACGTGATAGGGAGGTCAATCGTGAGACGTTCGATCGTGATAAGGGAGAGAACGATGTTACGATTCTACGAGAGAACGTTAGTTTTAATTTTTTCATTTCTAGACAAATTTCTAGCTGTCCGATTGTCTCGATTTCAGGACTGGCAGCATCGAGAGGCTGGTCGATGGAGACAAGAGAGTGATCGCCACTAAACATTTACTTCCAGAGAATAACATAAATGTAGTCGTCAGGTAAATATACAAAATTAATGAATTTTCTAGAATTAATCAAAGCACAAGGTGTAATAGTTACTCTAAAAAATATTCTTTGCCATTTGCAAAATTGCGTAATTATAGCACTGTGAAATATACGTCAGCTAAAATTTGGTCGTTTCAAGTATTACAGTTCAACTTCTGAAATATCTTCCGATGGTACATTTGTGTATTAAAAAATATCCCAAAAAAATAAAATGAAAAGTGACAATATTTCACTCGTGACACTTTTCTCGAAGGGATGTATACGACACAAGTTTGTCTTATTTAAAGTATCAAACCTTATTTAAAATATTTTTCCATGTCCATTGATTATTTTTGTTAGGATTCAAAATATTCTCAGGAATAATTATACAATATCGATTTCACAATGAATTCCTCGTTATCCAGAGTACGCCCGCTTAGCGGTAGAGAAGTTAAAGCCGGCGACAATATGGCCGTGCAATTTCCTGGGGACGGTCAGATATACGTGAGTCCATTTCCTTTAACTTCCTTCTCTAGTCGGTTTTAAATAGTAACTAAGACGCACAGATAATACCCTCGATAATTCGATACAACAACCTTCTTTCACCTTTTTTCCTCTCGTAAGGCTTTTAATTAAAACGTAAACTCGTCAGTATCGTAAATTCACGACGACTTTTATCGCTTGGCACTGTACAGTGCGAAGGAACTCCGGCTGGCGGGGACAAGAAAGGCAAATTATTTTCGTACAACGTGGTGTTCGAGCCCACGGCCACTCAGGAGGACATCTTACAATTCTCTGGCGTGAAGAAGCTCATCGAAATGGCGGTGGAAGGGTTCAGTTGCACCGCTTTCTGCTACGGACAAACCGGAAGTGGAAAGACTCATACACTTACTGGACCTCCTGGGATGGTTGGAACCTTTTTCGAAACTTCTGTCTCTTTTTTTTCCGCTTTTCTCCTTTTTTTTTTCTTACGATGGGAAGAAGTGTATCTTCAGAAATTCATTCCTTCCTCTTTCTTCCTTACGATGGGAACGAAGTGTACTTTCAGAAATTAATTTTTTTCTTACGATGGGAAGAAGTGTATCTTTAGAAATTCACTTCTTTCTCTTTATTTCTTACGATGGGAATGAAGTGTACTTTCAGAAATTCATTTCCTTCTCCTCTTCTTACGATGGAAATGAAGTGTACTTTTAGAAATTCATTTCCTTCTCCTCTTCTTACGATGGAAATGAAGTGTACTTTCAGAAATTCATTTCCTTCTCCCTTTCTTACGATGAGAACGAAGTGTACTTTCAGAAATTCACTTCCTTTCTCCTTTTCTTACGATGGGAACGAAGTGTATTTTCAGAAATTCATTTCCTTCTCCTCTTCTTACGATGGAAATGAAGTGTACTTTCAGAAATTCATTTCCTTCTCCTTTTCTTACGATGGAAATGAAGTGTACTTCCAGAAATTCACTTTTTTTCTTACGGTGGAAACGAAGTGTACTTTCATACATTTATTTTTCTTCTCACAATGGGAACGAAGTGTACCTTCAGAAATTCATTTTTCTTCTCTTTTCTTCTTACGATGGGAACGAAGTGTACTCTGAGAAAGTTTCAGCCAGGAAGTGTATACCAAATGACGTTACGAATAATGTATTAAAACAGTTGGCCAAGTTGTACACCACGTATAAACTTAACGGAAAGGTTAATACTGATCGACGTGCGTAGATAAGATAATGACAAAGTAGAAACGATGCCTGTTCTACTTGTTGTTGACGAAATATACCACGTGATCACGGACATAAATAAAATTATCAATGAATGGTTAAGAATGGAACGATTAATCCTGTCACTTTCTGACAGAATTGACGTCTGTATACTATCCTTTTTTTATTTTGACATGTTCAAGAAGTACGAGCACCAAGTAAACTTAACTTAATCCTACAAATTATTCACGACGTACGACTATTCTCGATATGTTACCATTTTTAGCTTAACCGTCAATTTTGTATAATATGAAAATATGAAAATTTAACGTCGTAGAAATACAGGCTTCCAAGAGACATCGATCCTTCTTATTTATACAAACTATTCCAAGATTGACAAGTTCTCCTGAATTTCACATTACTTCTGTCGTAGAATAATCATGGAAAAATTATCGATTTAATTCGATAATTAGATAGAGAAATTTTTCCGTCAATTCGAAAGGACGAAAATAATCAATTTTTGCGTCAGTTTGAAAGCATGAGTCCCTACTCCGAGGAGCACGGCCTGGTCTTCCGGTCTTTCGTCTACCTGTTCAAATTGCTGCAAGAGCGAGAAGAATGTAACTTCGTACTGAAAGCTTCCTTTCTGGAGATCTACAACGAGAAGGTCAGTCTTTTCTTACAGAATTAACGTACAGCTTCAGAGATCGTCGTTTCACCAGTTGCATTTCAACTGTGAACCACAGGTAATAGATCTGTTAAATCCTGGAACGTCGAGGAAACCCTTAATGGTACGATGGAGCAAAAAGACCCGAGGTTTCTTCGTGGAGAATCTTTTCACCGTCGAATGCGTGGAGCTTGACGACCTTTTGGCTGTTCTCGAGGAAGGTAGCTGTTATCGATCTTCACCTTTGCACCTTGACAGATGGACTTTAACCCCTTTTAATCGATTATCTGCACGCAACGACGTGTCTCGCCGGTGAACATACTGAATCTAACTGGAATATCGATGCTCGCGAGAGTACACAAGGCTTATCCGGAAAGTAAAGATACAAAAGCCGTCGAAATTTTGTCCAGCTCAGATAAGAGAACTGAGATGAAAATCACTGGAGCTCTTCTCGAGGTTCATGGTTATACCGCGGTGGATGATCCGAAAATTCTCAGGAAAAACTGTCTGAGCGGAGAAGATTGAATTGGTTGGAGATTGAATTGACGTCTTCATTTCTAAGACGTTTCTACTCGAGTGAAGTGTAATCTCGCGCCGACAATAGAGAGCCAGAAAGTCTACGTTTACGTCGGTATAGCAACCACACTCCGAAGGAAATTCCACCCTGGCCTAGATCTGACGTCTCTTTACTCTCCGGAGAAGTTTTGTCATTTTCGAAATTTTGGAAAATCTTCGAATCTATGAAATTTGGGAAAATCTTCGAATTTCTCGGAGAGCTAGAGAATCTTCGTCAGTATAGTCACCTTAAGAAAATTCCTCTGTGGCCTAGATGCGGTATTCCTTAAATTCCTGACGAACCTCGTAATTTAGAAAATTTGTAAAATTCGTGAAATTCATGAAATTCGTAAAAGCGATCCAAGAAGTCTACTTCTACGTCGATACAGTGACCGCACCCTAAGAAAAATTCCGCTGTAGCCTAGACACGATGTATCTTCACTTTCCAGACAAGTGTTATAATTTACGAGATTTGCAAAATTCGAACGGTCACTCGAGAGAATTTAGAAAATTTGCGAAAAATTTATCGCAGAAAAGTGAGTGAAAGTTCCAAGTTAATTGGTACTAACTGTTTTCCATTTTACATGGACTTTCTTCAGGGATGAGAAATAGATCTGTCGGCTCGCACAACATGAACGATCACTCGAGCAGAAGTCACAGTATCCTCACGGTGAACATCACCTTTGAGCAACAGGTGAATACCCTAATTATCGCTTAATAAACAGCTAAATTAAACTGAGCTGTATTGACATCGACAGATGGATAACAGCGTGTTCATCTCGAGACAAGGGAAGATTAATTTCGTCGACCTGGCTGGCAGCGAGATGACGAAGAAAACACAGAGCGAGGGGAAAACTCTGGAGGAAGCGAACAACATCAACAAAAGCCTGATGGTTTTAGGTAGAATAAAAAAAAATTAATTTCTCCAACGTTTATCTCGTAAATCGGAGTGTAGAACGTATATCGTGCAATCGGTGCACGTTTTATATTACAAGTCGGAAACTTCACCGTGTCAATTATGCAGAAGTATTGTACGAATCGATTTGGTCGAACGAAAGGGCGCAAGCTTTGCCCGCAACATCAACGTCTGTGGAGCAATCGATAGGCGCACCTGATGGTGCGAATTACGTAAACTCGCCAACATCATGTTCCTAAGAAATTTTCCACTTTTTTCCCACAAGGTTACTGCATATCTTCGTTGAGCGATGGAAAACGCAAAGGTGGTCATATTCCGTACCGGGACAGCAAACTGACCAAGCTTCTGGCAGACAGTTTGGCTGGAAACGGTGTTACCTTGATGGTAAATAATGTTATTCTAATTGCAACAACTTAATAATTTATACATTCAACGTGTTCAAGACTGCAGAGAAATTCATATCGATTTTACCTAAATTTATTATCATTGATACTGAATTTTTCAGTTTCCAATCTTTTCATAGAACATTATCAAATATTGTGATCCACTGGTGGATCCGTTCGATGTTTTCTGTCGTCCATGCTGGAGTGACCCATCGTGGGTCACACTGTCTTGAAGAGTGACTAATCAAACGATTTTCTTCAATCTTCAGATTGCCTGCGTGTCAGCAGCTAGGTCAAACGCAAGTGAAACACTGAACACGCTGAGGTACGCAGCTAGGGTGAAGAAGATTCGAACAAAACCTATCGTGGTAATGGTGAGTGACGATATGTTACGTGCAAGTTTATTTTTCTATTTTTTACTGTGAATTTTCTAAATTCTTCTAATTTGTAATTTTTTGATTACGACTTTTCCCTGTTCATTTCTAAAAAGATCTATAGATCTAAAAGATCTTCGTGCGTTTTATACCGTGAAGCATTATAGTCTGTTCCGAGTACATATTCTCGAATACACAAGCGATACAAGCTAAAATAAACGAAATCTGACTTTATAGGATGCTCGAGATGCACTGATTCTTAGCTTGAAGAGAGAAGTGGGAGCTCTTCAGACGGAAAACGAACACCTGAGGACGGCTCTTCATCTGGGTGGCGACGTTTCGAATATAGTTCGCAGCGAGTCGAAAGGTGGTTGAAAAGAGAAAAAGAAAAACCGTAAGAATCTTCGTATTCCTTATTCCTACTCTTTCGCAAATTCACAGCTGAGAGAAAAGCACCATTGACGCCTCCGGTGGTAGATCTGGATAAATTATCGGAAATGGAACGTCCTGAATTAAGTCAGCTGATCCACGCGTATATAACAGAGAACGAGGCTCTTCGTCGTGAGAATGCAGAATTGTACGCTACCAGGGAGCAAGTGATAAGAGATCAAGAGCTAGTCTGTAGGGAGAATGAAAGATTGCTGAAGAAACTGGAGGACGTAAATTCGTAAGTAGGGCTGGATTTAAGACGATCTTGATATTCAATTAATCTGGTAGGTTCTATTACTGTAGAGTGTGTTGTCGATCACCTATAATACCTGCCAGGCCCACCTATTCGGCGGAAGTGAACGACAACAACAACGAGGACGCACCTGGAGCGACCAACGTCTGGACCAACCCTAACGTGGAACCAACTCCTCTCTCGAGCGTACGTAAAAACGTTGAGAAAGAAAGTGGTATTTGTCTATCTACTTTTTTCGCTTTAATCATAGATGTGATAACATTTGGCAGAAGAACTGTATTTTTTGAAATAAGGAAAATTAAATATTGCAGAGTAAGTTAAATCCTTGACTTCTTCCTTGGAAACTGATTTAATAGAATTACTTTCTTTTCAAACGAATTACATTTTTTTTTAAATAAGAAAAATTGAATATTGCAAATTAAGTTAAGTCCTCGATTTCTTCCTTGGAAGCTGATTTAATAGAATTAGCGAAACGATACCAATTTTATATTGATTTAATTGGCAGGATATGATCAGACATGGACTCTACAGATCAACCACCAGTATGCCAGAGAAGATACAGAAGGAGCTAGACAAACGTAGAATCGTGGGAAGTTACAACAACATAGCAGAAGCGTACAAAGACAAGAGTCATCATCGTCGACACAATTCCTGGGACAATGGAAATGGCACGACGAGAATGAGTCCAGATCAGACGACGTCACCGACAGACGGCAATCAGTAAGCAGCACCAATCGTTGTGATACTGATATATCCAATATTCAAATTAGCGAATCCTTAGATTCCCACTGAAGCCTTTCTTCATAAGAACATACTTTACACCTACTCCCAAATTCTTCTTTAAAAAAATTGTAGCTTCTTTACATATTAAGTTCTTTACTTCAAATATTATTATTATTACACCCTGAAAGATTAAATCCCATCAAACTTGATCTCCTCAAAATCCTTCCTAAAAAGGATTGTAACCTTTTTGCATCCTGAAAAATTGTTATCCACATTGTGGACTAGAAGTTCTGCTAAATGTCCTATAAAACATCATCATTAATGTAAAATAAAGTATAAATTTTAATCAAGTTTAGAAAGGCATTAACCAACTTCAGTCTACAATGTGTGTCCACGTTTAACACAATCGCTACAATTCTATCCGCTAATTGGAGGAACGTGTGATAACAGGTACAAGAAGGCGAACACGCGCCGTACCTCAACAGTCCCTGAAGAGAGGAGACCCTCAGAGACGAACGATCTCCTAGGTGAACCGGTTCAACCGTCTGATCACTCGTACAACGAATCCCCAGACTCGATTCTCAGCGGCCCTCTAGATATGGTGAACTCTGCACCGGGCACAGCAGAGTCCGAAGCGCCAACCGCTCCTTTTCCAGCATTGTCACAGTCCTCTTCGCCGTTTGGCACTCCAGAACCTGAGGACACGGTTTACGTAGCAAGAACGCCGAGAAAATCGAAGGAAAGAGAAGAGGAGACGACGCAACGAGCGTTCGGAAGTCCCATACCAACCGACGAGGATAAACCACTTTGAATAAATCCAGCCAATCAACACGATAGTCGACGATGTATTTTCTATTGTGACGATCTGAATATCAGGTCGAGAGCATTGGGTTGGTTGTAGGGTTGAAAGATTGTATTGGACGAGATGTACGTGGAAAAGTAAGATAGTACGGTGATTCTGTGAAAACGAAAGGTAGAGAGAGGTTATTTTAAGTAGGCAGTTGGAAGTTTGATGTTGGATGTATGTATGTGTTGGTGATAGTAGGATCGAAAGGAGACAAAAATGTTATTAGTTTGTTGTACGGTAAGAGCGCAATAATATCGTGTTTTCAAAGTGATAAAAATGAAGTAGTCGTGTAGTCGAGGTATTATTTCCATGTAGAAGTATATAACTGTGTGTGAGAATTAGGTGTGGATATCTTAAAGATCAGCACTTTTTTCGTGGCGAATTGAAAATGGCTCAGGTTATCGATGCGAATCGTTGAATTCTACCTCTGAATAGTTTAAAAGATGTTCTATAATGGAAATGGTGTGTGGACCATATTACGTGCAATAAAGTATTTGATTTGTTTTGAAAGACCTGGTGTTCTTTTATTTTTTCTTACCTAACTACTTGGTTGAAAAATTGAGCGATTCAATAATTGAATTGCGTATTCCCTTTCCCTGCTCCCTTCAAACCGGATTGTTCTGGAAGTTACCGAGTTGGTTATTGAGCATCGTTTAAAAATAGTATGTTCAATACAAAAGAAAACGTTCCGAGCAAATAAAGTGGGGCGAACATTAAGAAAACATTATTCCTCTTGTTTTCCCCGATAAGAAAAATCTAAAGAAAGATGCGTGACCTATTATGCCTGTTATCGACACAGCTATAGCAATTCTGCAATTGCGTACCAATAAGTCACCGATGATGCATACATAATTTATTAGATAATCATCTTGCCACGTCAGATAAGCAGAAACGAAGAACTGATAGGTTAGATACGGTGTTTCTAGCGAGAATGACGCTTACATAGATGGCGTTTGTTCAGGTACATCAAGTGTAAAATCTTAGAGTAGCGTTCTACCACATTGGCTAGAGCCATTTTAACGTGCAATTAGCACACGACTTGAACGACCAATCGTTTCTTCCTATACATGAGAACCGCCATTTCATTCGCTTGTTTCGCACTCCAATCAGCAGGCCGTGTTCAAATGCAAAATTCATGATGTAACGTTGAGCAACGATGTTGCAACGGAAAACGGCGGAAGTGAGAATATTTCAAATTTCGACGTGGAAATGATCAATTGGTGCTCCTGCCTCGTTTCCCTGTCACGTGTCCTTTCGAAAACCTCGAGCAAAGTGTACAACGAGGAGGAAAAGAAACCGCCTTTGTTTCGTGACACAAAGGCGGCCTCGCTGTTTTACCGATCGCTTGAATCGTTGTCATCCCCACTTTATCGAGGAAGCATCGACACGATTGCGATTGCTGCTGGTGCGACTGCGAGAGAGCAGCAACAGAGCGGATGAAAGAACGAGAATCATTCTTGGATGGACACTGGTATCGCGGAAGAGTGCGAGCACAGTTTAGAAAGGGTAAACTGGAAACGACGAAGAAGCGGAGAACGGGCGACGTGAGGTGCGGCGAGAAAGGGGGAGAAAGAGAGAGAGAGAGAGAGAGAGAGAGCGGGCGCGTGTGGCAAGGTCGGTGCGTGGCGGTGAGAAGTTACGGGCTTTATTAAAGTGCAGTCGGCCGGGTTGAAAAACAATCGACGGACATAATACGGCGCCCCGTGAAGTCCGATGTCTAGTGCTGAGGTGGTGGAGAGCTCCGTTGACCCCCCAGCCAAGAAGCGACGCGTTGCTGCCACCACGGGAGGAGCCGACGACTCGACGACGATCGCAGACATGGCGAAAAATGGTTCGACGTCCCGGGCTTCAGCCGAAATCGACGAGGGTCTATACTCCAGGCAGCTTTACGTCCTCGGCCATGAAGCCATGCGTCGCATGGCATCCTCAGATGTCTTGATATCCGGTCTTGGCGGACTCGGCGTGGAAATTGCTAAGAACGTCATCCTCGGCGGCGTCAAATCCGTTACCTTACACGATGACGCGCTGTGCCAGATCTCGGACCTCGGTTCGCAATTCTATCTTACCGAGGCGGACATAGGTGAGTGGTCTGATACCGCGAATCGCGAAACATGTGAGCGCCTTTTTCAAGAGGAATGCAATATCCTTCGATGATTTGTTACCCGTCCGAATTTTCGTGGCTTCGATCGATTACGATCGCGCGATCTTACGCTTCGGTGATATAATGACGCATACCGTCTTCGTTGGTATT
>NW_017100141.1:2138096-2153684 GCF_001263275.1 Habropoda laboriosa
AATTAAAAAAAAAAAAAAAAAAAAAAAACGAATTATCTTTAAATTGGTGCACATCGTTCCTTTGTACATTTCAAATGCAGATTCTGTGGGAATTATTTTAGTCAATGTGTGTGTGTGTGTGTATATGAATTGTGCTTTGTGTTAGATTATAAGTAAAATTGTTAATGACAATGATATGTAGCATTATTCAAGTGTAGTATTTTTAAAAACACAATGCTAGAAATGATTGAGCAAAGAGACTGATGTATTATAATTTAATTTTCAGGTAAAAACAGAGCTGTTGCCTGTTGCCAACGCTTGTCTGAGCTGAACAATTATGTCCCAACATGCCACCATTCTGGGCCTTTAACTGAATCCTATATCAAGAAGTTCAAGGTTGTTGTTTTGACTGAAGCTTCATTAAAGGAACAATTGCGTGTTTCTGAGATTACTCATGCGAATGAAATAGCACTTATCATAGCAGATACCAGAGGCCTATTTTCTCAAGTCTTTTGTGACTTTGGAAATAAGTTCAAAGTAGTTGATACCAATGGTGAACCACCTGTAAGTGCAATGGTTGCTAGTATTTCCCAAGATACCGAAGGTGTTGTTACATGTTTGGATGATACACGCCATGGAATGGAGGATGGTGATTATGTCACCTTTTCTGAAGTGCAGGGAATGTCAGAACTAAATGGTTGTGATCCAATCAAAATAAAAGTTCTTGGCCCTTATACTTTTAGCATTGGGGAAACATCCAGATACTCTGAATATATTCGTGGTGGTATAGTAACACAAGTAAAAATGCCAAAGATCCTACAGTTTGCTTCTTTAAAAGATGCCCTCAAGAAACCAGACTTCCAGGTTACTGATTTTGGAAAGTTTGATTATCCAGAACAGATACACTTGGCTTTCATGGTATTGCACCGTTACATAGAAGCAAATGGAAAATTACCGAGGCCATGGAATCAGGAAGATGCAAAAGAATTCTTAGAGTTAGCTAAGATTGTGAAAGAGGAAACAGGCAGGGAAACTGAAATCAATACAGACTTGTTTGAAATATTTGCAAAGATATGTTGTGGAAATTTAAGTCCAATGAATGCTACTATTGGTGGAATTGTAGCTCAAGAAGTGATGAAGGCTTGTTCTGGAAAGTTCCATCCCATATTCCAGTGGCTGTACTTTGATGCTATTGAATGCTTACCTGCAGACCGCTCTGAACTTTCAGAAGAAGATTGTAGCCCCATTGGTTCACGTTACGACTCACAGATAGCCGTTTTCGGACGTAAATTTCAATCGAAGATTGGAAGTCTGAAGTACTTTGTTGTAGGAGCAGGAGCCATTGGTTGTGAATTACTCAAAAACTTTGCAATGTTAGGTGTTGGTGCTGAGAATGGTAGTGTAACAGTCACTGATATGGATTTGATAGAAAAATCTAACTTGAATAGACAATTTCTGTTCAGACCATCGGATGTTCAACAGTCGAAATCATCGACGGCAGCTAGAGTCATAAGGAGCATGAATCCAGACATGAAAGTGATAGCTCACGAAAACAGAGTATGCCCAGAAACAGAGAAAATATATAACGACGATTTCTTCGAGGTCTTAGACGGTGTTGCAAATGCATTAGATAATGTTAACGCTCGTATTTATATGGATCGTCGTTGTGTATATTACAGAAAGCCTCTCTTGGAATCTGGTACTCTGGGTACAAAGGGCAATACTCAGATTGTTGTTCCATTCTTAACAGAATCATACAGCTCTTCCCAGGATCCACCAGAGAAGAGTATACCAATTTGCACGCTAAAAAATTTCCCGAATGCTATAGAACACACTTTACAATGGGCCAGGGACAATTTCGAAGGTCTGTTTCGTCAGGCTGCTGAGAACGCCGCTCAATATATATCAGATCCACAATTCGTGGATAGAACCTTAAAACTGCCTGGTGTTCAGCCACTAGAAGTATTAGAATCTGTGAAAACAGCTTTGGTTGATGAAAGACCAAAAACGTTCGCCGACTGTGTCACATGGGCCCGTTGTCATTGGCAGGAGCAGTACAATAATCAAATAAGACAACTTTTGTTCAATTTCCCTCCCTTTCAAGTTACATCGAGTGGTCAGCCATTTTGGTCAGGACCAAAGAGGTGCCCTGAGCCACTAACATTTAACGTCAATGATCCGTTGCATTTAGACTACATCGTGGCTGCAGCTAACTTGAAGGCAAAGGTCTACGGCATCACTATTAACAGAAATCGAGAGGAAATCGCCAGGATTGTCAGCACCGTGCCAGTGCCTGAATTCACGCCGAAATCTGGAGTGAAAATAGCCGAGACAGACTCACAGGTGCAAGTGTCGAATGGTAGCGGGAACATTGATCACGAAAGACTCAGTCAGTTGCAAGAAGAATTGCCAAGAGTTGAAGATCTCAATGGTCTTGTAATTTATCCACAAGAATTCGAGAAGGACGACGACACTAATTTCCATATAGACTTCATTGTGGCAGCCTCGAATCTTCGTGCTACTAATTACAAAATTCCACCAGCTGACAGACACAAGAGCAAACTGATCGCCGGTAAAATAATACCAGCTATTGCCACTACCACATCTGTGGTAGCTGGTCTTGCTTGTCTGGAATTGATCAAGTTAACTCGTGGCGTGAAAGATTTGTCAGTCTACAAGAATGGTTTCGTCAATCTTGCACTACCATTCTTTGGATTCTCGGAACCTATCGCTGCGCCGAAATTGAAGTACTACGACAGCGAGTGGACACTCTGGGACCGGTTTGAGGTTAAGGGAGAGCTGACACTGAAAGAGTTCTTGGATTACTTCAAAGAGCATCACAATTTGGAAGTGACCATGTTGTCTCAAGGTGTTTGTATGCTTTACTCGTTCTTCATGGCGAAGCCTAAATGCCAAGAGCGTATGGGCCTGTTGATGTCGGAGGTAGTCAAGAAGGTGTCGAAGAAGAAACTGGAAAGTCATGTACGTGCGTTGGTGTTCGAACTTTGCTGTAACGACACCGACGGAAATGACGTGGAAGTCCCGTACGTTCGCTACACTTTGCCGTGAAACACGTTGATGCCACCGGGATACGAGAGATGTCTACTTAACTGACTTAGCCGTAGTAATTTCCACAAATTTCTATTTTACAATACGATACAGGAGAAAAATATTAATCTTTGTCTAAGTAAGGCTCTCAAAGTAAACAAAAAAAACAAAAAAAAATACGATTCATTTTTATCGCCGATGCTTTGTAGCATTTATAATAGCCAAGCGATCGCGGGATCCACTGAGTTCGTCTTACTATGATCTCCCTTCTTGTTAAAACATCAACTTTGGGGCTCACAACTGTTTGTTATTTTTGTTTTTTTTTTTTTTGCCTTTTCATTATCGCCTCCTGTGATCTTCTGTCTCGATTGATTTCATAATAAATTCGTTACGCATATTTCTTTTGCCTTTCACGATATTTTCCGAAGAAAAAATTAAAAAAAAAGAAAAGAAAGAACTAGCTCTATAATAATTCGAACTGTTGATAAAAGAAAAAGATATATAAGCGGATGAAAATTTGTACAAGAGAATCTACAGTCTTGTGCTGTTTATAAAATGACTATTAAAAAAAAAAAGAGAAAAACGAAGATACGATAAAAAAATTGCAAAAGAGTTTAGTCCATATTGGATCATAAAGGGAATTGTCATGGTAAGAATTTTCTTAGGACTCACACTTCACGACTTTATGTATAGAATCGAAATGTAAATTACTCAATGATAACTCAATGATCCTTAGACGAATAACGCTAGCACATTTAATATAGACCATAGATAAACGTGAAAATAAAAAACTGAACGCAAATGTATCTTGCCTTTGTCGCATTATTTTTTTTTTTCATTTTCTATTTACAGATACAATTTTTTTTTACATTTAGGGGCACGCGAACTAAATAAGTAAAAAATAAAAAACGTCACGAATTTCTCGCCCTTACCTTCCCGTTTTTTGTATCAGTATGCTCTTGCTATCGGACTGGATATTTTAAGATTTTATATAATCTATACGTTATCGATGATTTTGATTTGTCCGCTTTACTTTTCGAACACAGAATACACTGTTGGCTAAGGCTGTTTGTTGTTATAAGGGATACTGCATTTAAATTTGTAAGAACAAATCTTTGGGAAGAAGCTTCAAAAAGAATTGCACACTTTAGACCAAGGAATACAAGAAGAAAAAAAAAGGAAGATATTTTGTTAATTTTAGGATAATGCGGATATTTATTGTATTATTTTATCAATAGATAATAAATAGATGTGTTTGGATTTCAAGGAACATGAGAAATATAGTAACGAAAATAAAATTTGGAAATGCGTTCTTTTTCTAATCCTGTATTTTCTCCTTCGTTTCTAATAACTATTTTTTTTTCTTATAATAAATCGATCCTTAAAGAAAGGGGGGGGGGGAACAATACCTACGGTTGTCTAATACAATTTAACTTGTAATGAATTAAGCTTTTTTGTTAATACGTAATTGGTAAACTGTGAGAGATAGTTAGAAATTTTCATTTTTTTTAACTTGTTCGTAATACATTGCCAAATGATGGGATAGAATTATCATTTTTTACTTTTATTTTGTTTATATTATTATTTTTTATAAAATTGAAACGTTAAGATGAAGTATCTCACTTATGATGAAACTGAAGTACGTTACAATTTTAAATTTCGGTCCACTGATTAAACTAACGGTCCTTCTGATCTTGGTCTACACAGTACATAGAGTGGAAGGGAATGTACAAAATAAAATATGGTGTATAGATGTCACATGAAGGTTTCAATAAACATTCTGAATAAAAAATGTCGTTTATAGTACGGGCCAAGATATGTCAAGTTTAGAAAATTGATCAGGGTACAAAGTAAATATATTTCGAGTGTACAGAAATATAAACACTTACGGCCTAATAATTCGGCCAGGACCGTACAAAGAACTATTTGGTACTACGTATATAGTTCATGGATATAAAAAAATATACGATGTCTCAACGTAGTATAACGTAAGTAAAGCAATTGAAGAAATTAAATAAGAATTAAATAAAAATATTAATTCTTCACCACATTTATGATATTCGTTTACCCTTTATTTGGCCCAGGTCATTTTTCACAAAAGTGAACTCGATAGATAAAACTGAATCAAACAATGTAAGGTACGTCGTAGTCTCACTTTTTAAATACTTTGCTATATTATAATTATGTTGCTTCGTTATGGTTTGTGGAAGATTAAGATTTATAATAATCCTCCACGTTCTCTAGTCCATGATTATTATCCTACTGTAAATTATTTTCTTAATTGGATACATAGTAATAGCAAAACTGGTAAAGAAGATGAGGACAGTTCAGAAAATTTCAAACGGAAAAGGCAAGAAAGTGGTGACAGTAGTGAAACTAGGTAATTAAAAATGAATTGTAATACTGGCAATAGTTCAATGCACTAGATAATGAATTGTAATCATGATAATAGTTCTATGCACTAGATAATGAAGTACTATGTTCCGATATTTTATTATTTCTTTTATGAGGTATTGTCATTTTATCATATTTTTACCTGATTATTTGTAATGTTTTTAATTTTACATGTTATCTACTGGATCATTGATATTATTAATCACTTGCTGAGCTTGTTTTATACTTTTAAATAAATGTATATAACTTTTATTTATTCATTGTAACTTCTGTTATAGTTCTTCTAGTACAAAGATAGACAATTCTCTAAAACAGAAGCCAACATTAATATCTCCTTCCCCATTGAAAAAAGCAAATGGTAAAATAGATATGTATGTAACTAAATAGAGTAACTTACATATAAAAGCTTTTTTGATGCTATACTTGTATTTAAGGAACCTCAAAAAAAGTGTCACCTGCAACAACAATGGGCAATGAAAAGAAAAAATCTAAAACTTCATCTGTGACTAAGAAAAAGAAAAAAACTAACGATGTAGAAGAAACAAAAAGGGAAGTAAATGTAAACTTAAAGATTCAAGAACAAAAAGAAAATATATCAACTTCAAAACATAAACAGTCAAGTGTTGAATCTGAATCTAAATCTGAATCTGATAAATCTGCTAGTGAAACTAAGGCAAAAAAAACTCAAAAAAAAGCTAAGAAAAGGAAAAGAATAATAGCACTTAGTGATTCCAGTGATGAAGAAGAACGTATTCCAGTATGTATAATAATTATATGCACATTGTACTACATTTTTAAAAAGAATATTGTTTACATATATATATCAATTACTAGTTGCCAGAGAGTCCAAAAAAATTAAACATCAGTGAAAAAGAAAAAGAAGAAGAAGAAGAAAGTCCTTTTAAAGGAAAAGAAAAATCTGATGAGGAAGTTTCTGAAAGTATAACAGATACTGCAAAAGAGGATAAAAAAGAACAAATCAATGTAGAAAAGCCTGCTAAGAAAATACATAGTTTTTTCGGTAATATATCTTTCGAAATATTAATGAATAAATAAGGTGTTTAATGCAATCTATATGTTTTAGCTTCAAAACAGAAAGAAAACACGGTCAATAATAGCGAAGATAAGAAAAAATCGGCTAGTCATTCCTATAATCCTAGTAAGTCGAAATATGATCCTATAGAGGATGCATTTTGGAAAAAGGGTGAAAAGTATGTCTTTTATTCTTTTCTAGTATCGGATTACCTATTGTAGCCATGTATTACAAAAATTGAAAGATTTGTTGCAGGGTACCGTACATTGCGCTTACACGTACACTGGAATTAATCGAAGAGACAAGTGCTCGATTGAAGATGATAGAAATTTTATCGAATTATTTTCGTTCTGTTATACTTCTAAATTCTGATGATTTACTTCCTAGTATATATTTATGTCTTAATCAACTAGCACCTGCTTACGAAGGTACGTGCTAGTAAATCTCTTTTTCTTTTCTTTTTTTTTTTTTTTGCTAAAGTATTATGCAATTCTATTAAAGGAATTGAATTGGGTGTGGCGGAAACAAACCTTATGAAAGCTATAGCTCAATGTACTGGTAGAAGTTTAGCTCAAATAAAAGCAGATGTTCAAGAAGTTGGCGATTTAGGTATTGTGGCAGAAGGAAGTCGTTCCAATCAAAGGACGATGTTTCAACCTGCTCCGCTAACAGTAACAAGCGTGTACTCTAGACTGAAGGAAATCGCTCAAATGACTGGTTCTGCGGTATGATGTACACCAGTGTTGTCCACGCTACATTATTTCAAAGCTTCCCCTTCTACTCCATCATTGTTGTTACCGTGCAAGTTGTGTTTTGTACGCTTGCTTAGTATATTGCGCGCAAAAATTGAAATATTGTTTCTAGTTTTAAAAATGGGACATATAGAAAAAAAATTTAGATTTATTTATATCTTTTTAAACATCTATGTTTGTAGTGACGATATGTAAAGAAAGATAAAGCTAGATGACTTAGCCGGCGATAACACTGTTTGATGTAATTAATTAATTCGTAATTTTATCATATTCACATCATATCGCTGAATAATGATATTATTTCACGATGAATTCTTCATTGTAAACGAGTAATATCTTTTTACAGTCTTTGTCCAAAAAATTAGATAAAATCCAGTCACTTTTTGTAGCCTGTCGATTTACGGAAGCCAGATATCTCATACGATCTTTAGGTGGTAAACTTCGAATTGGTCTAGCGGAACAATCTGTATTGCAAGTAAGCATTTGTATACTATATTGCGATAATTGCATACAATTAAAGGTAAATATTTACAGGCTCTGGCGTTAGCATGCACTATGACTCCACCAGAACAGAGCTCTCCAAGAATTCTCGATGCGAGTAAAAAAATTTCAAGCGATACCTTTAAAGAAAAATACGACGAGAATGCTCTTAATATAAAAACAACATACTGGTTAGAGTTTGTTTATACTTTGGATAACTGAATTGATTTTCAATATGTATTATGTAGAACGTTTATTTCCAGTGAGTGTCCAAATTATGATAAAATAATTCCTGTTTTACTAAAGGATGGAGTTAAAGAGTTACCGAATAAATGTAAAATTACACCTGGAATACCTATGAAACCCATGTTGGCACATCCTACTAAAGGTATCCAAGAAGTATTAACACGTTTTGAAGGGTTAGAGTTTACATGCGAGTGGAAATATGATGGAGAAAGAGCACAGGTTTATTTTTTTTCGCAATTCAAAATATTACCATAGTATTTTGTGAGATATTGATTATCTTAAATATTTCGTAGATCCATCTTGCCGAGGATGGTAAAATTAGTATTTACAGTAGGAATCAAGAAAATAATACTAGCAAATATCCCGATATTATAGGACGATTTAAAAGTACACAAGGGGAAGAAGTTAAAAGTTGTATTCTTGACTGCGAAGCAGTTGCTTGGGATACCGAAAAGAAGCAAATTCTTCCTTTCCAAATACTTAGTACGAGGAAACGCAAGGTAATTGATTGCAAAGTGTGTACATGTATATGGTAAAAATTCCACATATACTTTCTCTTACAGGATGCAAATGAGGCAGATATTAAAGTCCAAGTGTGTGTATTTATGTTTGATTTGTTATATTTAAATGGAGAATCATTAGTACAAAAACCTTTCGAAAAACGTCGTGAATTACTAAAAGAGAATTTCAAAGAAGTAAATGGAGAATGGAAATACGCAACAAGTTTAGATACATCGACTATGGAACAAGTGCAAGTCTTCTTAGACGAATCAATTAAAGGTTGGTTTAATTTTTGTCCATTTAAAATAAATCACTTTAAAAAAATCTATGGTAATATTTGATAGGTAACTGTGAGGGTCTTATGGTGAAGACTTTAAAAGAAGAAGCAACGTACGAGATTGCTAAGCGTTCACGAAATTGGCTGAAATTGAAAAAAGATTATTTAGATGGTGTGGGTGACACGTTAGACGTAGTTGTCATTGGTGGATATATAGGAAAAGGGAAAAGGACAGGAACTTACGGCGGATTTCTTTTGGCTTGTTACGATCAAGAGAATGAGGAATATCAAAGTATTTGTAAGGTGAATATCATTAATTTTGTAACGATTTTTTTACAGTAAGATGATTACAACGATAATGCGTTATAATATTTTATTTGTTTAGATCGGTACCGGGTTTAGCGACGAAGATCTTCAGAAGCACACCGAATTCTTTAAAGAGCATTTAATATCGCAAACCAAATCGTACTATCGTTACGATTCATCTCTCGAACCTGATCACTGGTTTGAACCCATTCAAGTATGGGAAATTAAATGCGCAGATTTATCGTTGTCACCTATTCATAAAGCAGCTGTAGGTATTATTGATCCAGAAAAGGGCATATCTTTGCGATTTCCCCGGTTTGTTCGTATACGTGACGATAAAAACAGCGAGGATGCTACAAACGCGCAACAAGTTGCAACAATGTACAACAGTCAAGAACAGATCAAGAATCAAACGACAGTTTCAAAAGGGACAGAAGATTTTTATTAAATGTAACTTTGATACTTTTTTAAACCACGTTAGAATATGTTATTAGTTATAGCACATAGTTACACTATTTTTGTCATACAATTGCATACCTTTGGAATATTTTTGTACGTATATAATTGCGTTTATTTTCGTCTATACGATAAAATAGTATCAAATTTTGTGAACGTATATGCATTATTATGAATACAGATAATTGTTTTTTAAATAAATATTACATTTAATAAGAGCAATGCATTACATCAATGTTCTTTCTTTTTCCTTACTCGATGTTAAAACGTGGCTGTCTGTATGTTTTGCTGTGCTGATTTGCTAACCTCAACAGTTCCTCAAAACACCATGAAAACCAATCAACAAATTGTGACTGATACAATTAATCAAAAGTTATTTTATAACACTGTATTGTCGCAAACATTCTCCCATGACGGAAATTATTTAGTGGCTGGAAATATTTATGGAGACGTATCAGTTTTCGAGTGAGTAAATATTTGATACGCTATTCAATGACATGTAAATGTAGGTTATGTCGACATGAATTAAAATAATTTTTCGCATGATAATAAATTGTTGCAAATTTGCCAAAGTTTTTGCACAGCGTATTAAAATAACAGGAAGCATCCAAATTAAGATGCAACGACCATATCGTAATGTTAAAACATTTTTTATAGGTTATCAAAAGCTTTAGGACCCCATAAAGTGGAAGAAAATGAATTACAAGGACCCACTTATCACTTCACCGCTCATTCTAATCAACAGGTACAGAGTATGGCTTCAACAGACAATTTCTTAGTAACAGGAATATCAGGAGAAATCTCTGGATGGGACTGGAAGATGATTACTTCAAGCAAAGCACCAAAGAGTAAAGTTTCATGGACTGTACAACTTCCAGTTGATAAGTAAGACTACATAATAAATGTGAATAACCGGTATTGACATTATACCTTTGGTAATATTGATAACAGTTGACTTTCAGAGACAGCTATGAAAGGGCAGATGTAAATTATATGATATACTACAAACCAAGCAGTTTACTGTATGCTGGTTGTGGTGACAACAATATTTATGTAATCAGTTTAGAAGATGGTAGAATACTTCGAAGTCTACAAGGACATACAGACTACATTCACTGTTTATCTTTAATGTATGTATCACTTAACTCCAAATGAATGATTTTACATATTTGAACATAAAACGTTTTACTATACATTTCAGGGGTAATCAGTTAGCCTCGTGTGGTGAAGATGGAACAGTGAGGTTGTGGGATTTACGAAAAAAGGAGAACACGAATATATTAACACCTCATTTAGTAGACAAAGTTGCTAGACAAAGATTAGGTAAATGGATTGGCGCGATAGACTTCACAGACGATTGGCTGGTACCTTCTTTATTTTTCCCACAGAATATATAATTTATTATAAAATAACGACCAAAGAATAACTGGAACATATCGATTATTTAAGTTATGCGGCGGCGGCCCAAGTTTATCTTTGTGGCATATGCGCACGATGGAAGCAGCCACCGTGTTCGATCTTCCGGATGAAGGTATCCACGTAGCAAAAATCTACGAGGAACGTGTGATAGCAGCTGGTGCAGCGCCTTACGTCTATCATTTAACTTATCAAGGAGAAACATTAGCTAAAGTGCCAACTTGCAGCAGCACAGTGTATAATATCAGTTACCAGGAAGTACCGCAAAAAGTGTTAAGTATAGCCGGTTCGTCGAACAATCTCGACATCTGTACGAACTTCAATTATCGCGAATTGATGTTAAAGTTTGCGTAATAAAGTCAAACGTAAAAAATCTAAATCACACCCTATCGAATGATCTGTGGAAGAAAACGATCTCATTAAGTATACGTATATTTTTTAAATAAATATATTAATACAATGTGCATTTTATAAAACATGATATAAAACTTTTTACAAATATACAAGTATCTGTTTGTCATGGTTCCACACGTAACACGAGCATTCACTGGGATTCTTCATTCATTCAGCGGATTCTTGAAGTGTATCGGAATACAACTAACGTCTGTCTAAAGCCAGTTCACTGATCAAGACTAGGTTCCAAAGAAACACGCAGAGTGAAGAAAACAAAAGATAGAACGACAAATTACACGACAGTGGGTTTATTCCTTGATGGTGGTGAGTGGCCAACTGATTCTACACAAATCATAGCAACGCAATAGTCAAAGGAATCCATGACCCGCGATCACCGCTGGAATGAAACCTTCTCTACCGTCTCGTGAACGAACCCAGAACCAGTCACTGACGTGATCACTGAGCAGAGCTACAACATCACCCTTGGACACGCTCAGAGCGTTCCCACCCTGGCCTTCGTAGTCATTACGTATGACGAGCAAAGTGTGACGGGATCCTTTGGTTCTAGCGTTTGCAGCGGCCCTAAGGTACAGTCTGTCGACGCTGCGTTCCCCACAGGCTGACACCGCGTCCCTAGAACCTCGCCTTACCCTTGGATTTCTGCCTCGAGCTCCGCACTCTGATCGGGTGTCCCTCAGCTTCTCCGTGTCGGTCATGTTACCTGGAAAGATCACGTAGGTTAACGGTGAATGAACTAAAAACCTGATACCATGAAAATACATCTTTGAAACTACCTAGAGGACGAGGAAATACGTCCGTAGAGTCTTCCCAGCACGGACCTCTGGTTGGCTGTGGTAATATCCCCAATGGTAAGCAAGCTGCGTATCCAACGTAGCCTTCTTGACCGTGTGGCGTTTGAACGTACAACCAGGTTTGATTCTTGAAGACAGCGTTCACGACTGTGCCAAGAGGGAGAGCCATCTCGTCTTGAGTACCACCTTGAGTCTGATACAGGACGGATGGGAAAGAAAGGACCACAGGAATATTCGCGGGTTTCTCTATCGAGGCCTGAAGTTGTTAAATCGTTTCGTTAGAAGTATTCTTCGTGTGTTTATGCCAAGTTGTGTTACATTGAACGACTGAAAGGTAAACCTTTGTGAGAAATGCGTCAAGATCCGCGATCTCGTAGCCGAATCTGCTCGGTGGCCTAGGCTTGTGCGAACGTTTCGTTCTTCGATGTCTGTGCTTCTCTCGACCGTTAGGCGTGGACGTTGACTCCCGGGAAACGAGAGACGGTTCGGACACTGCCCTCTTAACTTTCTCCTTCTCCTTCGCTTCCTTCAGACCTGAAAATTCCTTCTCGGACTGCTTGTCCAGGGGACTGTCCAGCGGTCTCTCGTTCGCCAACACCTCTTTGCCGATAGGCTGTGGAAGAGTAACGATAAACGTTTAAGTGTA
Organism: Habropoda laboriosa; assembly: GCF_001263275.1. NCBI lineage: Eukaryota > Metazoa > Arthropoda > Insecta > Hymenoptera > Apidae > Habropoda > Habropoda laboriosa. The sequence continues at coordinate 2,150,836 of NW_017100141.1, forward strand.
AATCTTTTTTCCCCGTCGTTTTATAACGTTCGCGTTGAAAGATGATTATTAGGAGGGAGAACCTTTTCCTGAACTTCCACCTTCTCCGTTCTCTCGATCTTTTCTATTCTGTGCGGGACCTTCTTCTCTCGTTTCTCCCCGTCGACGTTCTCCTTGCCGCCATCTTTCTCCTTCACGCTTTTCACGCTCCTCCTCGAGGACCTTTCCTTGCTGTCACGCGACAAGCCCTCCCGATCGCCGTTCCCACCACCTTCCCAAAGATAACATTGTATCTTAAGTTTCTCGCGAAGTAGCGAAATTACGAGGTGATTTATGGCATTTGGCGTTTGAAGACTTTCATGAGTAACTGTTCTTGCGCAACGGCTGCATCACCTTTCCACTTTAGAAGCGGGTATTTCTTTCTTCAACTTCGGATTATTGCTTGACCTCTGCGCTACCTCGACTATTGCTCAATTTAGACTTCCTACACTTGAATCATTGCCCGACCCGACGCCGCCCGCACGCGAACCACTTTGCCTGACCCAAAAATCTCTATGCCTGACCATTTTTGCCTGACCACGCTCCACACAAAAAAAAGAGAATCGAACTATTTTGCCTGACCACACGAAAATTTGCCCGACCCAAATTTTGCCCGACCTCTCGACTCTAACCCCCTCGTATTACACAACTTCATCCTGACATCTCCACGAACCTGCGTTTCCATTGGCGGCCGAATGATTGTTGTTGGAGGCAGACTGCTGTTGCCCTCGTAGGACCCAGGTCAAAGAGATCTTGGGGCGCAACAAGGTGCTTGGCCGTTGACCCATGCTCCTCGGCGGTGCGAGGGGCGTCGAGGGCGTCGGCGATCTCGGCGGTGACGGCGACCTAGACGACGGTGTCACCACCTGCAAAGGACAGTCCGCCACCAGGTCCACCGTCTGCACCGAACAGCCATGTTCCTGTAATCCAAAGAAAACAAAAATTCGATCTCTTCGGAAAATCTTCTGCTGCGTGTCAAATCCTATTTTCTACACCCCCCTTTGGAAGAACACGCGAAACGAGGCACGTCAAAACCATCGGAGAGGGATAAGCGTCGCGAAACGAGCGCGACGTGTGCCTCTTAACGTGCGTGCAAATAGACAAGCTCTGGTTGGGTACACGGGAAATGACCACTATTCAGAGGACTAGTTTGCGACTAACAGAAGTGCACTTCCCTTTTACAACGAGATAAATAGAACGACTAGACACGACGGGGAAAGAGAGATAGCAGTCTTGCGAATAATCAAAGGAGACCCCTTTCGGAATGAGGTGCGAGTGCCGGAGATGATTCAGAAATTGAAATAGAGGGCTCGTTAGTAAGAGTGTCGGTGCAATTTCGACGGGTGGAAAAGCCGACTGAATCGTTCGCCTGATTACAGCAATTTCGAGCATCTCGCACCGCCGTCCAATGCGATCTTTTATCCCCACGGATAAAAGTTCACGGATGCTGTATGAATGCGGTGCTTATTAGGGGAGATTTGCATAAGCGACTCTAAGTACCGATCGATTCTGTCTTCAACCACCGGGGGACCCCAGTTCCACGTGGTACCAATACACACACGTCTCTATTCTATTCAGTACAATTTCCTGGCTCATCGTGAAACTTGTACGATACATAAAATGTATCGATAAATTCATCTTAACCCTTTCGCTCTGACGCGTTTACGAGAAAATCTATGCGTTTCCTATTCTACAAATTTTCCTGTCAAGTTTATTACGGCAATCAGAACTGTGTTTTTATTTTCTTACATGTAAAATGCAGAAATAAAAATGTATACATATAGACACTCTGCCTTTTCACTTACATCTACACTTTTTTCTTTTTTTTTTACTGCTAACATAAAATTCACCGTGTACAGCAGAGATTTCTACGATCTCCGAAGCACCCTAAGATCACACATTTTCTCATTCAGGTTTGCCCATAAAATCCGTCCACGGTGTGCGGCCGCCCGCATCTTTCACGAATTTATTAAACGACAAAACGCGAGATCGCGGTAAATCTCCGCGCGTGTTGCACCTCCCTACAAAGTGGATTATTAATTCGTCTCATAGGCGTTCAATTAGCCCGCGGGCCGCGGACCGCGGAAATGAATTATTCGTCGACGCGGCGACCGTGTCCCCGGTGTGCTTTACCGCGCCGCGGAAATTTACGGCTGTCGCCTCGCATAAATAGCAGGCCTCTGGCCACCGTGAAATTTACGAACGACCGTTCACCGCCGCCTCGTAAAATTTCTACCACCCTGACCCCTTCTACTTTCCCACCACACTCTCTCTCTCGAGCGCGCCGCGCAGCCCTTTTTTAGCCTCGCGGGGACAGATCTTGCACCGGAAACGGAGGTCGCGTGCCGCGGAAAAGTTGCCTAACGTGGTTGGGTTGATTGAAATGAAACGATAAAGGATTGTGGGGAAATTTTCTTGCGAAGATGAAATTTTATGCGTGATTTTGATTCACATGTTTTTTATATTCTTAGAGTAGGAGTTTCGCCCCTATGACGCGGGAAATGTAATGCAAATTAAGTTTCACTGACGTCGCTTTTTGGATTAAATTTGAATAACCGAAAAGTTTAGAATTTCCTAAAAATTTAGGGGTCTTACTGTATTTTATCGTTGACAGAGTACTTTTGGGGCAATATAAGATTTATCCTTGTAATATGGACAGAGTGTCTAATCTTAATTCTGAATTTTTTGAGAATTCTAAAGTTTGTGACAGAGAAAATATGAAAACACAGTGAAACCTTGAACAAGAGTAGGGACAATTTCGTCAGAGATTCATCTAACACTATAAGAATGTCGAATTTTAATTTTCAGTCTCTAAAACGAATTTCCGAAGT
>NW_017100141.1:2153796-2156214 GCF_001263275.1 Habropoda laboriosa
CAATCGCACTTTTATCTAACTTTGAAAAAACAATTCGTCCACCCTTTTCTAACTTCGAAAGAAAAGAAAAGAAATCCAAGAGGTTAAACGATTCAGCACCGTTTCCATCGTTTCACATGGACCGATCATCGGAAGACATTGCCGCGGTGCATGGGCCAGGGCAGCGAAACGCGTTCCTATGAATTATTGCACCATTAACGTGAGTAATCGCGCCGGCGGGAAAATTATATAGTAATTTGTTCACGGCTGATCGAATACGTCCGGAATTTTATTCTTCTTTTGCCAAAGAGCGTTCGCCAAAGGGGAAAAAGAGGAGAGGAGGGGAGGGAGTAATGAAGCGGGCTAGCCCCGAGGGAAAAACACTGTGCGCGCAACCCTTCGAGACTCGATTCTCGTGGCCATGAAAAATGAAGACGTTTCACCCAGGGCCGCTTTCGATTTTACGCGGTGAATGGAGCGGCTAAGTAGCCATTCCGACGCCGTTATAATTTATACGTCGCCTTTTGTGTTACGCGGCGTGATGATCGACCATCGACCCGTTTCGCCTCCTCGTGAATGATGAACGAGCTTTGAAGGATCGTGCAACAAGGAAGTATTGTTTCAACAAAGTATGCCGATCTTTAACGCTGGAAAAACCTTTGAAACGATGGATTTCTAGATTTTTTTACTATTAATTGCAGAAATTTTCAAGACGCTTCTGTCCGAGGCTAGGTTAGGTTAGGTTGAACGAGGTTAGGTAACACTTTCGTCCAAGGTTTTTTGTTGAAACAGAGAAATAATTATATACGACAATTTAGTTTGCATTAATTATTCTAACTTCGACGTTTTTTATATGGTACATCTAAGTATACACTAGAAGGAAAAAATTTAGCCAATTTACAAAACTCCTCTTAACCCCTTAACATATGATTTCTTTTCTGTCTACGCATCTAAGCGTCAGCCATTTTGTTTTAGTACTCTATCAGCTAACAGAAGCTAGTTTGTTATAGATTAATTACATCTACTAATCGTCAATTTTACAAATTGAAACGAACGTTACGATTACATTTAATTTTTCTTACTAATATTACTATTTTTGTCGCATCTTCGCCAGAATCTCTGGGGTTAACGAAACTCATTATTCCCCTGCACACTCTAATTCCACTCCAATCCTACTAAACTGAACGAAACGTTCTTTTTGATCCAAAAAAAATCCCCAAAAAAGGGATCATAATAATCCGAGAAATTCTACTAACAATTTCCCTTTTTCCCGACCTCCGTTCTACCAATCACCATCTCCGAGGCATCCATAAAATACACCAATTAAATTACTCAGCCAATTTTGGGAGAAAGAAAATTCCCTCCGTCGAAACTACACACTCACCGTTCCATTTCTGCTAAAGCAAACGCAACGTTAAAGAGGGAGTACCGGAGAACCAGTAGCTTCGTTGGATCGTTAGCGCGAATCGTGTGACGTGCTCGATGGACCGTACGTTTCACGTTCCAGGGAAATTGATACCGCGCGTCCGAAGGCGGACAGATAAGATCGAGGTGGCCGCGAGCAGGACGCTAAACTAATGCCCCGTGCACAGTGGCGCGCGAGATAGATATCTTGAGAATTTCATTAGCATGATCCCGGAGGAGGGAAGGAGGAGACGGCTGTGCAAGGCTCGCGCCGCCACCTCGTCCCTCCCTTTTTAACTTGTCACCTCAGGCTACCTCGCGTGTTCCTTCGCGCCACGGACCCGGCCTTTCTGTCACTTAACCCTTCGCCGTCCAAATAGTCCAGTTAGTCCGCGCTCGTTTGGTCACCTTGCAGTTTCCCTTTATTTCAATATTTCACCGTAATATTAGTTGCGAAAAACAGTAGTGCACGCATAAGCGTCCGCATTTTTGCACAGTTAAGCGTCCGTCGCTATCCCCGCCAATTCTTGGAAATGGGACTTCGGAGAGGAGATCTCCTGTCTTTCCTTCAGTTAAATTCGCACAAGTCACCTCCCCACTTAAGCGTCCGCATTCGGTCCCGACTGCGGACGTTTATGTGTGCACTATTGTACTAAGTTTCGGTGTAATATCAATGCATAGAAACACGGTTTATTATCGTTTGTAATTAACCACTGTACGATATCTGAAGGGAAAAATTCTTATGTCGAGTCAAACGGTTGAACCAAACTCGAATTCCTCCTACTCCTCTATTTCTTCTTCTTCTTTAGGGGACTTATTTCGCTCGAAGATTGTGGCGAGCAATTGTACTTTCGTCGATACTTCGAGCAAGATACAGTAAATTCTCTACAAGAGTCAGTAAGTTTGGATTCTACAAGTGACAGTATAGATGGTCCTACGCCTAGGTCTGCGTCATTGCTGCGCCCATGTTATCTCGCTCGCAGTCGGAGATTTCACGGCTCGACAAATCATAATAGAAAAATATAATTTCTTTAA
>NW_017100141.1:2156404-2156910 GCF_001263275.1 Habropoda laboriosa
ACATTTATTTTATTCTAATTATTCTAAACATTTCAGGTACTCCAGTCACTGATGACCACCGTGGCCATATCGAGGAAACAATCTAACGTTAAAACTTATTGAGTGATTAATTTAATTTCATAATATTATATCGCTTTAGCGAGCCACCGTTTGGTTGCCAATTGTTTATCACATAGAGTCGGACTACCACCACGTAAAAAAAAAAAAAAATGTAGGGTCGATTCCACAAATGTCAGTAAAATGTAGGGTCGGTAGCAGCAGAAAAGCTGCTAAACAATTAGAATTAAATGTAACGATAGAAATTATTTCAATAATGCGCAATGCAATTGAAAAATTGAAAGAATCAAAAGATAAAACGCGAATTCATATCTTTCTCGATTGTAGAATATAAGAAAATTTGAATAAAATATGCGGCGAGAATTGGGGAGAAGCATAAATTAAACGCGTAATAATATTCAATAATAAACGAACTACGGATTAAGCTATTATTTCAATACGCGATGCAC
>NW_017100141.1:2161213-2166104 GCF_001263275.1 Habropoda laboriosa
GGAAAAATTTCGGGAACGAAAAATTAAAAAAGTTGATATTTAAATCGCTTGGTTGCCTCGACTCACGTTTCATGCTTATCTTTTATTCACTGTCCTTGTTTACGTTCGGCAAACTACAAAGGCGGGCGCGAGGCTCGAAAAGGTATTCCCTGACTCTACGAGTGTCAGGTTTAGCTTCCTTGCGGTCTGACACTTGTGGAGAATATACTGTATTCATTTATACGCGAAAAAATCACGTAACCTTAAAAATTCCCCCAAAGGAATGATCTCGAGACAAAAATATTTTTCATTCGATACCATTCGAGTTGCATCAAAAATACCGTTTCGTATTATCACAAATTAAAGATAATTTAGGTGGCTTCTTTCAAGCGAGACACCCGGTGTATAAGGGTTAATTGTTTCGCAGACTAAATATCGCGAGGATAAAGAAACATTACCCGCAGTTCGTTCTCTAATCTACAACGAGAAGAAGCCACGTTAATCGGCTTCTCTCGTAGAGAGAAAAAAAGGAATAGTATGCTCATTCATCATTGCAGCCTACTCGATGATCTTTGAATCAACGTGCCGCGGCATTCCCACAATAACGAAGCTGAAGACGCAGAAAACGGAATCGGCTAGTCACGGCATAGAAAATGAGTATGAAGACGTTGCCACTGACTTTATGCACTTCCCATGCCATTGAGATCCTTTGATCCCGCCGAATCGTTTTCATGGAATGTTCGCCATTAACGAATTTTTAATTGCCCCTGGATTTCTTGCTCTTTTCGAGAAAATCGAAATTCTTCGACTAAAAATACAATTCTTCCCTTTTTTTTTCTTACAGATTTCAATTTTAAGCCTTTTTCTAGCCGCGAGTAACGCTGTGGAGAATACTGTATTGCACCGAGTTTATGATCATGGCAAAAATCAAGTTTCTAAATCGAATGGAAATTAAATAAATCGCAGAAATGAAACAGAATGTAACAAGAAGATAAAAAATCAATAGAATGTACACCTAAGATGAAAAATCAATTGTTTCATGGACAGTGAACTCTCTGATGCACTCTTAGATTCCCTAACTCTCAATCGACAGCGGTATTTCATTCGCAAAGTGCGAAAATAAATAAATAGAACTCTACGTATCAGAATCAGACGGGCGTATATGTGCGCTCTTCTTAAATAAGCCACCACTTCTACAAAACGTACATGACAAGCTTGAAATTTTAAAATGGTGTAGGTAACATTTCCAAAAATTTGAACCTAAGTGCAGAAAAGCCACGTACCACTATTAAATAGCCTAAGTGCCACATACCACTGTTAAAAAGACAAGTGAAATAAGTTACAATTGATTCTGGTAACGTTGAATACGAAACAGTGCCAAATTCTTTATTTCCCGCAATAACAAAATTGTCACTCAGATCGCTACAACTTTAAGCTCCTATCGGAAGGGTGAACGATTCTTCTACTATCTTTCGAATATTTTCGGCAGTAACTGTACAATCACCGTAGCCTTTTTATTCCCAAGATAATCGTCCGGAGGAACACTATGGGAGCCAGGAGAACGCTAAAGGTCAGACATTCACTCTCCTCGCGGTCGAGGAAAAGGAGAGCCTTGTGTATATTTGCTCGTTGTAGAGCTCCGTCCAAATTACAAGTTAACCGCAGCGCGGAATAGGAAAGAAGAAATGGAACGATCCGGACGGAACATTTCGCTCGAGAGCGTGAGAATCTTCGTCTCTCCGTTCGCTGAATGATTGATTTAAAGGTCACGCGTTTCCACGTTCTTTTAACTCGCGTGCTACGGTCCCTCCGTTCACCCTTCCCTATCTCCCCCGGAATATTTAACCCCGTTGACCCTTCTTGGCCAAGTTTCACCCGTTTCTACCACCAACCGTTCTTCTTCAGCTCTCGGTGATTCCCTTTCGTTGCGTTCGCCTTTCTCCGCCGACCGGCGCGATGTTAATTACAACCTCTTAGCTCGAATTACCGTGCACGCCACCACTTTTGCCATCCCCCAACGTGCTGGATTTCGAGGCGATGCGCGTGTATGTGTACGAACGTTTTCGCATCTCTCTGTCTCTTTGTATCGTGTCGTGGCTCGAGGCAACCGTGTGTAATCGTGGAACTTTGTTTCTGTCAGCGGTGTAAATGACACCTAGCGTTGTTCCATCGGCCAATTGTGGGACTTTGTTTGCCGCGATGGGATATTATAGGAACCTAGGGAAAAATATCGAGGGACCCAACGGGAATCGAACCCGGGACCTTCGGCTTTTTTCACTCCCTCTCTATTCTCCCTTCGAGGTTTCCTATTTGGGTATGGAGGCCCCGATACTACACTCGGCCATCCTGAACTTACATTCGCCCTCGAATGTCCTCAGTGCAACACAACTAAACACTTTCGGGCACACTCTCCTACACAGTGGCACACAGCCGAAACAACGCAATTTGGGAGACGTGCAAACTCTCGACATGTTCTTCATCGCACACCTCCTGCCTTCGTGTAGCCGTAGATGCCTCCATCCCGGATTACTCTAATCTACCAAAACGAAGCAAATTAGTATCGAGTCTACTCTACATACAGTGTCGGCTAAAATGTTCCAACCACGGTGCATTTCAACCTAAACCAGAATATTACAGAAAGATGTAAGCAACTTCTAGGAAAATTTCTCAAATATTACCTTAACCCTCGAACAGCCAATCGAAAAACAGTGACGCAGCACGCCAACGCCGGGTCTCTTTTGACCCATACTGGAATTTTGACTAAACGTATTTCAGAACTAATCTCTAAGTAATAAATGTCATCTTGTAACAAAAAATCTTAGAACGAGAAACATAAATATATTATTTACTTCGTTTATGTACATTGTGTACATAAAATTGTATACAGTATGTCTCAGGCATGTTATACATTTCGAGCTGTATTTGATAACATTCCCTACGAATTTGTAGCATCTCGAACATATTTACGTTGTTACTCAGCTTCTTCGATCTTTACTTCTCGCTGCTGTACACAATACTGTAGGAACCGACGACGGAAAAAATACTGGAGGGACCCAACGGGAATCGAACCCGGGACCTTCGGCTTTTTTCACTCCCTCTCTATTCTCCCTTCGAGGTTTCCTATTTGGGTATGGAGGCCCCGATACTACACTCGGCCATCCTGAACTTACATTCGCCCTCGAATGTCCTCAGTGCAACAACTTAACACTTTCGGGCACACAGTGGCACACAGCCGAAACGACGCAATTTGGGAGACGTGCAAACTCTCGACATGTTCTTCATCGCACACCTCCTGCCTTCGTGTAGCCTTAGATGCCTCCATCCCGGACGAGCCCCCATATGTAGGAACCGATGACAGAAAAATATCGAGGGACCCAACGGGAATCGAACCCGGGACCTTCTGCCTTTTTCACTCCCTCTCTATTCTCCTTTCGAGGTTTCCTATTTTTGGGTATGGAGGCCCCGATACTACAATATGGGTAAGTGAAATCCTGTTTTAGAGGCCTTCGTACGGTGTTCGAGGATGAAGTTCTGTTACTGAAAAGTCGTGGACATTTGGGCTCAACCCTTTGAGTGCTATGGATGTATATATGCATACACTCACTTTGTGGTCCTAGCTTGAAACCAACGCAGGTTTTGATATGTATATTTTTTTGTTTACGGGGAGAGAAAGGATTCGAGCGTTAGAGTGGGAATTTCGTGAATATATCGTTTATCCGGGAAGACTGTTAGAGGTAACATCGACGAGAAATGTCGCGAACGCGGCTGGCTCCATTCGAGGAATCGAGAAACCCTGTAATCCATACGGAAAGGAATCTCTCGTGGTTTGCCTGACCCATTCGCGTTCTTCTTCGAGAATTAGACTCTGTTGCTACGCGTCCGAGAGAAAAATAGGGGAGCTACAATGGATGTTACTTAAAACATCCAATTTACCGATTCTGTTCTCGAAAATTGTTTAAAATAAAAATTTTGCATTTCTCCAAGTGAATTGTTAAAAATCTGTTTTGACTACGACTTTTAATTGCAAAGTAATTAAAAGCGACAGCCAAAAATAATTTAACGAAAATCCAAGGAAATACTGTAGCAATGATCTTACCAAGAAAAAAAAAAATAGAAAAAACTTGTGGAATGAGAAGACATTTACACTTCGTTTTCTCAAATTTAAAGGTTCGTTGGAAATATTGATCTAAATTTCAAGAATTCGCCAGGAACTCGCGACACGAATCTAACACAATTCTTTTTCAGCATTGTCCAACAAGAACACGGCGAAATGTTTTTGCCACGTTTTCGACGCGTCAAAGTTGTTTGCTTTGGCCAAGCTCACGGCTCGTTTGGTATCCTCGTAAAGCGTAATTACGACGTCTAGTTTGATCACCGAACGCCGCCCGAATGAGCGGTTGTTAAGCCGTTTATGCCTTCGTTTACTCTCGCAAACGCAACAGTCTAGGACATTACGACGGGTTTCTGTCCATTTTTCCCCACGATTCGCCATTTCCACGTCTACCAAACACCACGGTGATTCCAATGTACACCTGCCCTGTAATTTACCCAAGCAATACGATTAACTATAATAATATTGTAATCCGTTTAGAGTGATCACGAGCCTCGAGTCTTGTTCGAGGAAACAGGTGGTAATTAATGGCTTTAAGGCTCGAGTCAGGTGGATCGACGAGAGTTTCTTTCTTTGCTTTTACGTCGACAATTATCTCCTTTGAATTAACACAGCAGATTTTCCACGTTTTTATCGCTGCTCGTTCTAACGTCAATTTCTTTTTTTTTTTTTTTATGGATAGTTTGAGTATTGTTGAAGATGTTAAGTGTGGAAGACGAGTTAATTCGTCGTTGATTCGCGAATAGTTGGAACACAATATTTTATTCATCTTTAAATGGAAAGATCCAAAACTAGATAAGT
>NW_017100141.1:2166212-2190444 GCF_001263275.1 Habropoda laboriosa
GTAAGTAATTACAATTTTTATTTATTTTTTATTGTAAACTGGAAATGACGAATTTATGGTTGAGAAGTGAACGCTGTTAAGAGAATTTTGATGGGAATTGAAAATTGATCAGGAGAAAAATTAAAAAATTAAGTTTAATTCTAATTTTATAATTCACAAAACTGAAGATTAGTAGACTTAATTAATCTGCAATACGTTAGATTTTCTTTTTTAATATTGTACTAAAATGGTGAAGATACATAGTCAGGAAAGGAAATCATACGTCAAGGGGTCAAGTTGATTTATGAAATAAAATAAATGTACCGTAGGATTACAGATAAAATGAGAGATGTAAATGAGAAGAGACACAGGATATTTGAATACTATTTACGACGGTTTTAGATTATCAGGGAGATCGAGAGAATTCGAGAAAAAGCAACTGATCGTCGAGTTTTACGATTTCATTCGACGAATAAAACTTTCCCCAGAGTTATATCTAGCTCTGAAACACTCTCAAGTGTTCCCCTGAATTTCTAATACCATCTTACTATCTTCTTATCGAACCTTTCGCAACAACTGCTTCCTCAATTAATGAACACCGTAAAATCGAACGTTAAACGTCCACTTTGAAACCATCCACTTACACCGAGTCCCTATTAAATTTGCAAAAACAATTTTTCCATCGATTCGAAACTAATTCTAAAAATAAACACTGAAAATTGTAATATTTCTCTGCTAAAGAATTCTCTGTCTTAATTCGTCGTTTTAGCGAGGAATTTTCTAATTTAATTTGAATTCTCTCTCTTGAATTAATTTCCCAAAAAATTCCCACGTTTTCTCCAGCGCACAGTGTTTTCACACTTTCTCGAAGCGAAAGGGTTAAGCTTGCAAATTTGTCTTTTTAATGAGGAATTTTTTAATTTAACTTTAATTCTCTCGAGGAATTCTCTTTCAAAATTAATTCTCAAAAAATTCCCACGTTTTCTCCAGCGCACAGTGTTTTCACACTTTTGTCACTTTCTCGAGGCGAAAGGGTTAATCTTCAACGCGAAATTTTCCAATTCAATTTCAACTCTCCCGAGGAATTCTCTCCTAAAAATCATTTTTCAAAAAATTCTCCATGGTCCCACACCTTTGTCACTTCCTCGTCGCGAAAGGGTCAAGCACGCAAATTCATCTCTTCAACGCGAAATTTTTCCAATTCAATTTCAACTCTCCCGAGGAACTCTCCCTCTCAAAATAACTTCTCCAAAAATTCCCACGTTTTCTGCAGCGCACAGTGGTTCACTTTTGTCACACTTCTTTGAAGCGAAAGGGTTAAGCACGCAAATTCATCTCTTCATCGCGAAATTTTTCCAATTCAATTTCAACTCTCCCGAGGAATTCTCTCTTAAAAATCATTTCTCAAAAAATTCTCCATGGTCCCACACCTTTGTCACTTCCTCGTCGCGAAAGGGTTAAGCACGCAAATTCATCTCTTCAACGCGAAATTTTTCCAATTCAATTTCAACTCTCCCGAGGAATTCTCTCTTAAAAATCATTTCTCAAAAAATTCTCCGTGGTCCCACACCTTTGTCACGCTTCCCCGACTTGAAAGTCTCCACAATCATCCCTGCAAATGGACGACAAACAGAGAGCAATATTTATCGGCACGCCGGTAAGTTGGTGCCCAGAATGAGAAGAGAATGGTCCTACCGGCTCGTAAAACTATCCCGTAAGGATAAACGCCACGCGTGGTTGTTCCTCTTTCTTAAAAGGGTGAAGGAGGGAGGGGGGAGAAAGAGCCCGGATTATTATCAGCCATTTACACGTTTATGCTCTTTGCTGGTGCCACGCAGATGGTACTCGTCGCGTATGCCTTTGCTAACGGTACCATCGCTGATTTTCCGGTGCAATAAAGTCCCTTTCGAGGACGTAGACGCTAAGTCTAGCAATTAACGCTCGTAACCTCCGACGGTGCTCGCTTTTGATTTAAAACCCTGTCACACGATACGTCGTGTAATTCTGGGACCAAATGGTGAACCAAGCTATGATGCATTTATTACGTCATATTCTACGCCTGGAACGTGTCGTTGTCCTCCGGTGAACGCGCCACGCCAATTTTTCCACCTTTCCCGGAGAGATGGTTAATGAAGGACACGAGGCTGTTAGGTGTTCTACGTGTACAGCCTGATGTGCTATCAATAAAGACGACTTTCAGCTCTTCTACCTTCTCTCGAATTTTTTCCCACCTTTCCGGCTAAGATGAAGTGGAGTTTCTCGAGGAAAAATTTACGAGTCTTTACGATATTTTTAGATGGACGTATTAGTTTTTAGTTATGGTGAAAAGTATGCAAAAGAGGAGGAGTCTGAAAACGTTTTCAAAAATATTGTACACTGAAAATATTGGTTTTTGAAAAATTTTAGCGTGAATTGTGCGAAATTAAAGGGATTACTTTAATCGAGAATTTTGATTCATTTACTGCACCCTATGTTTACACTTTTTATTCTTTTTCCCTGGTTCTGTATTATCAGGTAATCAAAAAGATCACGGTTGTTTTCTTCATTAAAAGTAAACGGTAAGTAAGCCTGAATTACTTTCAATTTGACGGAAATTTTAACTTGCTCATCAACATAAAATCCATCGATTGCCTAACGGTTGATTGCTTTCCACCGAAAATCGCGCGATTTCTCTCGGTTACCTCATACCAAATTTACCCCAACGTGGTCCAATCATTTCTTTCACCTGCTTCCTCACGCCGCTGAACATCTCTTCGTTCAATCCCTCAAAACTGTAGCCCATCGTCCATAAATCCTCCGCAGCGAGCACAGAGAAGTTCTTCAACCGCTTCTACCGCAAAGAAACCACCTTCTATCCTTCAAGCCTATCCATCAACCAACTCTCTTCTAAAAAGAAACCTGGTAGCGCTTAAAACACGCGATTTCCCTGCTAGAAGCGTGAAAAACCGAGGCACCAAAGCGACCACTAACGTCCCACCAAGGGTACAATCAGCGTTCCCTTTAAAACTCCACAGTCTACGAGGCGATCAGTCAATCGTCGATCAATCCTCCCACAGTATAACCCTCGTCCATACAATTCCAAGAAGCAGCACAGTACCGACAAAGCATCTACATAAACCTCCAAGCATCTGCTCGTATTTCGCGTGCTGGAGATCCTCTCTCTGGTTTTCTAAGAACCGACCGTTTGCCCCTTTCTGCCACGCAGAAACAGCGAAAGAGAGATCGGAGAGAGAGAGAAGCGGCAGGAAAGATTTGCGGAGAGAAAATCGCGTCAGAAGTTCGAGGCAAGTTTCACGGCGATATTTTTAGACGAGCAACGTGTAACGAGCGAGCCGTTTACGTCCTTCCTTCTTCCCGCCGCGGTTTTCTACGCGGCCACGCGAGCCACGCCGCGAACTAGCTTGCTGGAAACCGTTGCTGGAGGATAGGCATGGTTAAACGATCCCGCGAAGAATCGAAGGGAAAAAGTAAACGCAAGCCACCCCGTACACACGCGTGTCAGCCTCTTTATTTGGAACGGAATTTTTCGGCGTGCACGGGGTAGCTTCTTTGCGGCGCGGTGGAGATTCCGACACGATTCGTCGATCGGTTCTTCTGTGGAGAGAAGTTGTCGGTTTCGTGTTGCCGCGTTTTATTCGATCGCCTCCGGTTGGTGAAGTATGAGATTGATATTGCGTGGTGAAGTATGGGACGGGTTTTTGGTGTTGTTTCTTGTTGGCGAAGTAGAGGGTTGTTTTTGGGAGATGATTTGTGATGTTGTTTTTAAGTGGTGAAGTGCAAGGTTGGTTTTAGTTGGTGAAATTTGTAGTGGTTTCTGGTTGGTGAAATGGAGGGTTGTTTGTATCAAATGATGTGCAAGGTTGGTTCTAGTTGATGAAACGCACTGTTGTTTTTGGTAGATAATATACAACAGTAGTTTTTGTTGGTAAAGTACAACAGTGGTTTTAGTTAGCGAAGTAAGATATTGATTTCAGGTGGTGAAGTTCAATATGGGTTCGTTTTCAGTCAACGAGGAAGGAGGTTGTTTCTAGCAGATAATAGACAACACTACTTTTGCTCATGAAGAAGACGATTGGTTTCAATCGATGAAGCACGAAAATAAAGTATGTGTTGGTTGTTAATTGACGAGGAAGTACGTTGTTTCTAGTTGATAAAGTAGAGTGTTGTTTCTCGCAAATAAGCCAATACAACATTGCTCTCTGTTGATAAAGTAGAACATTGGTTTCAATTACTGAAGTATGAGTTCTTTTCATTTAACGAACAAGCAGGTTGTTTCTAGTTGACAAAATAGAGCGTTGTTTCTAGCAAATAATAATATTTAGTCGACGAAGCACCAGACTGATTTGAGTCGTCGAAGTATAGCTTTACCACGAAGGGAAAAAATGGAACGAAAACCAAGAGATCATGTTGTATTTATGAAAAAAGCAGTAGGATGAGAATTTTACGAGGACTGAATGGCAAAACACAAAACCGCCAGGGTTACCTGGGCAAAAAAGCGTGCAGTGGTGAGAGGCACTTTTCCCATGAAAATTGTGGGAACGCGAAGGGGTTCATACGGAACGAGCGCAGGGCGTTTAACCAAAATTACGTTTTATATGCACGAGCGGATCATTGCGCGCGAGACGGCCCATGCGTAACGGCCGCGGTGCAACGGTGCATTTCCTTTTACTACTGCGGCCAGACAACGCGGACCGTAAAACCTGAGGCGGCGGTGCTTTAACGACAACTCTGCAACTGCAGAAATCGCGGTGCGCCACGTTCAACTTCCAGGGACAATGCATCCCTAGCGCATCTTTCAACTTCCAAGTGTAACGGTGCCGACGATGAACACTATAACCCGTGATCCCTCTTTTATGCTAAAAATTTGGAACCGCGTTTCTTCAAAATTTTTCGATAAAATGGGAATTTTTGCACTGAAGATCATTTTTCCAGCGGAGAAAAGTGAAAAATTTGAGAAATTTAAATTCGAGGGGAAAAAATTGACTATTTAATCGCCGAAGATCATTTTCCCAGAGGAGAAAAATGAAAAGTTTGAGAAATTTAAATTTCGAGGGGAAAAATTGACAATTTGAATAAATCATTTATGATGAATTTTTTAAGTATGATTCGAAGAAAAAAAAATGAAATATTTTTGAACGGAATTTCGCGCAACATTAGGACAACCCTTTTCTCACAATCGCGAATAAAAAAGAACCAGAGGGAATTGCTATTCCGCGCGCACGCGTATCAATTACGCAAGGCCCCATGATCGTGCGTACAATAATTAAATCCGGCTCTCGAAAGATCGCTAATTCGATCCACGTTTCGAGCCACATAAAAGCCAATTATCGGTGTTCCCGTTTCAATCGACTGATTCCCGTGCATCGTGGCAAAAATGCCTCGAAGAAGTTTCGCGATTAAGGTGGGGAGGGCAGGGGAGGGTAATTCCATTTGAAGCAAGTACACGCCTCGAGCCACTTAATTACTTGGCGAAACGGGATACAAGGAGTCGTGATTTCGTGGAACAAAGGGAACATTGTTTTCTATGTGTGCGTGTTCGCAATTCAGGTGTTGTATATGTTGTACCGTTGTATATAGTGTATGCACAGGTGTTCAAACGTGGAGATTTTCAGGGTTGCGATTAGAAAACGACGGTGGTTGGTGGGTAGAGTACCTTGTACGAGCCTCTGTCTTCCTCGTCCGAGGATGAGACACCGGGATCTCCTCCTGGAGTCGCTACGCCTTCCGTTTCCGCAGGTTGATAGTCGACCTCGCTGCTCCAAGAGTGTCGCCTCTTCAGGTCCCCTGGAAGACGAGGGAAATTTTTTTTATTCGTAGATGCAGCAGATGGAGAGAATTTTTAATTTAATTTTGTGGACGGGGGAATTTTTGACTGTGTGGAGATCCTGAAATTTTGGAGATTTGGTGTACTAAGTTAGAGGAACTTTGGGAAATTGAAATTTAGAAAGCTTGGAATTCCGGGGCTCTGGAAATTCAGACCTCGTGATTTTCAAACTTTTGGAATTCTCGCGCTTCGAACCCTCGAAGTTTAAAGTCTCAAATTTTTAGAATTCTCACGCTTCGAATTCTCAAAGATTAGAGTCCGAAATCTTGGAATTTTCTCGCTTTGAATTCTCAAAGTTTGAGGTCTCCAATCTTAGAATTCTCATGCATCAAATTCTCAAAATGTAGAATTCTCAAATTTTAGAACCCCAACGGTTCGAATCCTAAAAACTGAAGGTCTCAAACTTTAGAATTTTCACGCTTCGAACTCTCAAAGTTTAGAGTCTCAAATCTTTAGAATTCCCACGCTTCGGATACTCAAAATTTAGAATCCTCACTCTTTGAATCCTCAAAGTTTAGAGACTCAAAGCTTAGAACTCTCACGCCTCAAATCCTCAAAGTTTAGAATTCTCAAATCTTGGAACTCTCACGCCTCAAATCCTCAAAGTTTAGAATTCTCAAATCTTAAAACTCTCACGCCTCAAATCCTCAAAGTTTAGAGACTCAAAGCTTAGAACTCTCACGCCTCAAATCCTCAAAGTTTAGAATTCTCAAATCTTGGAACTCTCACGCCTCAAATCCTCAAAGTTTAGAATTCTCAAATCATAAAATCCCCACTCTTCGAACCCTCGAAATTTAGAATTCTCAAAGTTTAGAGCCTCTTTCAAAAATCTCTCCATCTCAAAATATCCAAACCTCAAAATTCCTCATTCCCAAAACAATTCCCAATCCCACCTCAAACACAAACCACTAGTTCACCAAAATGGCGGACGACGAGAAACACCGAACAGTAGGAGTGGGGGTAAAAAGTAGGCGGCACGTGCCGCGGGGTACGTCGGGTAATTAATACGGTCCGACTCAATCGGCTAGCCGCTTAATTAGAATTGTCACTATCGTTCATCTCGGCGGCGGCTGTTTAACGTCAACTTGCCAATCGAAGCGTGGCTGACAAAACTGGCCGCTACCACTTTTTGCCCGCGGCCGTTCGACGCGCCGTATAATCCAACACACAGCCGTGTGGTTCCCCATCGGAACACACTATCGCCGTCGTCGTCGCCGTCTCCTCTTACGGATCTCTCGGATTATACTCGTCTAGTTCAGCCTGTGGATTCGCCGTGGAATCCAGTTATTCGAACCACTGGTTATTAATTTTCTCCCGTGGCGATCGCCCTGGGTAAACGAACCAGACACAAGTGAAACGAAATCGTATTACACGTTCCAACCAGTCGTAACGATCGAGAACGATTTTAAATAAGAAGATCTCCGAAGACGACGAGCTAGAAAATCGCTCGCCGTGTCGTTTGCCCTCCGCAGACAGCGGTACCGTTTTCTACCATTTCACGGGATATCTAAAGCGACTGGTATTTAAATTGACATTTAAATATCGCTGCTCGGGTCTAATGAGTACCGGGGATGCGTCGAGTGGGAAGCTCGAGCAGGTTTCACAGATTCTTCGGGGTCATTAGTATTCCTAGACGATTATTAGCATTTGTGGAAATGTGAAAATCCAATAGGAATATGTAGAAATTCATTCAGCGATGTGTTATTTACAAATTCGTGTCATTTATCACTCTACCCTCTTATATATCACCGAGGAAGAATCTTCGAGAGTAAATCGTCGATTTTTATGAAACTTATGTATTGTATAGTTTTTTAAAAAATATTTGACACATATTTTTTTGTTTTTTGTGTTTCAAAGTCAACGTTGAAGAGGTAAACAGAGTTCTCAAAATTGAGGATGCAGAACGTATAGAGGATACAGGTTTTTCTATTGTTCTGGAGGAGATTTTTTGTGTGGAAATTGAAATTGAGGGGAAATCTTCTAGGAAGAAATTTGCAAAGGTAGAAAAAGCGTTTGATTGGAAAGGGTTGGAAGTTCCTGTGTTTGGTTGGTGCGGATCGTTGTAATTGCCGGAAGTCTCTGTGGTGCGGCATCGATGGCGACCGTCCCATGGAAGAGGATGGAACGGGGTTTAGGTTGATATTACCCATGGATTTTGTTATGCCTGGTAATTGAAACACTTTGTCAGAGGTAAAGTACAGGTTATTCAATTTAACCTGTAAATGGATTTCGAGAAGCTGCTCGAAGCGCGTACATAAAAAGCTGGCACAATGTGCGCCGTAATTGAATAGGTCTCGTTACTCGTACCCAAAGGTTTTCTCCGTTTTATGCAACAAACTGTATACTTAAGCACTTCAAACTCCCTCAGCTATCTTGAATTCCATCGATCCGTGGGATATTGAAACTGTATATCGTATTTATCTAATACGTAAGAGTTCCACGAAATGTTCTTCATTTTCCAGAAGAGAATTTTCCAATTTTTCCATTTCACAGTTCTAGATTTTTCAAGATTCCAGAATTCTCAATATTAGAAATCTTTCAAAATTTTAAACTTCTCATATCACTCGTCCATCTCTCCAAAGCTCCATCAATTACACTCGTCCATCTCTCCGAAGTTCCATCGATTTCAGAATTCCCAAATTTCCCAAACTCTCAATTCCAGAATTTCCCAAAATTCCCCAATTCTCAATATTAGAAATCTTCCAAATTTTCAAACTTCTCATATCACTCGTCCATCTCTCCAAAGCTCCATCAATTACAGAATTCCCAAATTTTTGGACTCGACAAATTTCCCAAACTCTCAATTCCAGAATTTCCCAAAATTCCCAATATTAAAAATCTTGCCAATTTTCCACGAATCCCCAGAATTTCCAAACTCCTGACAACCCTCCTCCATCTCTGGAAACCTCCCTAAATTTCACGACCTATCAAAGTCACATTTCCCAAATTTCCAACCGCATACAAATCAGCTCACACAGCCCCACATGTCCGAAACTACCAGAATTAAAATCACCTCAGCATCACCGACAAATGTAACCCGAAGAGTTATAGCATCTGCCGAACGAAACGTAAATACACCCCACGGAGATCATCGAGACGCATTTGGCGGATTTTCATCGGTGCTCGCGAAAACATTTAAGCTCGATCCACAGGCTCACGCAGTCGTACACGCGCAACACAAGGGACACTGCACGCGAACCGCATACACACGGTGAAAACGATTCACGAACCGGCGGGATAACGATCGACGATAAGCTCTCGCCAGGTTAAACACTGTATTCGAGACGTGACTTATGGGATTCGATCGAGGGGCCCCGAAGGAGGCGCGCGGATTCTACCTACAAATTTACTCGTTTACTCGCTTCGTGGAATGCTACGGGCTCCCACGGGACTCCGGTCGAAAAAAGATGCGAAGAGATCACGAGCAGGAAATTTATCGGTTCGACGGTCAAAGTGTGAATTACGCCGATTCCCGCGTCAGCCGCAATAAAATATTCCCCAAAGCTTCATCCGTATTGTGCCGCCGCACCGCCACCATCACTCTGTTATACCCGGTTATTTGCATCGGCCGCATCTCACGCGGTGTTTCGCGGCCAATTTCGAGCCGCGAAAAGGGAAACGCGAGGATCTAACCCTGTTTTCTGGTATCCGTTGGATATGCATTGAAACGGTGGGTACTTTCCGGGGAAGTGATGATTTGACCCCTATTTGAGGGGTCATTCTTTACACCTCGTTCTTTCGGGAGTAATTGTCTTTTTTTTGGGATTCTTGCATTCATTGAAATTTTTAATTTTTGTAATAGAATAAGGAAGGGTTAAAATTCTGAAGTCTCCTTGGAATTAAAAAGATTAAAAGTCTGAAGTTTCTTTGGGATTAAAAGGGTTAAATGTCTCAAGTTTCCTTGGTATTAAAAGGGTTAAAAGTTTCCTTGGAATTAAAAGGGTTAAAGGTCTGAAATTTCCTTGGGATTAAAAGTGTTAAAAGTCTCAAGTTTCCTTGGAATTAAAAGGGTTAAAGATCTGAAGTTTCCTTGGCATTAAAAGGGTCAAAAAACCTGAAGTTTCCTTGAGATTGAAAGGGTTAAAAGTCTCGAGGCATTGTTGCAATTATAATTATATTCAATCACCCGTTTCTCCGGCAATTTGTTAGAGGAATCTTGAATAATTAGAACTGGTCAAATGAAAGAAAAAGATAATTGAAATTTCTGATTATACATTAGAAATTACACGGTAGAAAATGACAAGACCGCTACAAAGATTGTCAGTTTATCAACGTTTTTTCTAATTTTACAAGAACAGCAAAATACACATGTGTATTATTCAAATGATCTAGCTATCTGTTTGATAAGATACGGTAATTAGCACTTCCCTCGTGAAGGACGACAGTGTACGCCCGCAGGAAGCGGGCAATCATTAGCAAAAAACGTATGAACACGTCCTCTGTAATTCGCCGTCATTAGTATCATGTGTTAAATAATAATATACAATGACGAAATAATACAACTTCCATTCGTTCGTCTCAAGAAAAACTGCTTCCTCGTCGATCTTCCTGCTGGTAAATATTTTTCATCTCGAGAAATACTGTAATGAAAGAGTTAACCCTTTCTCTGCGAGTTGCATAAACGAGTAACAATCACAGATCTTCCTCAATTACCGAGTTAGTCATTTCTCCAATGAGAAGCTTGAAAGAGAAATAAAAACTAAATAATGAATTTATGAGCCGTTTAACGTGGAAGCGAGGCAAGTGAAAAAAATTGAATTCCGGATAACGTGGGCTGAAGTGAGAGTTGTGTAAAATTCAGTAATACCGAAGAATGTTACATCTCTTTTATGTAAGCCACTGTGTAGTTACACCTTAAGCTAATGATACAATTTTAAACTAATCGAGAAAATACTTATACCACATCTGTATAAAACAGAATGAAAGTTGAGCTGTCGAGATGAGAAATAGGCAAAAATAAATAAACCAAATAGGCGAAAATTTGACTTACGCGTTTACCATGGTCAATCTCACTCAACTGCCTTACGTTCAAAAAAATTGCTACAACTGTTTAACCAATTGATATTTTCCGAAGAAATTTTTGGGAAGTGTGTCTCTTACGACATCTCTAAAGAGAAATTGAACCGTTAACAGTGCTTTACGCATTTAGGTTAAGACAGAATAGCGAAAAATCTAAGTTCAGACGACGCAACCAACGTGTCACGCGGCTCGTATGATAAACGATTTGCAAGTGAACTAAATGAAAATACGAAAACTAGTAAAGAAAAAGAAACGAGCCAAAAAAACATAACAAAAGATTTTTCTCAAATCATGGCAACCATCGGCGTACTTTTTTTGTTCATGCCCGTGTTTGACGTGTTCCACAGCAGCCATATGAAATATGCTATATTATTCTATTTTCATTACCGAAATGAGACGAATGTATTGTTTATATTTTTCGTAGCAGACAAACGTTGCGTTAATTTGAAATAATTTCTAAACGCAGAATTCGCAGAGAAAATAACGCGAGACTGCATAATGTGTAGTTATAATCGTTATAACATGTAAACAGAACATTAAATTTTACGTAAAGTAGAGAAAATATATGTTATAATTTATTTCATGGTATTGTAACAAGCAAACGTTGAATAATTTTAGCTTTACTATGATTATTCTTGATATATGACCACAGGTCAACCTGATTTTTAATTATAACGAGCTTTAAATTTAGTGTAAACAGAGATAAAGTATAATACAATTTATTTCATGGTATTATGACAAATAAATGTGCAATAAAATTCTAACGTATATGAAACATTACTTAACGTAATAAATTTTACCTTCACTAGGGTTATTTTCAATCGATGACCACAGGTCAATCTGATTTTTAATCCCTACGAAATTAATTTAACCACGAGTAAGTAACGAGAACGCTGAAACCTATGTTTCCATTGAAGAATATTCTAAAAACGTATAAATTGTTATATGCAATGTTATGTCAAATTGTCGGAAGTATAGATTTAGAACAAAATTGTTAAAATTGATAAATAATACCGTGTTACGATAACGGAAATCTCCCGCGGAAATCTCCCGCGAAAATTTCCCGCCTGACCTAACCGACGATTTTGCTAATGACTTTGGGGAGAGGGTACCGAGGGTATATAAGGACCCGCCGATGTCCCGCGAAATCATTCACCCTTTATACTGGGCCATAGACACTTCGCGGCGTATTTTGACCTGAAGGTTGCACCATGCCCACCCTTAATTAAACCGTCTCAGTAGTTTACCGTAATTAATAATCTATTTTCGGAATTTATACGAGAATTTTTGAATTTTAGTAAATACTAGAGTCAGTGTCCACCCTGTACACACTCAGCCTTCTTGTAACACTTGTATACATTAGAATCAATTAGAATTTCAATACAATAGACTGAATAACAATTCATTTTAACTAATACCTATTAGAAATTTTCCTTTTAAAACAAATATAAATCATTTTACCAATTACTGGTACTTGCTAGACATTTAATATCAGACTTTAAATATTCTCCTTTCGGTTCTTTTAAATACAATCAAATAATTTCTTCAATTATCGATACTGACTTGGAATACTCCGCTTCGAATAAAATATTTCGAAATTATTTTGAAGGTTTAGGGAAATAAACATTTGAATTTTAGTCATCGTTGTTCTTCAGACTTGTCGAATAGGATATTGAAATTACTTTGAGAGGTTGCTTTTTCGTAATAGCAATTGAAATTAATTTGAAATTTTTCTTTCAGTATCCTTGTGGAACTTGTAACGAATGCTGCTCCTAATTCTTAACACTTGCTGTAAAATTATTAGTTTTTGCATTTTAACAAAGTGAATTAATATTCCTAATTCTTATAAAATTATTAATAAACGTGAAATATTCTTGTAACGGTAATCTTATGAGAAATACTCGTATAATTAATTCTGAAATTTTTGCTTACATGTTATAACAATTGTAACGTTTACGTTTTGCTGTTTCGCAGTGTTTTCTCTGTGAATTCTATGTTTCGAATTTATTTCAAGCTAAAGTAACGTCTGTGTACTGCAGTTCAACCTAATTTACTTAAATTCGAATTACGATACAGTATATTTACAATTCTACCTGAATTTTCGAAATTATAAACATCACCAGTAAACTTCCATTGCATGTAAACAATATTCTCCACTAATCGGTAATTATAAAGTAATTATAAAGCAATTATAAAGTAATTACCGAAAAATATACACTTACATTCTCATGTTGGATCATTTACCTCTCTTCTTCTCGTCTGTTCACACATTCTCTCTAACTCTCCCAATTTCGTTATCCAATCGTTCCTATTTACTCTCATTTTCAAATTTCACACGTTATTCGCTATTATCCTCCCTTAACAAACCAACAAATCCCAGCACAATTAAAACAAAAATAATACACTACCAGCTTTTAAAAGAAATATAAATCATTTTACCAATTACTGGTACTTGCTAGACATTTAATATCAGACTTTAAATATTCTCCTTTCGGTTCTTTTAAATACAATCAAATAATTTCTTCAATTATCGATACTGACTTGGAATACTCCGCTTCGAATAAAATATTTCGAAATTATTTTGAAGGTTTAGGGAAATAAACATTTGAATTTTAGTCATCGTTGTTCTTCAGACTTGTCGAGTAGGATATTGAAATAACTTTGAGAGGTTGCTTTTTCGTTACAGCATAACAATCAATATGTACTTTTCTTCCAGCAATTGAAATTAATTTGAAATTTTTCATATATTTTCTCTGATATTGAATTTATTTTATGACTTTATTTATTTGACTTGAGGGTACTGAGATGTGATTAGGGTGGTCGAGGGCTACTAGCTTAGCCTATGTCCACCCTAGACACACTCAACTACCTTCTCTCAAAATTTCTTTCTGAAACTTGCTATTAGACTTTGAATACTCTACTTTAAACTTTTCTTCTTCTTCAATTTACATCAAATCACTTCAACTATTGAAACTTAAACTTAGACTATTCAAAGTCTCTAACAGTCTATTACTTGCTACTGAACTACTACTACTTTTTGTTTTAAATAAATTAAAATAATTCTTCGGGTCGTTAATAGACGCGAGAAAATTATTATCGAACGTTGAATAGTCGACTTCGAATGAAGTATTTCGAGATTGTTTTGAAGGTTTAGGGAAATCGAGATTTCAGTTTGTTATTGTTGTTCTTCGTACTTGTCGAATAGGATATCGAAATGAATTTCATCCATTTATGAAATAAATTTTCGTTGCAGGTTATTTCTAAATTTAACATGTACTTTTCTTCCATCAATCTATAATTTAATTTTCTTTCAGTTTTTCTAATATTTTCTATGCTATTGAAAAATGAATTTTGAATTTGTTTTATGAATTGTGATTTACTAAACTAATTCTTCACAGGAATTGCATGAATTTTGCATGTTGAGTAGCTAGTTATATTATTGTATTTTACATTGTGAGCTGATTTGGAACGAGTGCACTATGCCCACCTTTAATTAAACCGTCTCACTAGTTTACCGTAATAAATCAATTTTTCGAATTTCTATTGAGAATTTTTCAATTTTGATAAATATTAGAGTCACTGCATCGCGTATTGAAATAATAGCTTCATCCCTAGTTCGCTTATTACTGAATATTTTTCCGCGCATCGACAAAAAAATTTGCAATCATTCTTCAAGGACAAGTAAATACGTAGAAACGAAGCTCATGTTAATAACTGTTACCCAACTTCTATAATAAATTAGCAAAGAAGGCCTAAAAGAATTCCCCTCAGTTTCCAAATTCCGCACATTCGCACGAGAAAAGAAGACCATAAACCGCAATGGACGCCAATTTGACAGGGGCTGCCCGCGATAGAGTTACGAGCGCTCGAAACTTCACTTCTTCGGTTGCTCGCGGGGCATCCCCGATCTAACGCGCATGCGCACACACACGCGCTCGCCTGCACACGTGGCTTCCGGGGGACCCTTAGAGAAGCGCGCCCGAGAGCGTAATCTCTCCCCTACTTCTCTTCGCCGCCTTACCGTACGATCTATGATCATTGCGCTTTGTACACTTCGCTCGCATTCCACGGGTACCTGAGGCGGCAGGAGAAACCGGAAAAGGAAAGCAACGTACGCGATGCAATTAGCCGTTCCCCGGCGAACCGAACCAACGAAGAAATCCAAGTTACGAGCTCGCGGAGTGGGGAAGAAATTTAAATGGACCAAGTTAATCGTCGTTCGAGCGAGTTAGGAAGCCTAGGAAGATTCTGTCAGCGAATAGTTCAAGCCGCATTCCGGATTCTATCCGGGGGGATTCTGCTTCATTTTAATTCGATACAGATGATACCGGTTTTCTTTCCTTTTTTACCTCGTTCCTCTGGAATTTTTATCATCGAAATCGCTGGCTTTCCTACAGCGAGTTACACACCAGTTCTTTCACATGTTGTTCTAGTAGATCTGACGTATCGATCATTGCGTTACACCCCGTAGAGAGAACTCTCTAGGGAGGCGCACCCTACAGTCTGACAATCTACGGACTGACTCAATCTCGATCCTCGTTTATACGTAGAAACGTACAAATAGGACTGTTCTCGAGTATTCCTGCAGCTATTTCTCTTCGAGTTTATATTCCAGGATGCAAGCTTTCTCGGAGAGCTGTTACTCGTTTGTGATTAGAATCGTGGTGGGTTGAAAAGTTTGGAATTACTTTGTCGATTTATTCTCGACCAGGGAGATGCGATTATTGAGTGTGCAAATTAATTCGGTGCCTTTTTTTTTTTGGTGAATTTAAATTAAACACAATTTTAGCGTTCGAAATGATCTACGTTATTTTCTCAATTATTGGGCGACTGAGGAATTCTCTCTTTCTGAAAAAGTATGGCAAGTCTTCGAGATTTTCTAAAAAAACGTCACTGAATTCATTTGCATACTTAATATAAATATTCAATCTTTCTGTTATGTACAGTAATATTTCTCTATTTATTGGACAACTGACGAATTCTCTCCCTAAAAAAGTATGGCAATTTTGAGTCCAAAACGTCTTCGTTCCAAACGTCATCAATTTCCACATCTAATATAAATAAGCATCGAATCTTTCCGTTATATACAGCAATGTCCCATTTATTGGACAACAGACGAAAATAGTATGGCAATTTTGAGTCGACAATGTCTTCAAGATTTAAAAAAAAGGCACCAAATTAATTTGCACACCTAACACAAATAAATATCGAATCATTCTATTGTACCTACAGCAAACGAAACACTGATTTATCTCAAGATTGATAAAAGAAATTACTAACGAGACGATCCAACACTCACAAAAGGCACACCCTGCAAAAACCAAATTCCTATTCCAACGAAACTCGTTTCCACGAAAAACCCATTCTACGCCAAACGAGCACACGTCCAATTTACCATCGATCGAAGAGAAGGATCGGTATTTCCGGGTCCTAATTGCGAGGAAACGAACCGAGCCTCCAGGGAGAGTCAGTCGATGGACGTTCTCGACGGTTTCACCGGATGGAAAATCGTTTCTTGTCGGTCAACAGCGGTAACCTCGCTGCGAAATAGCTAAACGCGCGACAGTTACTCATCATCCAGCATCACCGATCTTTCTTATCCGTGGTATCCTTGACGCGACGCGACGTCTCAATCGACCACGTCTCTCTCTCTCTCTCTCTCTCTATCTATCGGCGAAACACACACAGAGAAAAGAACGTTACCTGTTCCAGTTTCTTTCGATCAGATGATCGACGACGATCCGTCCGCGTCGCGGACCTCGCGGAAACTCATTAACATTTAACCGGTAATCAGCGGTTGATTAACGAGGCCAGCTGTTGCTCGATAACAGCGCGCGGAATCTTATCATCGGCGATCTCACGATCTTCGGCGTCGTTAACAGTCGAGCGATGTGGTGGATCCATGAATGCGGATCGTCACGATCCAGTGACGGTGATCCATGCCGCTGTCCTTGTCATCGTTTCTTGCCGCTTACGTCCAACCTAAGCATCCGGGCT
Source organism: Habropoda laboriosa (assembly GCF_001263275.1). Lineage (NCBI taxonomy): Eukaryota > Metazoa > Arthropoda > Insecta > Hymenoptera > Apidae > Habropoda > Habropoda laboriosa. Next base: position 2,183,032 of record NW_017100141.1, read on the forward strand.
CTCCTTTACATTTCCATCTTATTTATGGTTATCGGCCGCGTAACTGGCGTGCTTTGCCTCCATCATTTCCTATGTCCTCGCTGTGTGTCTTCCTTTATTAGAGGCTTATCGTCCTAAACCTTGTAGTCGTCTTCTATTTCAGGAGTATATCCAAAGGACGACGTTTTCAAATCATCGAAGGATGTCGCTCTAACGAGAACATTGAGATTCACAGGATTTTCAGGTTTCTGTCTATTTCGAGAGGATTGCACCCAGAGAATGACGTTTTCAAGTCATCGATCGAAGTTACTCTGCCGAGAAAATTGAGATTCACAGGGGATCTTCAGGTTTCTCTATCACCTATTTCAAGGGTATCGTATCCAAACAACGACGTTTCCCCAAGTCTACACTAACGAGAAAGTTGAGATTCACAGGATCTTCAGGCTTCCGTATCACCTATTTCAAGAGAATCGTGTCCAAAGAACGACGTTTCTCGAGAAAGTTGAGATTCACAGGATCTTCTACAGTACGAAAGACCACCAAAGCTCACTTATTGTTCATCGAACGTTCCTATCGCGCACTCGATCACCCTCGTGGCCAGACGACGCGTCCGCCAGCAGCACTCCACTCTTCATGTTCACTGACACGTGCTAGATCACTATGTTGTACGTACGTTGTTTCACCCAAGCTATTATCGTGCCAGATTTCCTCTCGAAAGAGAAGAAGATATAAGAAGGAAGGAGGGTAATGGTATTTTGCTGTAGAGGAACACGGAAGTTGTCTGTTAGAAAAGGTGGATCATCTGTGGAGGGTAATTGTGTGGAAGAAGTATATCGGGTGAAATGACCAAGGATCGAATAATGTGTACCGTAGTTGGACAGATCCGAAGATCTACACGAATAATATACCGAGGGGAGGAGAGAATAGGAGAGAGATAGGGTTTTTCGGTTTTAGCAGGTGCACTACAGGTTCACTCACAGGTGCAGCTCTCTGACTAGACTAAAGGCGGGAGCGTGCGCTCGTTGCCGGCAAGTACTCTAGGAGAACAGAGAGAAAGAGAGAGAAAGAGGAGGCATACCGGTGCTTCGATTGGTCCATGCTTCCCGCGAAAACGACCCAGCCAATCACCGTGACTGCGCCACGTAATTGCCGGGTATCACGATTCACAAAAACGGGGGAGGGATACCCTTTCGAAATTCCCCCCGAGGTAAGGTCCTCCTACCCTTCCTACCCCCTCCCACCTATACGTCTTACGCTCTTTTCTGTTTTTTTTTTTCTTCGTTACACACCGAGAGGATCACTTTTGTCCCGCGGAACATCCTTTTGAGGTCTGTATCGATCGTTCTATTTTATGGACGTTGCGTTTTTCTTTGTGTATCGTGTGACAGGCATTCGTTGACAGAGTGGATAGAGCGGATTCATTAATTTATCGTGGAATGGAAGAACGAGGGATTTGTTTAAACGAACTATTAAAAATAAATAAACGACGAGTTAACTCGTCTTCCTTATAACAAACTGAGAAGTGAATCCTTCGTTCTTTCATTCCACGATAAATTGATAAATTCACTTTCCTTCTTGCAGCAGAACCATAACGGTAGAATGAAAAATAAATAAATAAATAAACGACGAGTTAACTCGTCTGCCTTAATTATTTTTCATTGTACCGTTATGGTTATGTTGCCAGAAGGAAAGTCAAGTAGTTGGTTGTCGTTTTTACTCAGTTTTTATTATGAGCTGGAGAGGTAAACCTGATTAACAGGTTAACCCTTTGACTGTGTATATATTATTAGCGGTGTGTAAGTTTCGCCGAGTGCAACATATTTATTTTTGTCACGCGAAAATTACGATTTTCAGAAATTACTTAGAAATTGCTGTAGAAATTTTTAGAAATTATTTTCTGTTTCAGCGTGGCGCAGTTAAAGGGTTAATGCATTCGAGACTGACGACTCGGTATATAGGTCATGCAGTATCTCACTCGTTTAGTTAATGATTCGTCATGTGGATCATATACAGAGATTACAATTGCCAGTTTCTTAGAATAAGATCTATGAAAAATAAAATTTTCACTGATTCTCAGATCAACACAAAAATGAATAATTCACAAAACCAGGACTGTGAATATATGAAAATATACAGAGTGACGAAAAAAATGAAGATTAAAGCTAAAAGGAGAAAAAAAGCTTTGGTGATACGTTTTCGTTTTTGGAGGATCCAACCATTGGTTCATTGACCTCTATCGATGTTCCTCTCCAGGATGTTTAATTAATGTGTTATACAGAGATTTTGCTCGAACTTCGTTTTGTATCTGTCAGTGATATAAATTACACGTGGTGGTAATTCCCTAAAAAGTATATTCCCTCTCCCTAAAAAAGTATGGCAATTTTGAGTCCAAAACGTCTTCAAGACCTTCTGAGAAAAGGTACCGAATTAATTTCCACACTTAATATAAATAAGCATCGAATCTTTCCGTTATATACAGTAATGTCCCATTTATTGGACAACAGACGAAAAAAGTATGGCAATTTTGAGTCGACAATGTCTTCAAGATTTAAAAAAAAAGGCACCAAATTAATTGAAATAGGGAATTTCAATTATTCGAGGAAGCCCAGACTTCTCCAAACACTCTCAATATGCATTTAATCAGATTCAATTGGCAAGTACTCATTAACACCCAGCACGATTCCCCTCTAGATCAATTACTCGGTCCAAAGAGCCCAGGATCAATAAAACCCTTCTACGCTACGTGATCGCTTACGCACTGTCCATAAAAAAAGATACCGCAGAGAGAATCGCAGCCAAAACTTATCCCAGCCGGTCACGAAACGTTTAACCCTTTATGTGTATCTATATTTCACGTGTCTTATATTCTTCACTCGCCACTGGTAACATTGTACATTCAACGAGGAATCTACTCGTAACAATTATCAATTCTCAAGTTTTTCCTTGAAACGATCTTTGTTAATTATTCACAATTTTGTAGAATTATTGGGAATTAAGGGAGGTAATCAAGGAGAGATGATAAATTGACGCTGTATTGTAAAATTCAGAGCTGAGATCGGTTTTGTGTTTTAGAAATCTCTGCTTTCAATTATCGTTGTGTTACTAAAGCACAGTGATGTAGAGATTTTAGGCTCTATGAATCTAAGGATCCTTTGAAATTCTAGGTTTTATGGGTCTAAGGATCCTTCCAGATCTCAGATTCTATGGATCTAAGAACCTTTCGAGATCTTAGGTTCTATGGGTCCAAGGATCTTTCGAAATTTCAGGTTCTATGGATCCAAAGGATCTTTCGAAATTTCAGATTCTATGGATCCAAGGATCTTTCGAGATCTCAGATTCTATGGATCCAAGGATCTTTCGAGATCTCAGATTTTATGGATCTAAGAACCTTTCGAGATCTTAGGTTCTATGGATCCAAGGATCTTTCGAGACCCTAGGTTTTATGGATCCAAGGATCTTTCGAGATCTTAGCTTCTATGGATTTAACAAAGTTTCGAGACCTTACATTTTATAGATTTAAAAAACTTTCGAGATCCAAGGTTCTATGGATCCAAGGATCTTTCGAGATCTTACATTTTATAAATTTAAGAAACTTTCGAGACCTCAGATTTTATGGATCTAAGAAACTTTCGAGATCTCAGATTTTACAGATCCAAGGCTCTTTCGAGATCTCAGCTTCTATGGATCCAAGGATCCTAGACTCTCCTGTACCACACTTTCTAAACACCGAAAGAACTCACATCCATCGTAACCCTTCACGACCCTTGTTCACCTATCTCCCCTCCCAATATCTATCATTCCCAATCTCCAAACAATTACAGGGGACAAATGAATTCATAATCGACACGGTATTACCGAAGCACGCGATTCCACGCGATTTCGAGGTCGTGAGTTGGTGGCGGCAGCTCTCCTTCAAGTATTTCGGCCGGGTGGGTCCGCCGGATTCCCGAGCTTCTTTCTCCAACAGGCCCCTCGAGGCTCTGGTGGTTCCCAGGGAGGTCAGAGGTCGCTGGGCCCTCCTCCGCCTCTTATTCCTTCTCGCCCCCTACCCAACCTCAACACAACTCTCCCGACCCTAACGCCGCTTATGAACGTCCGCCCAATCCTACGATCGTCTCTCTTTTACCTCTCCTCCTCCTCCTTCGAAATCTTATTTATTTGTTCACGCGGTTTTTCGTCTTAACGAGATTTTTCGACCGTCGACAAATGAAAATCTTCTTCCAGCGCGTACCTCTTACAATTTCATTTTAACCAACTTCTTTCCAGGGGTACATTCACTTAGATAGCTGTTTTCTTAGTGTACAGGCATTTTGGATTAGAGATATGTTTATGGCTGGAGGAATGAGAGAGTCGTGATTAGAATTTGAATTGTGGAGCTGATGAGAATTGTGTAATTGAAGTTTCGGGTGTGGGGGAATTTTAGTAGGGACGTGTGGTGCATTGGGAAAATGAAATTGTGCGATTGGAACTTTGGTAGTGTGGTATAGAATTTTCTGGAGGTATCTCTTTAACACTATCTCAGGTGTTGACTCAGAAAATTGGGAAAGAAAAGGAATAACTGCAATAGGGTGATTAAAAATGGGCAGAACACAGTAGATAGATAGAAATAAGTTAAGTTAAGTTAACGAAATAAGCGAACGAGATGAATCTACTGCTACCTCAAATGAAAAATATTGAAATATTAGACTGTAAACCTCTGAAGTAGCACATTAAAAAAACAGTTGCATCTGAAATTGAACATTACGACAAGAGCAGCCTTTTCTTGCAACTCAGCCATAATCGTGATTCGTTATCTTCAATCCTACAAGATTAGGGGTTGAAGCTTGAAAAATCAAGTACTTTCAGTCTAAAAAAGATCAACAAGTGTCGTCTACCTCTTTCGTATTATCTGAAATTTACAATCAATTACAATTTAGTAACCATTCAAACAGCGATAGATCTTCGCTTCGACCTTAAAAATGTTAAGCAATCGAACATGTTTCTATGCATTTATAAAAAAATTTGAAGTCGCAAGAATACACAGAATACAGACAAACAGAAATATGTGAATAAACCGAAAGTATAGTACTCGTTACAATATTCATCAAGCGAAACAATTACCTATCCAGCTTCCACTTTTCCAATTACATTTCAAAAAACACGAATTTCCATAAAAGTCCTCAATCCATCCAAACAAGTACAAATCGAACGTATTACGTCTCTCTTCGCCGTAGCGAAAGGGTTAAAAGCAATCTTATATCTGGCGAAACTTTCAGCTGATAACGCTAATCGACGTAATCGAGCGGAGGGGAACCAATCAGCAGTGGTCCAGACGGAAACGCCGCTGTTAACGATCGTAGAGCCTCCTTCTCTCTCTCTCCCCGGCGTCCCATTCTGCTTTGCATCATTACGGAAGATTGATGTAGTAACGGTATACGGTTGTTCGTCTCTCGCGGTTAAAGTGTCTCGTCTTTTTTCGCGGCCGATATTCCTCGAAAGCCAGCCAAGCCGTACGGTTCGTCGGCCGTAACGCATGCAAAAGAAGGGAGAGGTTGGCCCTAATGGCCAAGTCAGGACTACAAAGAACGAAATTTCTCGATAATACACCACCACCACCTCTCGCTCGCACGAAATTCGTATCATCTCGTTTCTCTTTCTTCCTTTTTTCAGAGTCGTTCGACCAAAAAAAGGGAAGAAGACCGGCGGAGCGCTAGAGTGCTTCCTGGCGACAACGTGGTGTGGTAAAACACGTTGCAACACTCCACGGATAAATCCTCCTTTACCGTGAAACTTTCTCAGGCAAACCATCATTTAGGCGGAGGATCACGCGGACCCCTTCTTCCGCGTCGTAATTTCTTCGTGGCGCGCGTGTAAATGCGCCGTTGAATTCCGGCGTGCCAGGAACGCACGCCCCCGGGCCGGTGTCTCCACTTTGGGATTTTTCGCGAAATCGTCGCTGTTTCAAGATCGAATCACCCTTTGTGACGAGAACGTGCCGGCGATCCTGTCGATTTCTTACTTTTCTCAGGGGGAGACGAAGATGGAGGGTCGAGGGGTGCGACGTGCAGATTTTCCTTCCTCGTTCCAGTGTTTCTGACTGTTTCACTTTTCATTTTTAGCGCAGTTTGGAGGTGTGAGAAGAGTGATATTGAAAAGAAACGATCGAGGGATGCAATGCGGAGTTTTTCGTTCCTCGCTGAAGTGCTTTCTTCGGTGCTCTCATCTTTCTTCTTTGTTTCATTGAAGTCTGGAGGAAATGGGTAAAATGAGGTGTGAGAAGAATCATATTGATGTCAAGGAAAAATTGTTAAGGGGTGCAATGTGTAGTTTTCCGTTCCTCGTTCAAGTGTTTTCACCTTTCTTCTTCCTTTTTATTGTACTTTGGAGGAAATAGGCGAAATGAGGTGTGAGAAAGGGTTAAAGGGTGCAATGGGAAGCTTGACCCTTCGAGAAAATCGACCTCTAAACGCAAAATGAATTCAATACAATTTAATTACAAAAAAAATAAACTAAAATAGTAATGATTTAGTTGTTCCTCATACTACACAGAGTGTTCCATTTTTTCCAGTCAAACTCTGTCGGTATTTCTACTTTACAATTAACTTACGATCACGAAATCGAATCTCTCTAGTTTGCAATTCCAAACGAGTAAGAATTATACCCAATTACTTTCCTTTCGTTTTTGCAAATGTGAAACATACATAAATATATTATTGTGTTCTAAGTATCGGCTAACCAATGACGAGTTAACTCGTCTTGCTCAATTAAAAGCCTAATTTATACAATTTTCGTCTCCAACACCCTGTATACACGATACAAAAGCATCATTCTCCCTGAGTAGATTTTCTTCGCTCGAAGAAAAATGGAACGACGAAAAGAGAGAAAGGGAAGGCTCGGTGGTAAGGTGAGGATGACATAAAAGATGTCGATACCGAGGCGTAAAAGGCAAACACGCCGGTCCAGCGAAAAGTCATCGTTCGCATCGTGGTTCGTCGGTCGACTGGCGATATTTTTGTCGGCGCTGGGCCAGGATTTAAGGGGCAAGCAGGCGCAGAAAGCGCGCGAGCGTATAATGGTGATTGAATGCGGCTAATGGTCGTCCCGTACGGGACTCACGGCCCTCCAAGATATACGTTATGACTCGGGCATAACATTTACCGGGTGGTAAACAGCCGCGCATAAACTCCAAAGCCCCACAAACGAGCCCTTCCCTGAAGTAAGCCGCGAGTAGGACCTTTACGGTTGCTGATCCAATTCCCCTTCGCTGTACTTTCGATCGTCCACCAGCCTCGAGTATAACTGCGTTATCGTGGATGAACACTGGTGAGAAACTCGGTGGAATTTTCACGTCGTGTCCTCGGCTTTTTAGATCTCATTTTTATGGTACCGGAAAAATGGCACAGTGGAGGTTGTGATGGAAGCAGTTTAACGCGGAACCACAAGGATAAATGTGTG
>NW_017100141.1:2190466-2216570 GCF_001263275.1 Habropoda laboriosa
CTCTAATTTTAATTTGAGTTTCTTTGGGGTACCAGAAAAATGGCACTGTGGAGAATGTGATTTGAAATACCGAAATTTGGTTGGAAATTCAGCGTGCAACCAGTGGAATAAATGTGTAATACTTTGGAAGAGGTCCTTTTCTCATATTTAGCTTGAATTTTAATTTGGGTTTTTTCGTGGTACCAGAAAAACGGCACTACGGAGGTTAGAATGATTTTTAAAGAGCAACGTTTTAGAATGAAGGAATTAATTTCTCATTACACAGAAATTCAGTATGGAACTAGACAAATTTTCAATTTCAATTTCAGTTTCTTTGCCGCATTATGGAGATTAGGATGATTTATAAAGAGCAGTGGTTTGAAATAAAGCGATTCATTTTCCATTACACAGAAATTCAGTATAAAACTAAAAGAATAAATGTATAATCCTTGGAACGTGATTTCTCTCTTGTAGTTGGCTTCAATTTGAGATTTCTCCGACACTATTTCAAAAAGAACACACTCAAGACACCCACTGTTCCATGCTTCAAACAGCATCCCCAACACCACCAACTCTTCCTCACAAATACACCGTTCCCTAAAAAAATGTCACACAATCCTGCTATATCTGAGAACTGTATTATTCCAACAGCAATATCCTCTCCAACGCCACCCACGTTTCCGCGTCGAGGAAGAGCACATTCGAAACACCTGAGAACAGTCGTTCGAAATAGTCCCCCTGTGGTCGGTGCAACGGAAGAAAGACGTCAGACGAACCGGGCAATTTGCCATTGGACTTTCGCGCACGGCCTGATTGTAAGCGTGCTTCTCGAGCGTATATACAGAGGATATATAGTCGGGGCTTTCGACTCTCTCTCTCTCTCTCTGTGCCGGAGCTTGTCTTGGTGCACTGGCGACAAGCTCCTTCGACGACACCGCCATGACAAATCGTTCTAAGCAGCGTGACGCCATAAATCAAAGCTCGCGCACACTCGAAACGGTTCTCTCTCCATCCCGTGAAGAAAGACTCTCAACTGTAGAGAGGAAGGAAAGTGAGAGAGAGAGAGGAACCGTGGTGGAAGGTATATAGCTGAAGCACGATTAAATTGTAGTCGATAAAGCTCTGGGCTGAGGCATTAATAATAATTAGACACGCGGCGTGGCTCGAAATTAGCGGCGCGCCTCTCGGTGTCTAGAGATAATAAAACCCGATGCGAACGTTTTGCTCGATTCAACGGAGTGAATAAAGAATAGCGTAAGCGCGAGAAAATTTCGCGAATTATACTCGGTGGTATTAATTGGGGGCCGTCGTAAATTCCGTTTGCAATGGGAAAAAATGGTAATTGAATGTGGCGGGTTGGCTACGCGAAAACTGAACGTTTTACGAGCCGATTAATCGCTCTCTTACAGGACTCTTTCTCTTTCTCGTTTAAGTTTCACGGGGATATTTCTTCTTCTTGACTGTGCCAGTCTCGCGCAATTAGCCGACGAGCTTTGTGCAGGGAGGATGAAAGAGAGGAGAGAACAATTCGGAGTTCGTTAAAGATTACTCGAGTTTTGTTAGTTTTGGACTTGGGTGAGAAGTTTCGAGGTGTCTTGTTTCGGACGCGAGAATAAGCTGAACCCTGAAATCCTTTTCAGGGTAACTTCCAAACTTGACGAACAAACGATGGAAGTTTTAAAGTCGAATTTAAATTCTGAGATACAAATATTCAAATTCAAATCTAATCTCTATTCCTCTTCCATTTCTTATCTCCACCGCCATCAAGTAAACTTCACCCTCAACACAATCTATTTCATCTAAATCCTCTTCAAGATAACTTTCAGACTTGACAAACAAGCGATAGAAATTTTGAAGTTGCTTAAACTTTGAAATTCATATTCTCAAATTCAAATCTCTAATCCTCTTCCATTCCTCATCTCCACCGCCATCGTCCAATAAATTCCACCCTCACCGTCTGTTAGGAGAGCAAGGGGACGATTTTATGATACGTGATTTCTAGTTCAGCAAACCGTTATTTTTAATTTAGCAGACCGGTCTGCAGCCAACATGGGGCACCTAGAATTTCTCAAATATTAAAGAATAGGCTATTGTTCAGTCGGTAAGGCAAGGTATCATAAAGTCACCCCCGAAGGGTCCTCGAAACCGGTGCAATTACCGAGGCCTCTCGGTACCTGACCTTCCGAACGAGTCGGAGAGTCAGAGTTGACCTGGCCGGGTTTTCCCTCCTTGTTGTCAAATTTCCGTCCAGCAAGGACCAGCTTCGTCACCCCCCGCTCCAAGGACGTGACGCGCTCCGGGCGCAATGGAAGTGGGTGACACGGGGTTGGTCACTTAGTAATTTTAAGAACCTCCCTTCGCGTCCCTTCTTCAAATTTTAGAAGATTTGGAGAAGGGACGACTGGATAAGAAGGCCGGACTTAGCTTAAGACCAGAGTGTTAGTACACAGACCAGCAGTTACATCAGGAATCCTAAAGATTCAGTCAGACTCTCAACGCAATACATTCCTAGTGCAATATTCCAAGTACGCCGAAATTAGTACCCGAGTGCTTCACACCGTCACACATCCTCGACAATCCACATTTCACTCGCAAATTATTCTCAATACCTTTTCCACCCAAGAAAATTAACATGCTTAAACTCTCCCAAAAAGAAACGAAAAATCAAAGAGAAAGAAAGAGAGCTGCGTATCCGCAGCATCCAAGCGGACTTAAACGCAGCCAGTAACCCGCGCGGTCAGGCGACGAGCAATAAAACTGGCCCGTGATTTATCCGGGCCGGAACACACCGTGTGGAAGTATATAAGCGGCAGGGTTATTTTATTAATACATTAATCCCGTTTCACCGGTCTTCTTTCCGCTCTTTGTACGAGAGCGGTATCGTGGCGCCCGAAGGCAGACCGTGTCCGAAGGGTGGACTTAATAAACCGAAAAGGGACCACACGCGTTGTGACGTCACGCGCACGTCATGCCCATGACGATTCGGTTGACGTGGATCACCGTGGGCCCGGGCAGATTGAAATTTAGCGAATCCACCCACGCGACCGGGTATACGATTATGCGATTCGCGAGCGGCATAATTATTTCCTGCTTATAAAAGACGTTCCACCTCTCTCACGTTAAAGGGCATCCCCTTTTTTATGAATGGCCGTGCACCACGCGTGAAACGTGCAGGCATTTTCGACGTGGAATGATTTTTTAGTGAGCACTACAGTTGGACGGAACATGCGAGTGTGAATAAGAGGATTTATTTTTCTTCTTTTTTTTCTTCTTCGCGTCACCCGAACGAGGAACCAGGCGTGCGAGAGTATGAATTTAAAGAAGAAGAGTGTGCAATGTGGAGCTTGAATTCCTTTTTGTTTTTTTTTTTTTTTGAGTTTGCTCTGAATTTTTATTCGATTTTTCGAATATTTTGTTAGATATGAATTGAAGGAAGAAGAGTGTACAATGTGGAGCTTGAATTCTTTTTTTTTTTTTAAGTTTGCTCTGAATTTTTATTAGATTTTTTCAATATTTTGTTTCGTAGAATTTTATTGATCTTTTAGTGAGCACTGCAGTGGAAGAATTATGCTCGTGTGAATAAGAGGAAGGAACCAGACGTGCAAAAATATAAGTTGAGTGAAGAAGAGTGTACAATGTGAAAATTGAATTATTTTTTTTTAGTTCACTTTGAATTCCTTTCGTTTGTTTCGTAGAATTTTCACAGAATTTTCACATTTAGAATGTACTGTGATTTTCTGTGAACGATTTAATCAGAGAATTTCTGCACAGCAAAATCAGCTACAATGATCTCTGCATCGTTGTTCGAGGGAAAATATAACAGTGTCCTTAATCACGGTGTAACTCATGCAATACATTAATGAATATCAAATTGTTCGTGTATATTCATATACTGAAGGAATCTCATAGATCGTTCGGTCGGCAGAAGAAGAAACGCGGGAAACGGCTGCAGCAACTTCCGGTGGCGCCAGCTAATTTCCATTTAAAAACTAACACCGCGGTAGATTTTCCAAGCGATCGAAGAAGCTCTCCTGGAGCCGGTGGCAAGAAAGATGACGAGTGTAAGACGATGGATTAAGCACGGTGGTGAAAAAAACTCCGACGGAACCAAGCTAGTCGATCGTTAAAGCTAAACACGCGAATCTTGCTAACTCATCGCATCCTATCGCTGTCTCTTCCAAGTTCGAGATAGAAAAAAGGATGTAACACGGTTTACACGTAACGAGAGCCACTGTTTAATGGGAAAGTAATATAATTTGCAAGGGTATCGAGACGTTTTTTGTCAAGAATCTAGATCACTTGTCGAGCAACTTTGTAATCGGCTTTGAACGTTTTAATGGCTCTTTAATGCTCGTCAATGCACGAGTTCGATACAGGGAGGTCTTTGAAATGTAAGCTTTATGTAAATTGATTTATGGAAGCTGTCTACTGTTATTAATCTTCAAATGATCGATGTAAAGGAAATATCGTTGAATTTTTGTGTTTTACGATGATGGAATTGGAGATGTCTTCTGCAGATAGAGATGGAGTTTAGTGGAAGAGGATCGTTAGGGAGTTGTAGAGATTGCTCGTTAGTTTTAATTAATTTCTCGGAATTGACGAAGGAATAGATTCTGTCTGAGAGTATTTGTGTATTCTAATCTTTATGTGGATGGATGTATTAAAATTGTCTGTGACTACGTATATACGTGGGATTGGGGCTTCTATGCCTGACAAAAGGCGCAAATAGGAACGAGGAAATGAAGAAGGAGAGTTGGTTATGGTCGTACAGTCTCAGCTTGGTCCCTAAAATTTTTTCTCGACTCCTGCGAGAGATCAATGCCAGAGGATCTTTAAACTCGAAGTGGTATTCAGTGTCTAATTCTAGAATCTCGACTTTTTCAAACTCTCAGACTCTCAATTCCCAATTTTCTTCAACTCTAACTTCCCCACTCTGGCTTTCAGACTCTCAGAGATCCACAGTGACTGTATTAAAATGAAAAAAGAGAATCCTCCGCAACCCTAACTTCCCCAAACCATTCCACCCTCTCGCCGCCGCCGTCATTCGCGCGGTAATCTTGGAATCTCCGAGGAATCCCTGCGTTACGGCGAAGAAAATCCCGAAATTACCAGTTCTCCTCCAGGTGGATCGACTTACCGCGCGTCGTGGCGGCGCGGCGTCTCTGAAAAAGGAGCAACGGAAACGAATCACCGGGGGATCGATTGGTCGGTAGATTTTCGAAGATAGCGCGGCAGGAGTGGAGAGGATGTACGAAAGAGAAGAGAAAAGAGGAGACTGGCAGAGGAAGGGTGGGGAGGGAAAGATTGACCCATGACCCGAGAGTTATGACGCGAGTCTGATTCCTGAAATGCTCGCGCACACCCTGTAATCAGGAGTGGCGAGTCCCGGGCCCCCGCCCGTGCACGCCACGCTGGATATCTATAATTTAAATCTCGCTCGGCCGTAAGTGGCAGGAAATCATTGTAATTAATATGGCGTACATCCACGCGTGTGCATGTGCGCCACTCGTAGCCCCTGTGTGTCCCGATTTTCGTTCCTGATCCTCTCGGTTTAAGAAAGATGGTCCTGTCCAACTTCCAAGCGAAAACAGCTTCGACTTTATCTTGATTATTCTGGTTGTACACACGGAAGGACACGTGTGTTTCTAATTTGATCAATTTTTTCAAAACATTCCAGTGTCTTCTTTTGTTTCGAGTGGAAGTACGAACGCTGATTAGATCTCAGCAACGACGAGTCGTGACAAATACTGAGCACTCGAGGCTTTTGTCTGTACTGAGAGGTAAATGTGCTCATTTACGATTTTCTGTGATGCGAGAGTCAACTCTCAGAGTACTCTCAGAAATGTGTCCACTTGAGAGTGCTTAGGAAATTTTCTGCTCTCAGAGAGTGACGCGAGAGTCAACTCTCAGAGAGTACTCTCAGTAAGGTGTCCACTTGAGAGTTAATGCTTAGGAAATTTTCTGCTCTCGGAGAGTCAACTCTCAGAAATGTGTCCTCTTGAGAGTTAGTGCTTAGGAAATTTTGAGCTCTGGGAGAGTGACGTGACAGCTAATTCTCAGAGAGTACTCTTAGAAATGTGTCCACTTGAGAGTTAGTGCTTAGGAAATTTTCTGCTCTCGGAGAGTCAACTCTCAGAAATGTGTCCTCTTCAGAGTTAGTGCTTAGGAAATTTTGAGCTCTGGGAGAGTGACATGACAGCTAATCCTCAGATAGTACTCTTAGAAATGTGTCCACTTGAGAGTTAGTGCTCAGAAAATTTTCTGTTCTCGGAGAGTCCTCAGAGAGTACTCTTAGAAATGTGTCCACTTGAGAGTTAGTGCTCAGAAAATTTTCTGTTCTCGGAGAGTGATGAGAGAGCTAACTCTCAGAAAAGTGTCCACTTGAGAGTAGATACTTAAAAAATCTTCTGCTCTCAGAGAGTGACGTCCGAGCCAACTCTCAGAAACCACTACAACCGGTGATCCTTCCAATTTCCACACTAATTCGAGCAGAGACACGAGGAATTATGCACTATAAAATCCGCAGTAATTCACGATTCCCTCGTAAATCTGTTAATCTCACAGGAACGATGTGTAATGGAGAATACAGTCACATTTATAGCCTCGATCCTAGCCAATTCTTTGCCTAAGAGGATGTAAGCCGATCGTGTAGATACGGAAGCTTAGCCTAGAGGAATCGGTTTACCATCGTTCGGTTATAGTTACCCGATTTTCTACCATTCGCATCACACGCCGGATATTTTAAGAAGAAGGTCGTGCTCGTAAACCGGTCAGCCAGAAGCCAGATTAATGTTTCCACTGGTAGACCTGAATTTTCCACTTCGATATTTATGGAGAGAATGAACCATGCGTATAGGACTATATCTCTCCTCTCTCTTTTTCTCTCTTTTACACGACTGTGCACCGAGTGATTTCCTAGTCTCTCTGCACGCGATTTCAATTCCGTTACGGGTGCTGGATTAGGCCACGATTGTGTGTATGGACGGAGAGATTCATTGATATGGAATCTACGTAGGCTGACTGAGAAGGGCTCTTTCGTTTCGCCAGGCTGATTCTGTGAGGGACGGTCAAGTTAATCGCGTATCCTCTTAGCTTGAATTACTGACTCGTTCTCCTTTCGCGTCTTTGTGACTCTGTTTTGGGGATTAGGCTTGTGCAGTCGCGCTCAGAAAGCAGCAGAAATACTTAAACCGTTTTGTCCGTGGACAGGCGTTCCTTCAGAACACTCTTGTCAAAGAACTGTTTCTTCTAAACGAAACTTTCGACGATTTCGTTAAGATCAACACACCTGAATTTTTGACAATTTGAAAAATGACTAAAGAACCCTGTGTCGAGAAAATAGAATCGAATTATATATTTAACAATATTACCGAAATTATTTAGAATACCAGGTGAGAATAAAACATCGTTTAGCAGTGAATGATAAGGTATCGAAAGATCGCAGAATAATACCTACGTAAGATAGGAGAAAAAAGGATAATTTAACGCGTGTTCGCAATTCCGAGGAACTTGTAAATTTGCATAACAGTACCAGTTCGCAAACAACTGTACACCAGGCTAAATGAGTCGAAGAAATGTTTCAATTATCCCGACAAATGTCACCGGTGGCCGGTGATCTTGATAAGCGATCCTGTCCGCCGGCGATATTTTGCTCGGCGCAAGAAATTGTTACTAGGTTGCACCAAGTTATACCACGTGGCAGCGGCTCGCGTCAACACACCACCGGCAACCATGAATTATGCATGAGGAATTTGCAGCGTCCCGTCAATGTTGCTGTCATTTCTTCCTCCGTATCAATTTCTGACCAGTCCTGAACTGGTCCTCGGGAACTGACCATGTGGTCCATTGTGAAGGGCTTCGTGTGCAAAATTTCTGATAACCGAATCGATAACTTCGTGGCTTCGCCGAGTGAAGTTTCGATATGAAGTACGTGGTACAAACAAGATCGCATCGAAGAGGGTTGTCAGGGTATCGCCGTTGAATTTATATTAATCGTGTGGGCTGTGTGCTTCAAAAGTGGATAATTCGTGATAGACAATGGAACCGGGAAGAGTGAAATTCGAATATTCAAATTTCTTTTAAGCGAATTTAAATATCAAAAATCAAATATTTCACACTCAACCAAAGGAATTTCAATACTCAAATTCGAATATTTCTGCATTAAAAATCAAATATTTCACATTCAACCAAAGAAATTTCAATACTCAAATTCGAATATTTCTGCATTTCACAGTGGATAATTTATGATTGATGAATTTAGCGAAATTAAGCGAATTTAAGTATTAAAAATCAACCAATCAAATTTAAATACTGAAAATCACATATTTCACATTCACCCGAAGAAAGTTCAACATTCAAATTCCACAGCTCAAACTCGAAAATTTCAAATTACACTTCGATGGGAGAACGTGATAAGGAATACTGAACTTCCAAGTCGAACTATCCCACACACCTCGACTCTATACTCGCTACAATCTCCTCATTGAAACCAATAAAGAGAGTCGTTTATTGCCGCGTTAATCCCGTTGGAGCACAATTTTTCCCCCGTTCCCCGGCGCATTTCATAGTCCTCGACGACTATCGACACGGTGGTCAAACGAGTGGAATACTCGATACACGCCTGTTATATGTCCCCGATAAATCAGATCGACGTGGCACGGAGGCTCTATCAGGGAGTGGAAGGTTTGAGGGAACTGGTTAAGAGGCTCGTATCTCAACGAAACGCGGGGAAATTCGCGGCAAGAAGGAGCGTCGTCCCTCCGATGAATGGCCGTACGTAAATCCTGGTATCCGCACGGGGCATCATCCAGGCACCGGTTTTAAGCGAGGCATTATCGCGCGCTTTATGCGCCGGGGAAACGGCACGAATTCGACGCACGTTCCTTCGCGCCAACTAATTTTACGACAGGCTCGGCGTGTTGCGAATCACGCGCGTTACTTTTTCATATTTAGAAGTGGTTCACGTGTGTTCGCGCGGTGAATTAATCTTGTGTGAATTAGTTGAGAAGGCACTTTGCTTCGAGAAATTTGTTATGTGTGAAGTAATAGTTTGTGCTGTGGTGTGTTACGATAGAGAATACTGCGGGTCATCAGAGCGCTCTGTCTAACGATAGAGAGTGCTTTGTGTGACAATTGAGAAGGCGGTGTGTCACGAGAGTGCTTTGTGTGACAATTCAGAGGGCCGTGGACCGCGAGAGTGCTTTGTGTGACAATCCAGAGTGCTGTGAACCACGAGAGTGCTTTGTGTGACAATAGAGAATGCTGTGAGTCACCAGAGTGCTTTGTGTGACAATCCAGAGTGCTGTGGATCACGAGAGTGCTTTGTGTGACAATAGAGAATGCTGTGAGTCACCAGAGTGCTTTGTGTTACAATCGAGGCAGCTGTGCGTCACGAAAGTGCTTTGTGTGACGATAGAGAAAGCTGTGTATCACGAGAGTGCTATGTGTCACGAGAGTACTCTATATAACGATTTACTGAAATATCATAATTAACATCTTCATAACCGTCAAGTCAGCGCGACATTTGAAAATTCCGCGAACGAGCGTCGTACGACACGTAATTATAACACGAAGTCTCCTCCGTTCCTAAAGTTTCAAGGATAAGGAATCGAGTTTAACGAAAGGAAGAAACACGAATTTATCGCCGCGTCCTACGCGTGTCCAACAAGTGTTTCGAGATCTGTCGTGGAAGGAGGGAAAAGGCTCTTATGCAAATGTTCGATTTGCACCGGATGCGTCGCCTCGCTGCCCTGCTTCTCCGACGTTGACCATTGCTGAGCCGTGTTTCCTGCCTTTGAATAACGATCCACCGTACGAAGAGACGCGTATAGGATATTAAAACGAGCCGATCGATTCGTGGAAAAGTGTAATTAAAGATAGTGGATCTGTCGTTTGCAACGTTGATGCATTCCCCCGATGACTATTTTGCGATTAATAGACACTGCCTGTGCATAAAGAAGACTGAATTCCGTTCGATCCTGTAATGGACTTGATTTCCTGGTCTATTAATTCGATCAGTCAATTTCTAGTCCCGTCTCGAGATACTAGTAATTAAACTAACAGTCCTCTGATTAACTTGTCAACCAGAGGAAATTTCACAGTTTAACTTGTCCAGGACAATGAACCTTTCAACAGTATCTTCTGGGTCAAAAATGAACCCATGTGTATTTAACATCTTCTGGGTCAAAATAGACCCAAAGACCTTATGTGTACTTAACATCATCTTTGGGTCAAAAAAAGGCCCAAAAACCTTACGTGCAGCAATTTTTGTTACCATTACACTATATGATCCTAGACGATAAATTTTTAATACAATGTCAAAGGAACATAAACTTGACAACAGCAAAAGTTATTAAAAAATATAAGAAGAAGACGGGTCAAAAAAGACCCGAGCACCGCACCAAGGCTAAAAACGCTCTATTTCCCTCGAAGTTAAAACGTACAAATGATTCAGCGCGCACATTGCACGACCGTGTAAATCCACCCTTACACCTCTCTCTCTCTCTCTCTCTCGCATCGAGAATTGTCACACGTTCACCGAAATACGACGAACATTCACATCGGAACGAGAACATGCCCGGAGTTGTTTAAATTTCGAACACATGTTCCTCTGGAAGTCGACCTGAACTTCTCTATCGACTTCCAACACCACGGGCCCCCTGTGGATCGCGAGACTCGAGCAAACAAGGTTGCAAATGCTACCATACGGGCCGGTTTTATTGCTCCGCGTGTAATGTACGGTACCGTTCCGCCTTTGTTTCCCGTGGGAGTGAAATTGGGGCCCTGTTCGCGATCCCGTGCCGTCGAGAATGCACGACTCGCTCGTTTCGTATACCCCAGGCTGGCTCTCTCCTCTCTCTGTGTCGTAGCCGGCGTGCAACACGCATTCTTCTGACTTCTGACCATGTACCTGCGGATCCTGAGAGGCGAAACGCGCCGAAATTTATGTATGTAGATCACCGAGCGCCTGGTGTGAAACAGGCTTTACCGAGAACCTATGATTTTTTTTCGGAGAGTTCGCATTTTGCGAATAATCGCGCGAACTTTTGACCTCTTTTCAACGCTGGAAACATATCTAACCCCTTCGAAATGCCGCGTTTCAGAGGAATTTAAATTATTCTTCACTCATAATCACTCTAATTTCTAAGTTCTTCGTGCGATATATCTAAATTGTACTAAACAGGAGAAAATATAAAAAATTTAATTTCAGTGATTCTTTTTCACGTTTCAAATTGGAACGTTCATTGTTAAAAGTTTGTCGCTTAACCTAGAAGCTGACACTGGAAGATCTATCGCTTCCATTGTACACCAGCAGGTTTCGAAATCTAGTTCGGTGATCTCGATCAGAAATTCTATTGTCAGTTACCAGGTGCAAAAGTGTCCATATTCTTCGCAGCAGAGATGAAAATCCGACACACACAGGGTTGGAATGATCGACGAAAGAACCACTCGGTGAACAATGGGTGTCCCGTTCGGAGGAGAGAAAGCAGACGAAAGCACGGATGAAACGATAAAGTCGCGTAGGCCCCTTATTATCGTTCGTTATCGTTCGTTTTATTTGCTTTCAATTTACGAGGTCAGTCGAGAAGCGGATCGATCTCCTCTCGAGACTCTAGAACCTGTTACGCTATATACCTGTTCGAATAACTGAAAGCAGGCCACGTTTCACACGTGCGAAACTAAACTCCCTTCGGATTACGCGAGTCCAAGCGAAATGTACTATAAATGTACATTCTGTAACTTCCATGCTTTTCTTTCTTTGTTTTTTTCAAGAGTGAAATTCGTGACTTTTTCAGACAGTTGAATCGAACACACAGAGAGAGAGTTTCGGTGTAAATCGTGACTGTCTGTTTCCAATCGTTCGATCGTTTAAAACTCGCCTCGAACACACACCGGGCTCTCTGTTCCACCTGGATTTTTGCATTAGTTGCAAAATTACCGTAATGAACGGCTGTACCATGGCAGTATCACGCCAATGCAAGGCCCTTCCCGTTCGTAACTCACGCGGATCGCGAGCGCGGTTTCGAGTAAAAGCTACCTGCCTGTGATTTACCGCGGCTCTCGCTGCGGAATACTAAATACCGATACAACCGTCTACCGTGGATTGTTCGTGTTTTTAGGTCGTTCAGGGGCGAGGAGGACGCTTAAGGGTGGAGAAAGGGTTTGAGGATGATTCGGGAATGATGCATCCGAGGGGCAATTGGAGAAACGATTGATTATTCACACTGAGAAATGTTTATATAAAAATGGAGAAAATTAAATAGCAGCATTGACCGTGGTTAATGCTTTTTATGTTTTTTTAAGAAAAGTGAAATATAAATGGCATTATTGGTAATGACAGGAGTTGGAAATTAAGGGTTTGTAACTAAAATCTGCTTCGAAACTCTTATCTCTCTTATCAGTAGCATTAATTAATTTTCTTTTTCGAAAAAAGTGAGATAATTATTCTTGAGGACAGGGATTAAAAATTAGGGGATTGTTGGAATTCATTCTGTTTGCCAATCAATAGGAATTAAGCTCGACTGTTGACACAATTTCCCATTCCAGCATCTGAACCACAATCTACGCCACGAGTGTGACTCCACACTGCACGAGAAAGGGTTAAGGAACACTCTCCGGAGACCCTGAAGCCATTCTGATGCAAAACCAATAATGCCTCTCTCTCTCTCTCTCTCTGATGGGAGGATAATTCATTATGAGCGGCAGAAAACGCGCTGGACGAGGGGGAGAAACACGTTGGACAAGGGTGGGGGTGGAGGGAGAGAGAACACGTTCTTTGACAAACTGGCATGGTAAACAAATTACGTAGATCGAGGCTAGAGACGACGGTAAATCATACTTTCGACGTTAAGAGGCCGCCTGGTCGCCGTTGATCGAATGCATCGCGTGAGAGTGTTGCCTTGGGCCACGTTTGTTCCTCCAACGAAAATCCATTTCGCCATGAGAGCTCACGGAGTTCCCATAACCAACCCTCCGGGCTTTTCTGTCTCAATCTGACCGCGTAGAAAGAGTACTCCTTTGTTTTACTCTAACACACGTAACGAATTTAATTTATCAACAAAAAAAAAAAAAGAAAGAGAAATATTTAACAGAATGATTTAGAAAAAAATTGCAAATTAATTCTAATCGCGCTGGAAAGAATAGAAATTAAGTCCTGACAAGATTGTGCGAGGACAAGGTACTCTCTAACACACAATTTCATTATAATCCAAAACAATTTATTAAAAAAAAAGAAAGTAAGAATGATATTTAACAGAATAATTTAAAGAAAAATTGCAAATTAATTCCAACCACGTTTCACAAGTGGGAAATGATGTTAGAAAGAGTAGAAATTAGGCCGTGACAAGATTGTGCAAGGGGGACAAGGGGATCTCGTGAATGTGGCGCACCGCGAGTCGCGTTCTCGCGTCTTGGAAATACGAAATAATTTTTCTGCGGGGCCCGGTGCCTCGAGAGGCTGCTTTACGAGCGGCATAAATCACCGGCGTGCACGTGAGTGTGAGTGGGCGGAACCGCACGGTACCACAACCGTACACCATAAATTTGATACATGTTCATTGTGGTGGCTGGCTCGCTGAACAGCTCGGGTATTCCTCGCGATCGGTGGCCCGCGAGTATTTTCCACTCGCGATACCCGCAAAAATTCCTATTCGTTTCTGCACTCGTCCCCGTCGTTCCAGGAATTTTCTATCATTTTTTTTTTGTGGGAGAGAAAAGTGAAAAATAGGATTGTCGGCTGAATCTTTGATGTGACAGAACCCTAATTTTTTAATTTTTTTAAAAATCTGCAGTAAACTGAACTATTCTGACTTTAATAACGAACCTTGCAATTAATTAAGCCTTTAACATCTCACTTCTGTACACCTTTACACCTGTATCATCATACCTATGTAATAAAGACGTTATCACTATTATCAGAGAAAACTTCCTACGCTTCATCAATCGTTCTCCCACTTTTTATCAACTTTATTACATTTCCATTGATACCAAAGTACCAACAGATCAAAGATTCCATTCTCAATCAATTTCCATGTTAGTTCTTCGTTTCTACCTACACCTTTAATCAACGAGTATCACGCTCCGATCGCTATCAGTCGGTCAAAAAAGGAAACTCCATACACACGACCATCATCATCACCACAAAACGTCGAATTCTACAAGAGGGATGCAATCGATAAGGAAGCACCCAGTATATCGTTGCTGACAAGCGTTTAAACCGTAAAACGATTCATCGGAATGAAATTACGCGAGAGAGGACGTCGATGAAAACGCGTTCTCTCCTGTGATTCTTAAAAAACTGCGACACCAAGATACCCGAGATACATCGTTGTCTCAAGCTGAATCAAGGGCAACAGACTATATTTCTCTTCCCTCTTTTTCGCCTTTACCTACCGGTGGATCTTTTTACGAAAAATCCACCTTCTTCTTCCTCTTCGCCATAAGGTGGAGGAGATTGCGAAGAGAGGAACAAGGCCTGTTGAAAATCTCTCCGGTGCTGTGTATATATCGCATATTTTCGGGAGAACGGGTCAGATTGGCTTCGTGGCTGAAAAGTAATTGCGAGATCCGAGATACCACGGCACACCGGCCGCCACGCAATTTGCCCCTACACCTGGCCTCGTTGCTCGTGGTCCTCGTGCAAGCCTGTTTCCCGTGATCCATTTCACGGCGGAGAGAGCAGAAGCTCGATTACATTTTTCTTCGCATACTTTCGCGAGGATTAAACTTTGCACCGTGAGTGGGTCTATCGATACTCTCTTTGCGAATAAAATCGATTATGTACGATGGCGAAAAGTGTCGAAGAGGATCCGAGTTAGGAGGATCGATATTATCGATCGCGAGCGGGAAATTTAAATTGTACACTTTTTTTCAAATCCAAAATACTTTCAGATGCGTTGTGAAATTATCAAATTTGATGAAGAAAATTGTGGAGGACATACGTTTTCTCGTTGAAACGTTGTTTCAAGGAAAAAGATAAGGAGCTAATCGCAGCTTTCTATTCCGACAATCACCGGCAACACTCGCGCTCCGCTATCATCATCCGCTTCCATTAAACGCGTCGACTCATGGTCGACACTGGTTCTGTACGTAGTAACAGGTTCTTTCCTCTCTCGGTCACGAGTTAATCTATCAACTCCGTCCGCTCCAAAACGAATCCTCCGAGGGAAGAAATTTTCCACGATTCTATTCGCAGCATCCCGCATCCTTTCTCCACCTTAATTTGTCAGCAATAATAATCACACCTCTACCAAGCGACAGAAGAAGAAAATAACCTTACTCTTATCACAGGATTATTAAAATTAAATTCTCTGATAACAGAATAGTTACAAACTCTCGTTATCAGTGCACGAGGCAATATCTATTCAATCGTGAAAAATTGAATTCTCTAAAACCTTCGTTGTCAATTTATCAGAGATGCAGAAATTCCTGAAAACTGTTCAATCTGGAAGCACAAAGTGCGCTCGAAGAACACGAAGAAGCAGTTGGAGAGCGCGTTAACGTGTACGTTCTCTATCTGGTGACCGCAAACCGTGCATTAGCGATTAAAATTTATGTTCCCAGTAAGAAGAGGTCCACGAGAGATGAAGAGAGAGAGAGAGAGAAACTGTGGAGTTTGTTGGCTTTACGTGATCGTCAGGATCCCAGGCCGGTGTACGATATACCCTTCTCCAGGACTTTCCCCGTAATCTTCGACTCACACAGAGCCAGAGGCGCTCCGTGCGCGGAGAGAGGTGTCCAATTATGCAATAGATCACGGAACGGGGCGTTCTCCACCACTTGCAAAATCGTTCCTACCTTTACCATATATACATACGCGAAACATACGCGAGTATATCCTTCTCCTCCTCTTCTTCTTCTTCATTCCATTCCCTCCCCTACCCTCATCTCTCGCCCCACGATGGAATTCGCGAATAAATCCTTAGAGCTGACCTTGGATCGCGGTCCGCTCGTAAATTTCGCCGTAAGGGAATGTCTTCTCCCTTCTTCTGGTGAGCGTAAATTAATCGATCGCAGATAACTCGGGACAGGCCTGTTGCTCTACATTCAGAAATTTTCGACGCGTGGTTAATTTATCAATCGACCGTTCCAGCTCAACCTCTCGTTGCTTCTCTCCCCTTTTACTACACACTTCGCGTCGTGCAGACAGACAGAAAGAAAGAGAGTAAGCGAGAAAGAGAGAGTGAGAGAGAACGTAGAAGTGTATATAAGAAGGTTCAGCGAGAAGAGAGAAAGAAGGATTGATAGAGCATAGGAAAATGGAAACTGTAATCCATACTTCACGTGCGCGCACGATATTTCACCGTCAGGATACAAGTAACACGGTTCCTTTGATCGCAACACAAATACCACTGCTGTAGTTATTACGATACAAATCGAGCGTTGTTATACAAACGAGGCCCGACCGATTTATTTATCATGCTTTACACATTCAGTCACATTACACACACCTTTTTGCTTCCTTTATCCTCTCTCCCTCTCTTCCTTTCTCGTTCTAGGGCTTGCGCAGGGGATGATCCAGGATGGGATCGAGGTTCGAAAATGGACGCACGTCAAATTACGAGTTTAATGGCCGGGTCCTGGGTATCGTTCGGCTTGGTGGGTGGCAAAAGACGAAGAGGGAGTCTCGCGAGGACCATATATAGAGAAACTGACCGTAGAGGAGAATGATTCTTCGTGTGTTTCGACGTGTGCAGGCATGGCAGGATCCGCTAATCACCCGGTCGTGGACCTCGTTACAGAAACACAGATACGACGACGACCTGGTCGACGTACGTCCTTAATGATCATAATTCTGCTCATGTTACGCGCACCTTGGACAGGGTCAATCAGCGCAATGTGGGTAAGAGAAACCTGAGGACATCGCCGGGAGGTACATCTGTCACTTTTCATTATTCTTCCCGCCGACTATACACAGTGGCTGGGAACTTTCGAGTCGCCGAATGGCTTGGGGAATTGGGCATTGTCAATTTTTTTCACTCGTCTGCTGTTATTTTTTTTTTGTACTTAATGTACACTGTGGTTGACAATTTTGGAATTGGGGAAGCTGGAAATTGTCAATTTTTTTAACTCATCTGCTGTGATTCTTCTTACTAAATATACACAGTGGTCGAAAATTTTGCAACTGAGGAAATTGGGCATTGTCAATTTTTTTAATTCATCTACTGTACTCTCTATGATCTCATTTTATCTCTGTGATCTCCACAGCAAACTAAGCTACGCAGCACAACAGATTCTGCTAAATTGTTTCACAGAATGCTCCCTACTATCTCTCCATCTTGTTCGCTATTCTGCTCTGACTCAGTCTAGTTCCATTCCCCCGATAAGAGCATTCGATAAATCCTCAATCTACCGTACGTTCAAAACTACTCAACCTCGATATTCCCTCTTCTTACAGCAAAATTCCACACATCTACCAACACAAGAGTGAAAACTTTGTCAAAACACCCCAAGACGAGACCAAAGAAACCACCGTAAAAATAAACCAAGGGATGTAAGCGGAAGGTGGACTCGTGTGATGGCGCGGTCGCGTGGCTTCTCGCGACAAAGCCGAGGAGGTCACGAACCTTACGAGCAGCAGCAGCCACAGCAGCCTGAAGGAAAAGGAAATCCGTGGCATGGAGCTCCGTGGGTCGCCTTGCACCGGGCGAGACAAAACATTGTCCGCCCAGCGGGACACGATGTTTCCAAGGGGGCCAGAGGGGGTAGGCGAGGTGTGCTTCAAATTGATTTGTTGTAAGTGATACGCCACCCCCGGTGAACGAATGGTACAATAATTGGGTACATAAACAATGACCGATGAAACAATTTCTCATGTCGGTAGCCTGGGCGCCGCGCGTGTGCGTGCGCGCCTTGCCGTAATCTGTACGCCTTATCCGCCATAATTGAACCGCCTCGCCATGGACGGCCGCTGTTTCAATGGGATTCGACGGCCTTTCTAGCGTATATTTTATCCAGATTGCCTCGAATCACGGCTCTAGATCTTGTATACAGTCCAACATGCTCAACGAATATTGGTTTAATGTGTAACGGTTCAGATCCTGTGACGATATACCTTGTTACCATTTTTCTTCCTTTTTTCACCCTTTTTCCTGCCTAATGGGAAGTCGAAGAAGCAGGAACTGGTATTTACCGGTAGCCTTTGAATTTAGCCTTGTGTACACGTTGTATGAAAATTTCGCGAAAGTTCGTAGAGAAATTTAAACCGCCTTATCTATGTTTCTAATTGAGGTGGCGATTAAAGTTAAGCGGTATTTTTCTCGACGGTTGTCGAATATGAAAAATTCGTAAGGTGAACCAACGGTGGATATAAATGGAATTATTTTTTTTTGCAGTGGAGAGTGCATGTTAAATTTTTCGTGGAAAATAGAGCTCGCTTTTTTAGGGGTACGTTTCATTTATCTTCAAACAACGAGTAAAATACGTAATCACAGCTGAGCTCAGACTATCGGAAGTTTGTGTTCTGAGTAAATTACAGACGTGTCCAGTTTTCTGAACGTCAGGAAATTTAGTTAGAAAAGGTAGAAGGGAGAGCTAATGAGACTCTATTACAGGAACCATTTGGTTATCGGGATCTTCGTGTCCCCAGACATGTTCAGATAAAAGGAATTCTACCGTGTGTCGTTTAATCCTATTAAACATTAAATCGCTCAATTTTCTGTTATTCTAATTTCGAAGAATCGCGAAACCTGGAGAGACAAGACTAGCATAAATCTCAACGATCATCCCGAGAACGAGGACTAACAAATTGGTAGACTCGAATAGGCGGATCGTTAGATCGCGATAAATCCGAGGATTAAACTTCTAAAACCCACGGTGAACCCGTTTATACCTAGGAAATAATTAACAATCTTGGACAATTCAATCCGCCAATATTCATTAAATTCCCCCCGTCGTGGGATCTCGTTACATGAAAATCTCCGCTCGAATCTATCGTATGGGCGTGGTGGTTAAGCAAGGAACGTTCCAGTGACCAAGTGGAATTCTGAATCGGGCAACAAAAGTCTCGGGCTAAGAATAATCGAGCTCCATTCACGGTCTCCGACGACGCTTTTCATTACGATAACATCGAGCCACGGTGCAATTAAACGTCCCACGGCTTACCACGAAGTTACAGGAACTTTTCGAACCGTCTCTAGCAGAGAGAGAGAGAGAGAGAGTGGAAGAGAACATACGACGTTTAATCGTTGGCGATTAAATTTCATTAGCAGGGAACATTCTCGAGGGCCAATCAACGCCACTTTCCTTCGCTGGAATAATCACGAGGTAGATAGAGAAGAAGGTTGGTGGTGGGAGGGTTAAAAATAAAAAGAAAGAAAGAACCGTCGTCGTTCCTCAGCGTCGATCGTAAAGCACGTCTCTCCTCTCCTTCTTATCCGTGCGGTGACCGCTTGTCGATTGGAAGCACAGGCCGTTTCGTCGCGCCTCACAGAGTTCGACTATGCAACGGTACTTTGTTAAGAGGTCTAAAGTCCATTAATGAGCCGCTCACGGGTTTGTTAATGAGCCAACACCTATATCGTGCACTGTGAGCTCACTTCTCGTGCCTCCTCGCTGCATCCTTTCGAATCGGTCAACACCGGGGATTAGAAGTCTGCTAGGGGTCTGACGTGAGTCGTTTTGTAATAGGCGACACATTATCGACGGTCGTTTCACTGAACGGAGATGTTCTTTCGTCGAATGCCGATGAACGTTTCAAAGGAATGCACGAATCGATTTTTTTTTAAATATGACGCTTTCGGTATTTTGGAGACTAGAATGTAGAGGGTGTCTCTGAAAAGGGGTAAATTTACGTAAAGATGAAAAATTTGGGGTGCAAATTAATTCGGCGCCTTTTTTCACAGACTTTGATATTTGTTTACAAAAAAATCGCACAATTTTAATATTCCCAGTAATTTTCATTATTCTGGATGACTTTTTTCCAGTTATTAGGTCATTAACCCTCTAAAAAAAAATATGGCGATTTTTAGTCAGTAAAGTGGTCAAGATTTCGCGAAAAAAGGCGCGGAATTCGAATTACTTTTCCACGTAAATTCACCCCTTTCCTAATTACCCCGCCAATTCAGAGACATACTCTCGTCCAAACGACAAAAACTTCATCTTCGAGGCGTATCTGTTTTTATCTAGAAGAAGAATCGCGGAGGTGAATTTGAATGAAGAAGAAACGACGACGCTCGGAGGAATTTCTTTCACCGGCGTTTTCCGCTACGTGCCGCGGCGGTTAGGCTCGCTCCTTTTGGCGTTACAATGTTACAGGTTAAAGTGGCCGCAATTAACGGGTAGGTTAATAAGAATTTAGTATCCCTGATGGAACAGGTTTTTTTCCGCGAGCCACGGCTTCAACCGATGACGTTACACTTCTTGTCGAGGCCACGCGTGTGCACGACGAGGCCTCTGTTTCCGCTCGATTCTCGCGCCACGCGGCGTTAAAGCCTGTATTTAAGTGGCGTCTCCCTCGCCGAGATAAGGCTTAATGGCATTAATGATCGTGCGTGCGCAAGGACACATCGTGACTTTCCATCTTTACGAGGACCCAGACGATCCTCCAGGATCCTCTCCTTCCTTTCCCGTTTCACCGCGAAATCTTCCCTGAAAACTTATGCCAATGGGACATTCGCAATTGCGATCGTTCTGCCGGAGGATCTTCCATACCAGACGTTTCTGGAGTTCTCTCTCTCGTCCAATGAGTCTCTCGTTAATTAGAGACTTTTGCAACGTGTACGCTTCGAGAGAGAAGTCTTGCTTGTTAACAGAGTTAATTGTATCGATCATTTCGTTTATTACTTTTGTTATTATATATAGCGTTGGTCACAAGGAGAGATAGAAATTCTTCATTCTAGGATTCAATATTTAAAAAAATTGTTGATTCCAAATTCTTTCGTGGCATCAGAAATTTTTGGTCACTATGCATTACAAAGAATATGCACAGAGTTTCAAAGGGCAGGTAGAAATTTTTTATTCTATAAATCCTCATTTCTGGGGTTCAATATTTAAAAAAATTCTTAATTCGAAATTTTTTCGTGGCATCAGAAATTTTGGATCACTATACTCTGCAAGGAAAAAATTTTTAATTCCAGAGTCCAACGTTTAAAAAAATGTTAAATCCCAAATTTTCTGAAAATTTTTAATTCCAGAGTCCAATGGTTAAAAAAAATTTCTCAAAATTTCCAGCACGATCGAATCTATCGGCAAGGGGGTGAATACATCACGTATCAAACCCGGTATCCTTTTCGCGTTCGAACTATTTATTAAGTCCGAGCCCGGAGCACCGACAATAAAATAATTAACGAAGATCACGCTGTGAGGTTTCGCGAATCGATCACGAACTCGGCCGCTCGAAGGTGATCCGTGTTTTTCGTCGTTCACGCCGCGGGGCTCGCTACGACTAATTAGCATGATAATTAAGCGGCGCCGGTGTTTTTTAAAGGGTCGACAGAGAGTTTCTCTGCTTGGCCTCTCTTCCCACTCTGTGAGGTCAACTTCCCATTGGATGTTCGTGGACCCGACCACTATATATACACGATTCTCTTCGCGCCAGGATAAAAATAATCCTCATGGACGACCCCTATAGTCATCGAAACGCTCGTTTCAACTTCTTCTTCTTTTTACCTTCAACATACATATGAAGAAAACTACCATAATCGAAACTTCATAAGAATTTCTATATAGCTACTATTAACTTCGGCTTCCATTACGAAAACACAAGGATTCCCTTGAATCTTAATAAAACGAACCTGTACACACGGTGTCTCTCAACTATCGACTGCATATTAACCCTTTGACTTGCGATTTTTTTACGACTGCACACGATTATATTAGCTATTTAGTATTTTGGTATAGCGTTAAGTGGAAAGAAGTTAAAATAGTGTGTTTATTTAAGCATAAATTGAAGTTGAAGTTAGAGTAAATATTTACTTCTTCCACCATTTTCTGTCTTATCGAGAGACTTGTTGTTAAAGGGTTAACCAAAGGATAGAAATAGAAAAAATAAGAATGTCTGAGAAATAAATCATTCTCAAAATGACAAAATCAATTTCCTACATTGTCAATTCTTCTTCTGTCACATCTTTTGTCTCGCGAAGTACGACTTGTTATTAAAGGGTTAACCAGTGGATAGAAATAGAAGAAATAAATCATTCTCAAGATGAGAAGATCAATTTTTTTAGATTCTCAATTATTTCTTCTGTCACATCTTTTGTCTCGCGAAGTACGACTCGTTGTTAAAGGGTTAACCAGTGGATAGAAATAAAAAAAAAAAATAAAAACGAGAAGATCAATTTTCTACGTTGTCAATTATTTCTTCTGTCGCATCTTTTGTCTTATCGAGTACGACTCGTTAAAGGGTTAACCAATCGATACAAGTTTCCAAAAAGAAACAAAAATAAATAGCCAATTTTCTACACCGTCAAATTAACCATTTCGCTCGTAGTACACAAACACCCAGCGCAATCTCGCTTTCACGCTAAATCGTACGCTTAAAAAAAGTAAAAAGAAGCCCAGTATACGATATCGTGTAAGTGCATTAAATCGCGGAAGATTACACTTTATTCGAGCAAAGTGTTCACTCATTTTAACGAGCTTCCTTCTCCCCGTTCCTTATTTTTCAGCAACTCCATCGTTCTCCAAGCAAGCGGTTATCGGCCACTTCGCCTTCCACGAAACTGGCGCGATACGTTTCACGACGGATAAGCAATTCCGCGAAAAATCCCACGTTCTCTCTCTGGTTTCTTTCGTTTCGCAGTTCGCCCCACAGGGCTCGTATATCGCGCGATTAATTTATTTTCCGGAGTCGCGGGCGAGGACAGCCTCGATTGTCCCTCTTTGTCCATAAACGTCCGGCTGCTACCACCGGCCTTATAAAACGCTTGTGGCTGGTTGCCAGCGAGAGCTTCGAGCAACGTCATAATTTCCGGTACCCGTGTGCCGGCCGCACGATGAAGCCATTAATTGGTACATTAATTCAGGAATCGCGGAACAAACCGGACGGAATTAAGTGTCAGCCGTCTCGCGAAGCTGGCTGTCCACGCGATTAAAGGGACAATGTCGAGTCTAACGAAGCTCATTAATTAAAAACATCGGGCGTCGGCCAGCTTTCAACGACCGCGGCTCGGAGAGAGCAATTTGTCTGCATCAAATAGCTTGTTTCTTTTGTTTCAAGTGAAATTTGTTTGTTTGCGTGGAAATTTGGAGGTGGGGAAATATTGTCGAGGGGAAATACTTGGTATTTTAATTATGTTACATTTTCAGTTGGTGGAAACACGCAAAATAAAGGTAGAAGCTTAGAAGTGTCTCGTTTTGCGTGAAAATTCAAAATTAGGAGAATATTATAAATTTCGAGCCTGTAGAAGCACCCAAAATTCAATTAGAAACTTAGATACACTTGCAAAGCCTTTCATTGTAAATATTCGTAGTTTTACAAAGAGAACGTTCTAAATGCACCTCGTATTTACTAATGAAACTTTGCTAAAATACAGAATTCGTCTATATCTCACTTTAGGGGTACTAAAAATTAAAAATTGAAGTCAATAATAGCCTTGCCAATGAGAACACTTCTATATACAACGTGAGTTTCATACTAAAATGAAAGAAAGACACATCGAACATCCCTAACAAATGAAAACAAGCTTCAGCATTATTCATCGCAAGAATTAATTTCAGGACCTAAGTTCATTAGACAGTTCTTTACTCCCCTTAACCCTCAAAAACCAATGAGAACACTTCTTCGTCCCCATATCTATTATTCAATTTCTAATTCGCAAATGTAAGTTTCTCGTTTAACCGTTTAGATACGGTACGCCACTATAGTGGCTTTCGTGGATAGCACCAATTTGAACGGTACGACACTATGTGTAGTGACTTTCGTGGATATCATGATTTTCGACGGTACTATACGTTTTTTTGCTTTATTTCGCATTTGTTTCGCCTAAACCACATTTCCTGGCAATATCGAAGCTGTCGTTGAAGAGTACACGTGTCAGGGGTACCCACTTGCGGACGAGCGCGCCGTACCTAAAAGGTTAAAAAAGAAGAGAGACACATGGACCATGGAAAAAAAAAACAAAAACAAACCCCAAAAAACTTCGACCCTCCTTCACATCGACCTGTACAATTCACCGAAAAATACACACACCCTCTAAGAGTATAGAAATTCAACATACGAGCCGTAAATGGTCCCCACGAAAAGTCCCCTCGGCGCATCGTCGATTGCCAGGATAAGAGACGTAGAGGCGTTCCATCGGTTCCGGTCCGGATATCAGTTGGATCGTTCCAGTAATCGGCAAATTACAATGGCCGGATCGTCGGTGTGTTCGTAAGGGATTTTCGTCGATGCACGCCGCGATATGAGGAAGCGATTATGATTTTCAGGCGGTGGGTTCGCGTGCCGAGGTCGTGGTCCGTCCGGGAGGCGTGGGAACGGGAACGTCCCCGAAGTTTTAAAGCCTCGAATTAACTCCTTTTTGTTTCTCCTTGCCGTGAAAAGAATTTCGACGCACAAATTGACGCTGCCTCCATGGCTCCTCCTCTCTCATCCCTCTCGCTCCTTCCTCTCGCGGTTACGGCTTCTCCCGTAACGAGACCTTTTCGGTCACCCGTTAGCTGTTCCCTCCTCTCGTTCTTCTATCTCCTTATTCTCGAGCCCTGTTCCACTCGTGTGAATAATGCACAATACTCTCGAATCACGCGTCAAGACACTCGTTCGCGTGCTGCTATCGAGGGCTGCTGCACGAAATTGTGGGAAAAAGCATGGGAGAATCTTTATTTGTTGCACTTGGTTCTTAACTCGTAGCTTAGAACGGACTTCCGGTTGTAGGAAAATATTAATTAGGTATCTATGTTTCTTTATTTCATTCATACTCCATTTTTTTAACACTATTTCATTCTCTTGTGCTTTTAGTAGTCCTTTGCTTCTATTGCACTACTCAGTTTAGTTGGACTTTCCTTTGGCTTTTCTGAATGTCGTTCCATTTACCCCACTTTTCTGAAGGAGGGAGTAATAAGGGATTACGTGATCGCTTTAGGTGGAGATTTGAGGGATTTATCGGGATCGTTTTAGGCAGCGAACTTCGATGTTTATCGAAGTAAAGTAATTCTAACGAATTTTTATTAACCCTCCAAGTCCAGGGGTGTTTTAAGCTTGTCCTGGAATTTTTTCGAAAGTTAAAACAGTCTACGTTATACTTCAAATTGCGAAGCTACTTAGAATGCATGAAAATGTGAAAATCATGGGACTCGGAGAATTAACCCTTT
This sequence comes from Habropoda laboriosa, assembly GCF_001263275.1. NCBI lineage: Eukaryota > Metazoa > Arthropoda > Insecta > Hymenoptera > Apidae > Habropoda > Habropoda laboriosa. The sequence goes on from NW_017100141.1 coordinate 2,215,691, forward strand.
GCGCTCGAAGATCTTCTTCCTATAGGTAAATTGCGAATCAGTTTTATTTCTGCATCTAACGTATTTTCACATTGAAGATTGTTTCTTTCAAACTATTTCGCTGCTTATAAATTCATGGGAGACCCATAAGGACCAGTTGTCCTGTAAAATCAATTTTTTGCCAAACGGTAAACAATAACGTCGCTTCTCAGTCGCCACTCGAGTGCAAAGGGTTAAATAGCTATTGGAAATGGGTTATGGAATGAAATAGTCTTTTAACTTTCTAATATACGATTTATTTACGGTCTCAGAGGAAACGTCTTTACTCTATTGAATCTTCTGAAGGACTGTTTCTGGGCACCCAAAAGAAAGTTGGGGTCCCCTTATACCTAGAAACTGTTTACATTATGGTATGGCATTGTGCAGTGAGCGACTCGAAGACGGACACCAGATGCATCTGGTGGAAGTCTTAGTGCCTTTGTTTAAAATAACCCGGAGACATTTTTGTCCTCACTTGATTATTTCCATAGGGTGTTGTTAGAAATAATCCAACAATAGCTTTTTCAAAAAGATATACCTAGTATTTTTCCTACAATTAATCGAAAGACAACAAAAACTGTAAAAAACACGTAGAGGTATAATCTAAAAACATTGAAAGACCTCTCATCGCCAATAATTCACCGTACAATCACTCAGAGCATGCTTGAAGCAAGTTGAAACGACACCTAATGCACAAAAGATCCCCCGCGGATAAAGTAACCCTAATTGCCGGCTTCTTCTTCGGTTTCACCGTTCGAACAACACTCGGCTGGCGCAATCTGACGTGTAAATTAGCGGAGATCGACGCGGGGACAACGGCGACAACTATGGGAGAAGAAGCATGAGAATAATAAAAGCCGCG
>NW_017100141.1:2216590-2240036 GCF_001263275.1 Habropoda laboriosa
CAGTACGACGTCGTCGTCTTCTCTTCCTCTCACTTCTTTTATATTCGAACGCGACCGTTCGGTAGGAGCGCCTAGTTATGAAATAAAACACCGCGGGTATTACACGAGCTAGCCGTGTATAGCGAGGCTTCTCGAGAGAGGTGGCGCAATAACTCGGAGGGACTTTTACGCGGGGATCCCCTTGATTTACAGCGCCTCCGCGACCTGCCTTAATAGAAGAACTGCCAACCTACAAGCGAGCGCGACCACCTTCTTAACAGCCCGTGAATCTCTTCTTGCGTCGACAGGATTCCACGCGATTCCTTTTCTCTGTCCAACCTCGCTGGTTCTTCCTACGGAACGTTCATTCAGAGATACACCTCTCGTTCGGAGAATATTTGGAGGTGTTAGGTGAAAGTATGTATAATACAGCGGACTCCCGTGTAGCGCGCCAAACATTCCTCGTACAACGTGGTAAATGATGAAGTACAGGAATTTGCAGCTTTTGAAAATTAAATCTACTTTAGTTGAGCATTACACTGTTTTCTTCATCGTTACTGGCTTATTCTGTTTTATAATTGCTTGTTTTTCGTTGATTTAAAAAAAAAAATAAACTGTCCTATTTGACAGAACATAGAAAGTGAAAGCTGGCAGAAAAATTCTGGAACGACACGATTTCCTGTAACGCGAATTCATGCAACGCGTCGTGTGTTAACCGCGTTATACGGGAGCCTATTGTGTTGGATGATTGCAGCAGTTCGTGCCCGATTTGAAAATAAAACACAAGCGGTGTATACAAAGAAATGAAACGAACAATTATTTGAAAATGAAACACAAGCGGTGTATGTTTCGATAGGAATGTAACATGACGCTGAAACGAATACCTGTGACGAAGTCGATAAAGGTGCAACACCACCTTTGACAATCCGGCCACGAACTTTTGTAATCGTCTAATACACAGGTGTGGCTTCTATCGAAGCTACTGTGCTACTGAAGAATTTGAATGGGTTTTCCTAAGACTGGGCTGGTGTTGTTTAATCCTCGAAAGGCGAACGGTTGTAGACGAATTCAGTCATTTTGACCAGTAGCAACATTTTTATTGTAAACGGGTTTTAAGAATTATTTATTTGGGTATAGATGTGTATACTTTCAACTGTATATGTGTAGAAAACGAAGAAAAATTTTGAAGGACCTATCGGGAATCGAACCCGCGACCTCAAGGTTTGCAAGCCGAGACACTCCGCACTACACTAACAACCCCCTCTCTATTTTCCCTCGTCGATTCCCTATTTGGGTATGGAGGCCCCGGTACTACGTATGCTTTGCATTTTTCTTGCTTATTTACATTTTACGCGTAAAGTAGGCGTATTTTCTGTATCAAACGTAAAAACTGACCCTGCGTTCGTCGTACGAGGGTTAAAACAGAATGTAGTGTCACTAAAAATCACACTTTGACTCTCGAAACGCCGACTCTATTTTTAAGGAAAAATTCTTTCTCTCCACAGCTATGCTAAAGCTACCCTCGCTAATCCTACCTTCTGTTGCCTCTGTGACTCTGAAAATTACACAAACTCCATTTGCAAGAACAAACTTTCCCATTCACCATGCACACAGAATATTTCTGAGTTTCTCCCAATAAAATGGAAAATTCGCTAAAAAAAATGAAGACCTCTTTCGTTACGATTATCAATTTTTCTTCTGAACGCTGATAAAATGTAATAGACAGTAGCAGAAAATATTCTCTAATATACAAGTTTCTGCAAAAACGATGTAAGCTGTTGCATACCCCCTAATAATAAAACTAACGATCGAAATAAAGATATTGGATGTAGAAAGATACTCCGCAAATCGACGTTTCTAATATGATTCAGAGGAGCTGCATCGCAACGAATAGGAAACCGGCGTCCACTATCCTTCGTCGTTTGTACTAATAGCCAAGGCAACGACCGGCAGCTCCTAGCCGATCCTGGATCCATTAACGAAGTCGTTTCACTGGGTATACGCTGGCCAGCTATTAATGTTCATCGTTCTGACTATCGAGGCGTTCGGTGTTTCGTAGGAATGCTAGCTTCCTCAACCATTCCTTCCACCGTCTCCGCATCTTTTCGCCTTCTCTCTCTATCCCTTTCTTGGCTCATCTATCGGCGTAATAACTCCATTACTAGCCGACTCGAGCCTGTGGTTTTAATGTCTCATTTCCATCCCCACGGTGTGACCATGCTTGGCTACCGTTTCTTGCCCCCTGTCCAAGGGACACCAAAGTGTCGCCGCTTATCGCTTCGAGGAAGTCCAGGTACTGTATAGCTTCTAGCCTAACTATTTAGATTAGTCCTCTCGAAAGGTAGACGATAAGATTCGGGAGGAATCTTCTGCAGCTGAGTGTCTGACGGAGATTTCGGATCGAATGGGGAAGAGTAGTTTGGTGCGGAGGATGTTTTTTTTAAATACCGAGGGTAATTGTTAGGGTACATTTGTGAAAGTTCGTTGTGTATGCCATTCGGGAAAATTTTGTATCGTAGGAATAACAATAGTGGAGGATTCAGGGGAGATTTCTTTGTCATAGGCGTGATCAGCTCTTGGTTACTTACGTGGTCATTGACCTGGTGACCGGTTGTCAAGCGCGTGTGAGTGTCTATGCGTGAATGAAGGAATGATTGACACCTGGGGGACGAATCGCCGGGGAAATCGCGAGGTATAGATCATCAAACGCGGGCAGAGAGAGTTGAGAGTGTTGAACGAAGTTAAATTAGTAAAGAAGTAAAAAAGTAAAGTAAATAAGTAAAACAGTAAAATAATTGAGAGTATTGAAAGAAGCGCGTGAAAGAAAAGCGTGTTATCAACCAAATTCCAATTTTCCCACAATCCCAATTCTCGCAATAATAGTAACACTTAAGGAGAAGTTTCATCTCGAACGGAAGCTCGGTAAAAATATTCCTACCACGAACAATCACAAAGCAGAGACATCAGAAGCGACGAGGGCAAGGTTCGACCGTTCTCCTCGAGATTCACGAGGATGCCACGAGCACATGCCTTATGCAGATTCCCCTTCATTCGTATTAATAACCAGCGGGTCTGGCTAGGCCAGACCGCAAAGCCAAGGTTGCCGGGGTTAAGGCGTGTTCAACAAGCTGTTCATGGCTACTACCTAAAGGGCCTGCATCTCCACCCGGAAGTTACAAGCGTCGCCTTGTAACTCAACATCGTCCTTACTACTTTCTAACAGAGACACACACTGTTAGCTCCGGGATTCCTCATCCTCTTCCATCCTCGTCGTCGTCTGCAACCATGCGAATGTAAATCTCATTTCTTTAAATCTTCCCTTCTTCTACGTCGGTCGAGCCGCAGAAAAGAAGATATCGAAACGATAAGAAGAAGAAGTACCCTTTGAAGAAAAAGTGGATTCCTCTACCTTGACGCTATAGAAACAGGCTACCCATTTAGGTATACACTTTGTAAGAGGGAGGGAAATCATCATCTGTGGGCTGTTTCTACCGTAAACGGATACCTTGGACACGTTTCTATTTATTATAAGTCGGGGGAAAGTCAACAATCGGGAGCCAACAGACGACTGTAAATCACGGAAAGGATCGTCTACTGCGCGCGCGCGGTTCAACGTTAAGGACCGCGTGCATATGTAACCTATAAGAGGGATGCGCAGGAGGCAGTGATATATCGTTACGAGTCCCACCATTGTCTCTGACTAAGTTCACGGCGACGGGCCACCGAGCAACGAGCCTCTTCCTCGTATTAATTACAACGTCCAAGCGAAACCACCGGCTGGGCCAGGCTCTCCCCTCGATTTTCGACCAGCGGGCTAGAATCGATTTTTCTTCCGGTAATCGTGTGTTTGTAGAGTGTCTTCTTCTTCGATTCAAGTCGTCCCTTTTTTATTTAGGATGTTATTTGGGTAAGTATGTTTCGGGACGGTGAGATTTATTCTTATTGCCTTAGAATCAATTTTTTGGGGAAAAGTATGACACCTTGGATTTATATTTGGGAAATGTGGCTAAAGCTGAACAGGTGATTCGAGAGAATTAATTCTATTTATGTATACCTTGTTTCAATAAAGGAAGGAACGTAAGATGTTCCTTTAATTTTTATTAACAAAAATTTAATTATTAATTAATTTTCAATATGAAAGTATTTGGTTTGTTTTATACTTTCCCATATGTTCCATTTTTTTTGCTATAGATTATTCCGAATGTTTTGGTCCAACAATAAATTATTTAAACGAACACCTTAACAGGTTTCGTTCTATAATAAAATTTATACGTAGGCTCTTTCTCTTCATAGCAAACTTATCAATCTTAAATTTATTATAAAATACACACTTCGAACTGATATAACAAAAGTCTTCACTATCAAACACTCCGTACTCAGCAACACAGCTTCAAATTTATTCAACCTTCCACAATACACCCAACGAAACTTCAAAATTCGACTCACCATTAGGAGCCTGTCTACAGAGCCTGGCGAACATCCTCTATTTTGTCGTAGAACGTCCACCTGCAAACAGAAATTCGCTCCAGATTACCATCCACCTTTTCCACGACAGAAACTAATCGTCCCGACATTAATCTCTCCCTTCTCTAAAACCGCCCACCAGACACGCCATCGTGCAACGAACCGTAGAATTTCGCTGATTTTCACCCGGCTAACGTTTCAACGCCGGTCGGAGACAATTTTATCAATAAGAATATGAAAAGTCGCAACGGTGGACAAGTGACTGAACCCCGCGAAGAGGCAACATGCTCGAGGCGTCGCGCGTCGGACAGGATATTTCCTCAACGCTAATGGCTACCAGTCGTCCGCTAATAATTACCAGCTCCCCTTGACTAATAGGTAACGACAGGTGATCCCCAGGCGTGTTCCGGCCTATCCCACACTGATTTTACGCCGACGCCCCCGGGGCTCGTCAGACGTCGATGATCGTCCAGTCTGAATCACGCTGACACGTGAAATGACAAGTTCCGACCGCGACTGACTTACTTTATTAATTTTTTAGAACTGTTTTTGGAATTCTATTTTTATTTTCATATCATATTTTTTATTTCAGACAGCTATTTTTACTTCACTCTCTTCCTTTTGGCGACTTACATCACTTTATTTCTATTTTATTTTTAATTTTAAATATTTTGACATAGGAAATTTGTGAAAATTTTTTTTTTTACTTTAGCTAGCTACTTTTCTTCACTCTCTTCCTTTCGACGACACTTACTTTACTTGATTTTTAATTTTTAACATTCTGATACAAGAGAATTATGGAATTTTATTTTATTTTATTTAACTATTCTTCTTCGCCTCTCTTCCTTTTTCAATCTCTACAAATGTCTGCGACTTTGAGAACGACACAATTATCGAAGCAAAAAATGACACGGCCCAAGGCAGCCATTACGTCCATATAATCATACTTCTATCTACCACGTAATGTAGGTTTTTACAACTTTTTCCTGTAGCTTACTCATTGACACTACACTTAGTACGAACTATCACTTGGGTGCATCAACATCTCAGGCTAACATATTAAAGGCAAATTATAAAAGATTTACATTCATCAGCTAGTGAATAATTTCAGGAAAAAAGAGTAGGTACACTCTTTTATTTCCCCCCTACAACCTCTGATTACTTCACGTTTCCATAATTGTCGTCGTCGTTACGTTACACTTACTACGTACACACATTCTTAAATAAATTACAATTTAATTTCTCCAAAGGTTCACTTCACTTGCTAACCTGTAACACGATAAATTTCTACCAACAAGTAGTTTTATTACCTACAAAGACACGCGAGTTACACATGAAAAATTTCGTACACGTTGCCTGTTCGACGATTTGTCTATCCTTTCCAGGTTAGAAGCTCCGATAAATTTTCATCAGCCGTGTCATCTGAAATTCCAATGGAATAGACCCGTTGGGAGGCATCCGTCAGCTCTTCGATTCGAAGGGGAAGGCCTCCCAACGCGTCCCTTGAATCGAAAACGCGCCTGGAATGCTTTCCCCTTCAACATTCGACGCGTTGCCTCTTCCCAGATAAGTATCTGCCTATTTTCAACCTGCAGTACAGGCCCTTTCCCCCCTCTGTTTTAATACTTCTGTTCGGACGTTAAACGAAGAAGATAGAATCGTGTATGCTGATATTAGGAAAACGTCGCTTCTGTACGACTGTTCTTTATTCGACGATATCTTGCCTCTGTTGGACAACCAGAGGGGTAAGGGCGACGAGTGTCCTCGTATACACTGCATGTTCGATTGTGGTTGAAATAATAACAAAAAAAAGTAAACAATGTTTACCCAGAAAGGGACAGAGTATAGCTAAGATTCGGGAGAAAAACTGTAAACAAGTGACTAGTTGTTGCTTCGTAACTGTAGAACCGTAAGTAACTTAGAATATAATAAAACTAATCAACGATGCGCAGGTCCTCTTCAATCTTCAATTAACTCGGTCATTCGACCGTGTACGTATGTACGCATACATACTATCTAATTACCCTATTCACGCGTATAAATACCGTGAAACTGTAGCTATGCAGCTCGCAGAGACGCACTGGACGTTTCATTCTTCTCCCAAGTTCGGCTGTTCGTTGTGCACTTGAATTCACTGCCACTGTTTCTCGTACGCAGCCGCAATTCGCGAGGAATTAGTTCACACGCAAGAATTCGCGATCGCTCTTTCGCGCCTACCTTACTCGCCATGATAAGGAAAATTGTGAAGCTGCGCTAATTACGTTAATCGATTCGAAATCCGCGTGTAATCGAAACTACGCTGTTCGAGGGAGCACTGAATTTCCTACGAGACTACGATAGCACTGAATAAGCGTCGCTCGTCGAGGCACTGGTTCGGCAGACTAGTAAACACCGACTGAGGACATATCGTCCTGCCCGATTTCCGCTCGCTATTCCTGCGCAGCTAGCTTGATAAGAAATTTCGGGGGGGATATAGGCCTGGTACGACAACATTGCGTGAGGCTCGCGGTATTTATTCCAGGAAAACAGAAAAACCGCGAGGCAGAGTCGTCGTATTTACATCGAGGCAAATGTGAAGCTATTTAGACGTCCTTTCGAGAGTGCTCTCGAGAGTATTTCTCGCGAGTCTGAGAGTGACTGTCCGAGAGCATCGCTCAACTCTCTGAGAGTTGATATGAGACACTCTCGAGAGAACTCTCGTGCGAGTAAAGAATCTCCGAGAAAATAATTACCCATTTAATCATTCTTTATGAAGAAAAATCAGTATTGTAGAATAATAAAAAAAAAAGTAGAATATTGTAATAGAGAAAAAAAATGGCGGATATTGGAAAAAATTGTGGCAAATTTTCACACTGCTTCGCAAATGATAACGTATCGATAGTTGTGAAAGATAAAGGAAGAAAAAATGAGAAAAGTTGACCGACTTGGTGTCGTCAGACACCGTGGAATTACCATTTACAATGATTATTACCATACGACAAGCGACGAGAGGGGAGAAAGATGAGAAAGTCGTCGAGCCTCTACATAATTGCACAACGCACCGGACACGTGTGCGCGCATACGAGGACGCAACGGGAAACACCGAGCGGAGAGAGAGAGACTCGCTTGTGTACCATTTGTTCGGCCGTGTTGTTGCGCATAAATGCGCAAAAATGATTTACATCGCGTTGCCTGCGAACAGTGGATAATGGTCTCCTCCCCTACTCCCTCCTTTCCCATCATCGTTCGCGGCACGCTGCTCATTAACTTTTTCAATTTCTCACAGTGATTAACCAATCGTCGATTCACCTTCGGGAAGATTGATCTTGGGTCATGATGCAGGAATTCGCTGGAACAGGTATACCTTGACCCTTTCGTTTCTAAACGATTTAACAATTACGGGGAGAATGTAAAATTTTAGTTACAAGAAGGAATACTGTGTGTAATATGGGTACAACTAAAATGTGAAACAAAAGGATGGAAATGTAATTACATGGCTGCGTTGGAAACTGAGCTAAAGAATGAAAGAGAAAATTATAATTTTGTACGAATTAATAGTCATTCAGCAATTTTTTCTAATGGGAGACGTGGGTTTGCCCTTTAAACGCGAGAAGAAATTCGCGCCTGCGCGATTTATGTGCGCTGGAAACTAAGCCAAAGAATCGAAGGAAAAAGTGTAATTCGTTTCAATTAATACTCATTGAGAATTCGTCTTAAACCGGACACGGGAGCTTCCCTTTAATCGCGAAAAGAAGTTGGCGCCAGCGCAATTCGCGTGCCTTGGAAACTAAGCCAAAGAATGAAAGAAAAAACTGTAATTCTTCCAAATTAGTACTCATTAAGAATTCGTCTTGAACCCGAAACGAGAGTTTCCCTTTAATCGCGAAAAGAAGTTGGCGCCAGCGCAATTCGCGTGCGTTGGAAACTAAGCCAAAGGACGAAAAGCAAATTTGCAACGAGACGAAATCGCGTGCGTTGGAAACTAGGGCAAAGAATGAAAAGAAAAATTGCAATTAATCCAAATTAATAATCATTAAATATTCGTCATAAACCGGAAACGGAAATTCCCTTTAATCGCGAAAAAAACGTTGGCGCCAGCGGAATTCGCGTGCGTTGGAAACTAACTGTAAACCAAAGAACGAAAGGAAAAATTGCAACGAGACGAAATTCGCGCCTCCACAATTCCCGAAACTAAGCCAAAGGACGAGAGGAAAAATCAGCAATTCGTCGAAATTAACGCTCGTTAACCATTCTCCTCGAACCGGAAACGATAGTTTCACCCGTGGTCGCGAGAAGAAGTTCGCGCCTGCGCCATTGAAAACGAACCGGGAGAGAAACGCGGAGGGTATCGGTATTCAGCCCACGCGGCAGCACAAGGTACACCGTGAGGATCGCGTACCGGGCCAGCCGTGTTTTGTTCAGCATAATTATCTCGGATACAGCCATTAATTAGTATCGCTAATTATGTGGAACAGCGGCAGTGAACGCGGGCACACGGCGAAGCGGTACCACGGGACTCTCTCCTCGGTTTATCCTATTTGTCGCGCATAAATAACAGATTAATGCCGAGATATGGTAGCTTATGCAAATGCGAGTTCAAAGTTTATAGCATCTAATTAACCATATTGGCGAGGCTCGAACTTAATAAACCCGGCCAACCGACCGGTTTCCGCCTTTTAATTGACTCGCAAGCCACAGTTATTTATTCGCAATACTCTTTACACAGCGTTTAGTTCTTTTTTTGCACGGAGGAATTTTCGGGAAGGTAGTTCGTCGGTTCTTAGTCTTGTTGTTACTCTGTTAGGCCTAAAACATTGCTCTGATTGGGTTCGACAAACCCAATACAATAATTTTTATTATTTTTATTTCACTTTGTCAACTTTAAATAAATTACTCTTATCCCCAGATTCAGGTTTGTGTTAAATCAATGCAGACAGAAAATAATAATTCTCAATTCCCAAAATGTCAAAAAATTCACTAAACTAACGAAGAACGAAATATTATATATTAGGAAAAATGAAAGCACGTTAATTAATATGAAAATATTCCCCATTATCTTCCACAACAAGAAACCTGGTTTCATTAAAAAAAAAAATTGAATTATTCTGTCTACTTGTCCCTAAAAAACGGCCACAGAGTAAAACTACAAAAGTACTGCAAGCAGATCGAACCTAAACTCCCAGAAAAAGTAGTGCAAAAGCGATCCAAGGAACTTTCCCCGAGTCCCCTAATAGAACGAACGAAAAAAAAAAGAAAGAAACACAAAAGCGGCAGTATGGTTGACTGCCCGCGGACACACCTCCGAAATAGATGACTTCCTGTATCCGCGATCGCGCGGTCAGCGCGCCAATTACGCTCAGCTTTTGTACGCGGTGCCGTAATAACGTATCGTAACGTATTGCCAGCACGACGGTCAAGGTGTAATAAATTATTCAGCACGGTCGAGCAATAAGCGTGCTCGCGCGCGCCGTTTCGCCATTCATCGGTTCTCTCCTTCGTCCACCATATCGAAGCGAACGCAACGTCGTTCCAACTCACTCTTCTAACCGCTATCAATCGCCTTTACCCACTCTACTTCTTTACGCAACAAAACCATCTTATCCTCATCCTGATGAAGATCGAAAAGACTTCACCGTTCCTTTCCAACAACACACCTCCGAGGTATCTCCTCTTATAATCAACGAAACAGACCGTAAAACGCGTAAGCAAATCCTCGATCAAAAGGTGTATACATACACGAACCTTTTCTGAACGACGATTTTTCTCCAGAGAGAGATCTGACGACGTTCGGAAGCAAAAAACTGGGACCCATGGAAGCCAGAACACCGGAGACGTAATGCGACGCCTTGATGGACGGCTCTCGATTGAGAAGCCGGAAGTGGCCAGCTGAAAAACTGGCATTTAGAGGCGAGCCAGGCACCCTGCCAACTCTCTTCGTCCAATGACGACGGGGAGGGCTGAAAGCAGGTTAGGCCAACACACTGGCCGGCTGTTTGACATAACCAGTTCGGAGCTGCGGGCAAGGACGCCCCGATGCTTTCGTCTCTCTTCTCGCTACGTTCAACAGTGTTCCTCTCTTACCTTTTCTCTCTCGTTCTCCCCTGGGACACAATCGACCGTTCCTGACCACCGCAATGCATCGGCGACGATCGATCGCTGCCAGGAGGATATCGAGTCCTCCTCTTCTCTCTCTCTCTTTCTCTCTGGGGAGAATTTTTAGGCGGCGCTGCGGGGAGAGGATGAAATTGTGGAGCAAAGTGGTGAGAACGAAAGTGAGCGAGATTCTCTCTGTGGTTCTGGGTAATCGTTATCCGATGCGGTTTCAAGATTATGGAACGATGAGAGTGATTAAGACTAGCTTAACGTTGGAAAATTGAAAATAATTAGCCGAGTGGAACGATTAAGCATGGAATGCTGCATGGTTTTATAGACGCGTGAGGTCTGATGTGGGGCTGTAAACGTTCGAATAGTCGAGGTATTTCAGTAAGCAGAATATGGTAGGACGATGGAAGTATAGGGATTTTTAAATAATTGGAATAATGGGAAAGGGTTGAATTACACGCTGTGAGAAGCGAACTGTAAATTGTTCGAGTCTGGTGCACACGAAATGACCGATGACCAGAGAAATATACGGTATATCGTTGAACGAGGAACTTCATGCTCCATCGAAGACGTATCTAGAGCTTAACAGAGTGACACTCGGGTAAACTGATACCCCTGTATCAATTCACACACGTGAGACGTGTGAAATATTCAATTGCCAGGAATATTTTTGCACCTATCAATTCTAAAATCAGTTGGAATATCGAAAGAACTCGAGGAAGTCGTCGATTATTTGTGTGAAACGAGCGTGTAGAAGGTATGGGAGGATCTTCAATTTTCCAGAACATTAAGTTAGAGCAAAAGGGGATCTCGTGTACGGTTGGAGCGAGTGATTTTTACAGACGTCGATCGGATCTCTACCAATTATTCCGAACGAAATTAAAATAAGTCGAACAAGACACACTGCTTGGAAACCTTTTACAGCCATGACGTTTTTGCTGGCTGTCAGATCTACCTGAGCGATCACTCTGCTGGCTGCCTAGGTTCGCTGGTCGCGGAGCGGAAAGGAAAACGCATCTCTTGCTGCTGTGGCGCGTTTTTCCCGTTCCTCCAGTTCTCCTCTCTCTCTCTCTCTCTCTCTCTCTCTCTCTCTCTCTCTCTCACCTGTACAAGTAACCATTCGCTCCTGTACGTGTACACGCGGCGGTGAACGATCGTTAAACCGTGATGGAGGTTACGTTCCACGAAAAACTGGATCCGTAGCGTAACAGGGTCCCTGCGGTTGATTGTTGTCCGCGAGGCGAGTCCACGGGGCCCTCAATGAGAAAACAACCGTTCACGATACGTGTGCATGCGAGCCAGCCTTTTTGCCGTGAAATCGTTCGACGAACTTTCTGTGCTCGAGGCCAGAAATATTGTGGTTGTAGCCACTTTGCTTGGAATAGACAGAGGTCTGGTTAGGTCCCTGTTGTTTTTCTTTCTAAAATTTTCATGAAGATCCTCGGTAAAGTGAGGGTTTTGTTGGTGTCCGAATCTTGAGTGTTCGAGTACTCTGATAGCTGCTGTAGAATGTGAGATAAGAGTGTTTGGGCTGAGTGATTGTCGGAGTGAGTGAAGTGCGAATGAAGAGTGTTTGGATCGAATGAGGTGAGAGATACGAGGGAAGAAGACGAAGAAATGATGGAAGGAAGAGAGATGGCTGAGGACTGAATGAAAGGGCGCATAGTCTAGGGTAGTAGGAAATTAGGTATTAGATAATAAGAAAAAAAGATTGCAACTGATAGAGTAAGATGTAAATATCGAAAGAAAAGGTGAAAAAATGTGAAGAAAAGAAGAATGGAAGGGCGCATAGATGAAGAAGGGTAGTAAGGTAATTAGGTATTAAATAATAAGGAAAAATGATGGTAAATGACAGAAGCAAATGTACATAAAGAGAGAAAAGGCGAAACGATGTGAAGAAAAGACGAAAGGAAGAGAGATGGATGAGGACTGAATGAAAGGGCGCATAAATGAAAAAGAATAGTAAACAATTAGGTCTTAGATAATACAGAAGAAAGATTGTAACTGGCAGAGTAAGATGTAAATATCAAAAGAAAAGAAGAATATAAACCCCAAAGAGACACAATAAAAATGACTACTAATCGCTAATTTTCGCATTCTTTATCTCAACCCTTCGCCTAAAACTTTCTCTCTTCAACCTAAATCCTCCTAAATAAAGCTTCATAACTGAGTGCTTAACGAAAAAAATTCAAATCCAAATACTTAACTACTCAGACTCGTATTTCGACACAAAATTCAAATTACAATAAGTACTTGGAGTGCTCGGATATCCAGACAGCAAGAGTTCTACACGAAAGTTACGAGTTTAGAGAGCAAGATTTCTCCGAATGTATAATTGAACCGCAGGTTGACGTGCACACGGATAATTATAGTTCCGGAACGAGATTAACGGCGATAATGAAATTACACGATCTAACGATCGATAATTTCAGCCACGATGCGCGGTACACGAAACACACTCGTTCTAAACCTGTTATCTGCAGTTAAGGAGCTTCCGCGATCTCTGGTCTAAGCACATAGACGATCCTACTGCCAAATAAACGTCGCCTCTGGTATTTTCACCTAATGTACTTACACTTTCCACGCGTACCTGCTAATGCGTCATAAGTGGATTCCTCTTCGACGTCAATCACCGTGCGCGTGTGTACACAGTGTGGAAAAACTTGGGAGAAAATAAGTGTTAAGCAAGTGAAAACCGGTGTGGCAAAAAGCCACTTAACTTTGATTAAAGGAAACTTATTTGCAAGTTCGTAAACTGTTGGAATATTGCAAAGATTGTCGTAGCTCTGGCGATCGAAAGTTGTCAGGGCGACGCGATAACGGGAAGATAAATTTTCAATCGATCGAAGCAGATTACCATTATTATATTCACTCTTAGACCTCTCGAACATCTCGCTGATAATTGAAACACGGACAGTACGATTCACCTCCGGAGATTCCAAAATTATCCTCGTTTTCACCTTCTCGAGATTGCTAACTCGATAATTTTCGAAAGTGGGACTTTCGTTGAACAACCAAATTACCATTTCTGAGAACTCGTTAATTTTCGAAATTTTCGATAAAGAAATTTAACGATTCAATGCCTGGGCAGATTAAAATATCAAAAATTCAGCGTTGCAGATATTCTAATGCGATTCTTTACCTTCGTTTCAAAATTCTGCCTAACATTTTCCATTCCAAATCAAAATTTTACCTTCGTTTCAAAGATCAGCAGAAAATTTTCGATTTCAATTCAAAATTTCAACTAAGCTTCGAAGTTCTGCCGAAAATTTTTTATTCCAAATCAAAATTCCAATCGCTGAGCTTAAATTACGATCGTTCTCAGCCTCCTGAGGCGAACAATTCTCCGAAAACGAAAGCTTGTAGTATTTGGAAAAAAATTTGCATCCTCCACCACCCCGAGAGAATCGCCTCAGAAATGGCGCACAGTTGATCGAGCATCAACTTGGACGGCGCGTAGCCATCGTCGAATCGATCAGAGGAATAACGACGCCGGTGTGGAATCGGAGGACTCACGATGCTTGGCCGCAGAATAATGGCGGTCATAATGCGGTCAGCTGCGTCGTTTCTGATTGTTTCACGTTAAATCGGCCTCCTCTGTCGTTGACTTCACGACGAACGAGAAAAGAAGGGGGAAAGAAGCAGAGACGAAGGAAGGCACAGCCCTGTTCGCATGTTGTCTATCTTTTCCTCTTGCAATCTTCGCCACAGCATCGCGAATGCGTCGGTCATGCATCTTAACGCCTGATGTCCATCCGATGCGGCAGAAGTAAATTTTAACGCGGATAAATCGTTTTAATTAAGCAACGCCCGTTCCACCGTGTTATCCGTAATCGGCTTTTTACAACGGACCGGAAGAAAAATCAGCAACATGTTATCCTTACGACGTAGGATACGAAGAAGTGGATCACTGGAAGATTACGCACACCTCGGCCTAAGCTAATCTAACTTGGATGAGGTTGAACAATGTCGGAGAAAAAGTTGCTCGATTTTGTCGTTAAAAGTCTTGTCGTTAGTACACTGAAACGACGCATTAGCGATCTTAGGAGGTATCGTTAAGTTATTTTCACAGAGAGCAGAGCAATTTCTTTTGACAATAGATCTTAAGTAGGGTTGTTCGATTTCATTGATTTTGCATTAATAAAGAATGAATTTTATGTAGAAATCCCAGAAACTATCATTGAAAAAAGACTAAAAATGTTCATTTTGACAGAGAGAAGAAAATTTCCTTACAGAATAAATCTAAAGAAGGTTGCTCTATTTGACCATTGAAAAAAATGGAAAAATTGCTATTTGCTTGCATTAATAAAATATGAATTTTATCTAAAAACGATACATTATTGATTCCAGAAACCACCATTCGAAAAAAGGGACCCATTTGGATAGAGAAGAGAAAACTTCCTCAAAGAATAAATCTAAAGAGGATTGCTTTATTCGACCACTCAAAAAAATCGAAAACTTACTATTTCCTTATCCATCCCAGAAACCACTACTCAAAAGAAGGCCCTAGAAATGTCTCTCTTTTAGCCTTCGAAGCACAGTTTCGACACAGCAACCTCCCCCAAGGAATAGAAAAAAAGAGTGAAGCGTTCAAAGATGGAAATCACGTTGAATAGAATTCAGATTCCACTGGCACGAGTACAATCACACATTATAAATGATCCATCAAATAATCCTGGCGTCATTTTTTACCCCGACGTTCGGCTCTAAGGTCGTTCCATTGAATGATTGCGAGGCTTGAATGGTCTTGCGTAATGGATCACTGAACTCCCAATAGAAAGCAGCAGTGGTTGTAGTACGTCTAACCAGGCTACAGAATACAATGCTCTATTTAGTAGCACAAACAGCTCGTTGAAGAAATTCACATTGGCCTTGAAACGCTTCCAGACACCTCCACGTTCTCGGCCACGTACCCGATACCGAACTTCAACGAAGCTCTCTCTACTCGTTAGAGGCTTTAAGAGGAGAATTCCCGTCGTACGATGGTACAATAAATCTTGGTAACTAGATACGGTGGAAGAAGGAAAAAAAAAACCGATTCAATTGTCCAACAGCGGACGGGGACGAAGCGTAGAACGTAAGACAGAGAGCGAGAATTTATTACGAGACATTAAAACTGTTCTTCTAACGGTACTCCCCCCACGGGGGTTGTCCGGTGACGTTCCTCATGCCGTCAGATTGAAATCTAAATGCCCGAAAAGAACGTACAGGACCAAAATCGAGACGAAAAACCACCAGTCATCAGAAGAAAAAGCACAAGTTTCTTCTTTGATACGTCGAGCATGGTTAATGTGTAATACGTGCAACCAGCGGGAATTTTTATTAACGTAGGTTCGTTCGGAAGTTTGCGCGGTTTTTCTGAATGTGGAAATTAAAGGCTTTCTTTTGTAGGTATTCAACTTGGAGTAATCAATGACTTGTATTTTGTATTTTGGCAGTTTTGTTTCGTTGAAGGAGGAAAATTCGTTTGGAGCATTTCGGAGGGTTAGGTTAGGCGATTTATGGAAATTTGGAAAAAGTTTACTTCAATTTATAAAATAAAATACGTCACAAGTGCTCATTTTTTTAAACTGAGACTCCGTAATTTTTGAAGAACAATGTTTTCATTAATAAAAGAATTCGCGAGAATTGACTTTTTATTAATGAAAGATCCACGATAATTCACGTTTCACTGATGAAAAATTTCGCGATAATTCACATTTATTAATAAAAAAATTCACAGTAACGTAAAAGTGGAAAACGAAAGCTACCGAATTATATCACACAGTTGATATGCAAATATCAGAAATTTCGTTCGACAATTATGGACTATCCAAATATAATAATTTCACGGTTTCACTTTGCATTAAAGATTGCCTCCAATACCAACGAAGAGAAATCTAATATCGCGTCCCGCAACGAGAAAAATCACGAAGAAAATCTAAGTTAGTTCCGGAAATTAACAGGGGACGGTAAGAGGCTTCTAATTGAGCAATAATCGCGCGATAGTGCAACCAGAGAGATACTTTCAATTAAATCGAACGAAGCAGCGAAACGCGTTGAAAAATGAAATCGCGACCGTCCACGCGGAACTTCCGCGTTGATAATGATAATTAATAGGCTGACGTTATAATTTATCGGGCGACGTCGTCTTCGTTCATTATGCCGCGATACTTACGGCGGGACCGGCGCGCTGGCATAACTCAATGGCAGAATTTATTGCATCATTAAGGTAATGCATGCGATACAACGCGATGTAGATAACATAATCATTTCATGCGTGGAGTCACGTTTTATCGAATGATGATCGCGATGGCTAGCGCGTCATGCCGTGATACGCGATGTCCGCCTCTATCTGCTCGCGGGGGATTGATATCTGCTAGGCCACGTCGAGATCTTACGTCAAAGGATATCGATACCAACAACGATTACTTAGCCGATGCATTAATAATAAATTGAAAGGGAGGTTAACGATTTTTCTATGAACATTTCTTTAATGAATCTTCGTCCTGTCGACGTATTATCAATCGTTACAGAGTCTTTTTACGCGTGGGAAGTATTTTTGTTAGTATCTCGCAAACTCTGACGAATATTTTGATATTTTTGTAAGATTTCAACTGTTTTAATAGAGATATATTTAATTTTGAGCTTGCGCCGGGAGTTAACTTTTGCAACCCCTTGAAAAATTGACCTAATTACGCACGAAACACTTTTAAAAAATTTTTGCAATTTGTATCCTTAACCCTTTTGTTCCCAGCGTGAAACTCTCGTGTATCGTTAGTCGCCACTATTTTTTCGGAGGTTTCTTCGCACACGAATCGAAATATAATTAAAAGGGTTAAACTATCTTTCTTAATTAATCCAAATTTCCGTCTAATTTCTGGAAAAGCAGTGGCTAAACGCCCTCTAAAATTCTCTTATAATCAACCCAAGATAATTAAATACACGTGAAACCTACTAGATCGAGATTTCAAATTTTCAAATTTCGCGCCATTTCCATACCAACGAAGATTCGCTTTTGAAAAGCTTCTCATTCAGAAAGAAACATTCTAGGGAGATTCCAGGTCACTCCTCGAGCTGCTATGTCGAAAGAGGAATCGTCCTACAGCCAGAAAACGATACCTGGAGACGAGAGAGAGTGCATGGTGGATCGGGACCAAGCGAACATGGTACACGACAGAGCGAAGAGGTGCAACAGTTGACCACCCTCCGTGTTCGGGCCGGTAAACGGATACGGGCATGTCTGGACACCGGATATCGCGGTTCGTTAGCCGCGCGTTCTCTTGGACCGGAAATCATTCTTTGCTCCCGAGGTAAACGTGCTCCGCGAATCTTTCCGCCGCCTAGCACCGTTAATGATCGTTCTCGTCGGGGCGAACGGCTCTCTTGAAAGGCCATTTCTGTACGAAGACCGGCCCGTTTCTCTTCGCTTCGATGATCCTCCGGGGACAGACCGCCCGTGTTTATGCGTGTACCCGTGGAAAAAGTAGATTGAGGTTCACCGATTTATTTCTTCGCCCTTTTAGCTCGATGAACTTGTTCTTGTACAAAGGGATACGTTACAGGGTGACGTTTACCATTTTCCCAGGAATCTTATCAACCCCTTTCTGACCAATTTTCTCTTTTTAAGAATTTGTTTAGATGGACGATAAATTTAGATCAATTTTTACTTCGATATTCGAATGGTAAAATGGCCCCACTGGTTACGAAAGGGTTAAGGAGGAACCTTACGAAATTAAGAAAAATTAATCGCATTCGAAGAATTGAAAGGATTTTATTAACTTATAATAAAATCAATTTTTGTTGTAACACTCAAATAAGATATACGTGTCATTGGTAACGAAAGGGTTAATAAGGAATCCCACAAGAATTTATGGAAATGAATTAAAATTTGAAGATCCGAGGGAACCCGAAGCATCGAATCTCCTTTCCGAGGAGATACTTCAAGATTCGAGTATTTCAGTGGAAGATAAAAAGCGTATATCCGCGAGGAACTGTTAATTAACCGTGATAGCCCTCGATCGTTATCTCCGTACCAATATTAGACGTCCCAATTAAGTACAAACGAGTGCGATATGCTGGACGCACAGTCTCGTGTGTCCGCCTCGTTCGATCCTCATCCTAACCAAACACACAATAAAACGAAAGAAAAAAAACCCCCAAGAAACCCAAAGCAAATATAAAAAAAAAAAAAAAAGAAAGCGTCAGGCTGTCACAGCAAAATCTGGACGGTCGGTAGACGTCGTAAATCTCGCGGTTGACGCCTTTCGGGAGGAAAACGACGCTGGCCAATTTACGATCGGCCAACAGGGACGTGGGAAGCGCGGAGGTGTTCGATGGAACACCAAAGAGGAAACGTCGTCCCCTCTGACAAACGGTACCAGCGGAATTCGCGGCAGGTCCTTCGCGTCTTCTCTCTTGCTACGCGCGATTAACTTTCCTCCACTTTGCTCGTTTGTTAAGTCCACCTATAGAAGCTACTCCTACCGCGAACACTGTACACGAGGAATAGCTTGTGCGACTATACGGTCACAACTATACACTCACACTATCTTGTACACACTTACGACTGTCAACCGTATATCGGATGTGAACACTCGATAATAGTGGATGTGTTGCTTGGTCGCGTGTGTACGCTTGTTAAACCACACTCTGTATGTATATATATATATATACTCGATCGTTGACCGTTTTCAATCCGTTGCACGTCAGACGTGTGTCGCTGTAGGTGCGAAGACACGTCCTCGAAAAAGATCTTGGACCCCTGATCGAGCACTGAGTTCGCTTGCTTCGTGCGAACCAGCGGGACTACACACTCGCTCGTCCGGTCCCTTTGATTGCTAACCGCCTTCCGCGGCAACCGATTCTCGATAAATGCTCGCGGCCGCTAAATGAAGGGACGCATAACCCATGCCTCCGCGTACACTATTACTGAGAATCCTCAATCAACTTCGATAAGTTTCATTGCTCCCGCTGAAAGTCTCTCTTCTCCTTCTTTTTTTCTTTTTTTGTAAAAGACGGGGTTGGTTCTTTTTTCTTTTACTTTCGTTTTCTGGCGAATCTGTTTGAGGGCTGTTAAAGGTTGCCGATGAAATTCCATAGAATTGGATTTCTTTTTACGACAGTGATTAAGCTAATTACTTATGACTCAACGCGATACATTCAAATGTGTGCACATATTTCTCGGAAAATACTTTTTTATTCTACGTAAAGATTGGATTTAATCCTGCGTTGAAGTTTGCAGCGTAAAGGTGGGAGTAAAATCATTTGACCCGACGTCACCGTTTAATTGTGATGTCGCAAGTATCGTGGCCGTCGCTCGGGGTGGGAAACAAACAAACAAGCCGTCGATGTCCCTCTATAAATCACCATTAGTCGCTTAAGAGCACGCAGCGGCCAGTCGTCCACGTTCAGGCCACCTTCTCTTCCGCGTCTATAGTTCCCCTTGACAGCCACTTAACTTTGATGGGAGTACGATGATCCGTAATCCCCCCCGGTACGAGCCATTGAGATATTTCTAATCAAACAGGAATGAGCCAGTCGACGTTCAACAACGCCGAGATATCGTTATCCCCGACATCGAGGACATCGAATAAATTCCCCCCCCCCCCCCATAAGTCTTCCAAAGATGATGTCCCTTCATTAATAACCGCCTAACGGTTCGATGTCGTCGCATTTTTCTCCCCCTTCGGGGATCCATGACGGATTACTCCTTGCTTGATACTCGAAATTATCTGACTTTTTCTCCTCGGAGAAGCTTTAGAGATGTTTAACCCTTTAACCGCAGATCATTCGCCTCGGAGATGAGTTTGAATTTTTATACTCTAGCGTTCGAGTGAAAGCTACAATCTACAGTGGATGCAGATTATTTTTCGTAAGAAGAAAAAATTTCTAATTTTTCTCATATCGTCTATGGAATCGACTGACTTTGAATTTTCTCTTCCGGAGAGGATTCGGACACCGTGTACGTCTGTTCCAAGTTCCTTTCGTTCCCGATTCTCCATGCAGCGTTCATCTGCAGGGCAGCCAGGCGTCCCCGAAGCACTAACTCACACCGCGTTTACGTTGGCTGGATTTACGAGCATGCGAACGTATTCACGCAACGCGAAAACGTGGCTACGCAGGCTCGGGACACGCGTTACTTAGTTTAACGATCAACCTTTATGTTCAACGCGATACCGTGCAAGTATAAATTGCGAGCGTGCACACCGCGTGTCGCGAATCGCGGCCGGAACCCTTTCCCTCTAACGCCACTAATCTTTATGTCCACCTCGATATTCTCTACCCAGTATCCCCACCTTTTTTACCAGTGCTGCACGAGACGTGAAGCTCTTGCGAGGATTTTGTCGTAGGAAATAGCGAAACGAGTGCATTCAGGTCTCCAGAATAGTTTCTTCGAAGTTCGTCGCTTGTGCTGGCGTTGAAGTCACCAGAGTAGGGACTCAGATACGAAGTCTTCGCTTCTATAGGCATTTCCGACGGTTCTTGATAGTTATACGTACTTAAAGCTTTCAGATTTATTATCAACCTTTATAATTGCTTAACCCTTAACCATTCTAGTTATTTTTGCCCTCTCTTCTCTGCTGATCTGCACTTATTTGGCAATATTTGCATGCTACACCTACTTAACACATTCGCTATCCTTCGAATTATTTTAACTTACATTGTTAACATCTATATTTCTTTGCACTTATACACACCTAATATTTATTAACCCTTTGCACTCGAAGGCCCTTTTTTTCTATAAGGAAGTAGCAAAAATTAATGTAATTTTTCAAAACTAATATTTTTATTAGAAGTTGGTTCTTTCGAACTATTTCACTGCTGAGATCTCTAAACATGTAATGAACAATTCACGGAGGTCCGTAGACCTGCTGTCTTGGAAAATATCATCCTTTGAGTTGCCTCTAATGGTAAATATAATGTCGCTTCTTAGTCGCCTCTCGAGTGCAAAGGGTTAAATACTCAAACGGTGCATTTTTTATGATGTATTACATATAGATAATACCGTTCTATCTACATGTAAAAAATCTATTTCATATAAAAAATGGTTTACTATCGTTCACAATTTATAATTTATCATTGTAAGACGTCAGAAGGCAAATGATTAATAGTAACTACCTACCAGGTATCATTGCCACCGCCGTCCATTTAACTTTTTCATACGAAACGAACGACAAGCCTCTAACTTCCATCGTTATCCAATTGCCGAAACTACAGAATCCCTAACGCCGCCAAACTCTCCCGTCATCGCTGTTCAACCTATTTCTCCCCTATTCCGTAATAAATACCCCCGTAGACGACGAGCCCTCAATTAGGGCCGGCTCATTAACGCCCTTGACGAAGGCCAGGCGCCTCGAATAGTATCCCCTCCTGTTCTACCGTAAACCGCGTCCATTGAATCCCTTCTGGTTCGCAATATCGCTATTGCGGCGGGTCAGTACACCTTGTAAACACGGAACGCGCTCACCGTGGGCCCCCTCTAAGCTGGCAAGAAGTGAGTGGCAGGATGAATGCGGCTGATTACATTCAAGAGGCTTTTTCAAGCCGGTCGTAACAGCGCGCCGGTATAATAACGGCAGGGCCCTCACAAGACCATGGCCATGGTCCGCGGGACGTTGCGTATCCTTGCCATTGTGCGGCCTTTATTCCGTCGCGTTTTCATCGTGGCGACGCGACGCGTGCACGGGATACGAGTGGTACCGGTGTTATACGATCGGTATCCCTCGCCTCCCCTCAAGGCACACCGTTTCCAGACTAAACGTGCACCTCTATAGAGCGTTCCTACCAGCTCCAGAGGAGGATTATAAATCGCGCGTGCAGTCTAATTGCATCCGCTATCTACGCGCGTTCTTACTCCTCCTTCTCTCCTCTTTCTCTCCCTTCTATTGTTCTTTCGAGGTTTCTTAATCGAACGGAGTTAGTGTTAACGAACCCCACCTGGTGTACTTTCATTCTATTCCCTCTTTCCTTTCATCGTGCTGCTTCGTTTTTGGTGAAAGGATTAACGAGCTACTTGTTCAACCGCTGACTTATTCTTATTCCTCTTCTTCTTTCTTGCTGATTATAGGGTAGGTTAGGCTAGCTGCGTTGCACTGATAATCTTTAATGATTCTAGCTAACGGTGGTTCGCTGGAACGTTGTTCGTTGTTTTGAAGGATGGATCCGCGGAGAGTTGGTTTGATGGCGGAGGGAATCGTGGAAATGTGCGTTAACCTATTAACCCTAGACGTCGGGGAGTGCGAGACCGCAAATTAGTTTTGTCCTCGCTGACTGGAAAAACAGTAGCTAGAGTCCTGACCTTTTGTAGGTTTAACGTATGCTTGAGAGTATGTCGGATGATAAATAAAGTAGTGAAACTGTTACTAAAAAATGGAGTGCAGTGTTCACTTACATTTTTCTAAAGCTCGTGCAAAGCAGTTTGACCACTAATCTTCAAAAAAGTGAAATCTTGTTTAATTATTTTCTTTCACTTCCATATTGTGCTATCCTTTCTATTTTATGTAAATTCTCAAAAAATGAACATTTCTATACGCCTAGGAAATAATTAAGAAAAAACTAAAATTGATCATTTTTGGCACATGAGAAGTTGAGAAAAATGTGTGCGTTAAAAAAGTAGTTCAGTTCACTCCTCGAACACCCAACTACCCTAATTCCCCTCAATCCCCCGGTAATCCCAGCAATTTCCTTTTCACTTCGTTATCCCATACACGAGTGAGAACCGCGAAGCGGAGTATCGTTGCATTCATTACTCAACGCCTAAGTCGACTGTGGAAGCATTGTCGACGGCGTCGATCAGCGTCGCCATCAATCACCGCATCAGCCGTCCGATCTACCGATCGTTATTACAGATTAACATCCGCGACGAGCGTGTACAGGTGGAACACGCATAGCAACATTGTCCGTCCCATCTTCATTTCTCCTCCTTTTTTCTCTCTCTCTC
>NW_017100141.1:2242465-2253409 GCF_001263275.1 Habropoda laboriosa
TTCTTTTTTTTTTTTTTTTTCAAGAAACAAACGCCACGCGTGCAGCTGATACCACGGGGCATTCGCGTTTAATATTTCAAAAATGTGACTGGCGAAGCTGCGCCACGATCGACGCTCAAGTGTTTGCTTCATGTTTGGAATTTTGTTATCAGATAACTGCTAAAATTGGACGATGAAGTAGCCCACAATTGCGGTTGTTAACCTAAGAATTAATCCAGGCTGTGGTTAATCTCGAAATATAAAATTTGAACTAGGAAAGTATTCCATTTTAACCCTCATACGTTCATCAGAAATAGTTACGCGAGAGATCCTCAGGTGAGATTTCACCCTTTGTCGCTCTATATTTTGCTTAATGTTATTAGTAATCTTTTACACTACGTTTTATTGAAAGTTAGCTAAATTTGTGAATTTCAAATACACGAAGTTATAACACATTCAGAAAGAAGTCAGACATAGTACAGGATCTGGAAAGAGAATTTTCACCCGAGGAGCGTATGAGGGTTAATCACAAAATTGTAACAATTAAAGCTTTAAAAAGAAAAAAACAATTAGAAAATCTTGCTACTCAGAACGTTACAAATTTCGACACAGAACGCGAAGTAAAATAATCGTGGAACAATAATGAACCGTAATCTGAGCGTTTTTGAACGGCGGTGTATTATTCCACGTTAATCGTATAATGCATACGTGGAAAACGTGGAAATTTCATAGCCCGAAACGCTGGTCGCGCGTTCGTTGATCTCCCTATTTTTATCGCGCTCGAGATTAGTTTTTCTTGCGGCGGTGGATGGCCGCGATGTCACCGGTGGAAACCGCGATTATCCGAAAAACCACGGACCAGCCGGTAAAATGCGTTATTTACGTCTGGGATTGGAATATAGCTGGGGTCGTTGCGGCGTTCTCGAGCTGTGCAAAATTGACACGGGGAAAATATATTCGTGGCCGCGCCGCTTTTGCCAGTCGCTTGACGAGCAAGTAATTCTGTCGGTAAATTTCGACGATGCTCGTGACTCGTTCGACCGTGCCCCTTTTCCACGACGTTTGCTCTACTATTTTTTTTTTTTTTTTCGTCTAACGATTATTTGCTTCTACCTTACTGCTCTTAAATGAAAAACCAACGGAAGTAAGTAGCCGTTACTAATTTCTTCGTTTCCGGAATCAAACTTTCAACAGCGTTAAACTGTTGAGCTGCAAAATTTTCTTTTTTCAGTCTCTTTGTCGAGGGGTTATTCAGGCAATTATTAACCCTTTGCACTCGAAGGCCCTTTTTTCTATAAGGAAGTAGCCAAAATTAATGTAATTTTTCAAAACTAATATTTTTATTAGAAGTTGGTTCTTTCGAACTATTTCACTGCTGAGATCTCTAAACATGTAATGAACAATTCACGGAGGTCCGTAGACCTGCTGTCTTGGAAAATATCATCCTTTGAGTTGCCTCTAATGGTAAATATAATGTCGCTTCTTAGTCGCCTCTCGAGTGCAAAGGGTTAAATACTCAAACGGTGCATTTTTTATGATGTATTACATATAGATAATACCGTTCTATCTACATGTAAAAAATCTATTTCATATAAAAAATGGTTTACTATCGTTCACAATTTATAATTTATCATTGTAAGACGTCAGAAGGCAAATGATTAATAGTAACTACCTACCAGGTATCATTGCCACCGCCGTCCATTTAACTTTTTCATACGAAACGAACGACAAGCCTCTAACTTCCATCGTTATCCAATTGCCGAAACTACAGAATCCCTAACGCCGCCAAACTCTCCCGTCATCGCTGTTCAACCTATTTCTCCCCTATTCCGTAATAAATACCCCCGTAGACGACGAGCCCTCAATTAGGGCCGGCTCATTAACGCCCTTGACGAAGGCCAGGCGCCTCGAATAGTATCCCCTCCTGTTCTACCGTAAACCGCGTCCATTGAATCCCTTCTGGTTCGCAATATCGCTATTGCGGCGGGTCAGTACACCTTGTAAACACGGAACGCGCTCACCGTGGGCCCCCTCTAAGCTGGCAAGAAGTGAGTGGCAGGATGAATGCGGCTGATTACATTCAAGAGGCTTTTTCAAGCCGGTCGTAACAGCGCGCCGGTATAATAACGGCAGGGCCCTCACAAGACCATGGCCATGGTCCGCGGGACGTTGCGTATCCTTGCCATTGTGCGGCCTTTATTCCGTCGCGTTTTCATCGTGGCGACGCGACGCGTGCACGGGATACGAGTGGTACCGGTGTTATACGATCGGTATCCCTCGCCTCCCCTCAAGGCACACCGTTTCCAGACTAAACGTGCACCTCTATAGAGCGTTCCTACCAGCTCCAGAGGAGGATTATAAATCGCGCGTGCAGTCTAATTGCATCCGCTATCTACGCGCGTTCTTACTCCTCCTTCTCTCCTCTTTCTCTCCCTTCTATTGTTCTTTCGAGGTTTCTTAATCGAACGGAGTTAGTGTTAACGAACCCCACCTGGTGTACTTTCATTCTATTCCCTCTTTCCTTTCATCGTGCTGCTTCGTTTTTGGTGAAAGGATTAACGAGCTACTTGTTCAACCGCTGACTTATTCTTATTCCTCTTCTTCTTTCTTGCTGATTATAGGGTAGGTTAGGCTAGCTGCGTTGCACTGATAATCTTTAATGATTCTAGCTAACGGTGGTTCGCTGGAACGTTGTTCGTTGTTTTGAAGGATGGATCCGCGGAGAGTTGGTTTGATGGCGGAGGGAATCGTGGAAATGTGCGTTAACCTATTAACCCTAGACGTCGGGGAGTGCGAGACCGCAAATTAGTTTTGTCCTCGCTGACTGGAAAAACAGTAGCTAGAGTCCTGACCTTTTGTAGGTTTAACGTATGCTTGAGAGTATGTCGGATGATAAATAAAGTAGTGAAACTGTTACTAAAAAATGGAGTGCAGTGTTCACTTACATTTTTTTAAGGCTCGTGCAAAGCAGTTTGACCACTAATCTTCAAAAAAGTGAAATCTTGTTTAATTATTTTCTTTCACTTCCATATTCTGCTATCCTTTCTATTTTATGTAAATTCTCAAAAAATGAACATTTCTATACGCCTAGGAAATAATTAAGAAAAAACTAAAATTGATCATTTTTGGCACATGAGAAGTTGAGAAAAATGTGTGCGTTAAAAAAGTAGTTCAGTTCACTCCTCGAACACCCAACTACCCTAATTCCCCTCAATCCCCCGGTAATCCCAGCAATTTCCTTTTCACTTCGTTATCCCATACACGAGTGAGAACCGCGAAGCGGAGTATCGTTGCATTCATTACTCAACGCCTAAGTCGACTGTGGAAGCATTGTCGACGGCGTCGATCAGCGTCGCCATCAATCACCGCATCAGCCGTCCGATCTACCGATCGTTATTACAGATTAACATCCGCGACGAGCGTGTACAGGTGGAACACGCATAGCAACATTGTCCGTCCCATCTTCATTTCTCCTCCTTTTTTCTCTCTCTCTCTCCTCTCTCTCTCTCTCTCTCTCTCTTCCCCCCGTTAATTGGCTTTTAGTCGTGGCGAAATTTTCAAGTACCCCCCTAAAGCGCCTTATTAAGCTCTGGCTGGCTCGTTAAAAAACGAAATGACCCCCACTACCATCCCAGGTAGCATCTTTCTGCCGGTCATCGCGGCATTAGGTCTTCCCATTCGCCTGAACCGTGGAACGAAGAAGCAGTCTTGTCATCGCGCTTAATGGCGGCTTTGTAATGGTCGATGTTCACCAGCATCGCCTCCTCGCGTCCTATACCATCTTCCTCCTCTCCTAACCATTATGCACAACTCTTTACACCGATTATTTGCGTAACGCGTGGCGCGAAAACGCGCGCAATCGGAATCGGTGACCATTAATCCTCCGGCTGCTGGTTGCGCATAGCTCGAGCGCTCGAGCGGATCGAACGACGCACGGAGGAAGAGAGCGCGTGTGTAACACATTGTAACCGCGAGCGATCAATGGAAACGACGTGTCTAATAGCGAATGTTAACCGTGAGTTTCCCTCGTTCGTGACGGCGAACGCCGCCTTCGCCGATTATACACCGATTACTTCACGGAAATCGTCATTATCGACCAATGGGGAAAAATAAAACGATCAGAGGAGCGACAAAAACCTCTTACCTCCCTATGCTATCGCTTTTATCCATGTACGTATGTACATACATGTGTATAGAGGAGAATGTGTGTGTTAGTTGCCGGTACCGTTAGAAAATTCTAATTTCGTTCAATTTGGAAAATGCACGTCCTGCAGAGGTGTGGCGAAACGGAGAGAGAGAAAGATATCAACGTTGAGCAAAGAGGTATGATTACGTCTATATAGGTGGCATTGTAGGAAAGATGGCGGCAGAAAAGTGGCAGAGTTGTAATCATGTTCTGGTCTTCGTTGGCTTATCACTGGCCAACGGTATATCGTTATCTCATCAGAAGCTGTATTACAGGAAATCGTTACGATTCTTTCTTACTGTGTATTAAGTCTGCGTGCTTGCGTGCGTGTATGTAACACGTGTGTATAGCTGCGACGTATGAGTCTGTCTGTCTCTCTCTCTTTGCGAGTGTACCTAAGGACCGCAAATTAGTTTTGTCCTCGCTGACTGGAAAAACAGTAGCTAGAGTCCTGACCTTTTGTAGGTTTAACGTATGCTTGAGAGTATGTCGGATGATAAATAAAGTAGTGAAACTGTTACTAAAAAATGGAGTGCAGTGTTCACTTACATTTTTTTAAGGCTCGTGCAAAGCAGTTTGACCACTAATCTTCAAAAAAGTGAAATCTTGTTTAATTATTTTCTTTCACTTCCATATTCTGCTATCCTTTCTATTTTATGTAAATTCTCAAAAAATGAACATTTCTATACGCCTAGGAAATAATTAAGAAAAAACTAAAATTGATCATTTTTGGCACATGAGAAGTTGAGAAAAATGTGTGCGTTAAAAAAGTAGTTCAGTTCACTCCTCGAACACCCAACTACCCTAATTCCCCTCAATCCCCCGGTAATCCCAGCAATTTCCTTTTCACTTCGTTATCCCATACACGAGTGAGAACCGCGAAGCGGAGTATCGTTGCATTCATTACTCAACGCCTAAGTCGACTGTGGAAGCATTGTCGACGGCGTCGATCAGCGTCGCCATCAATCACCGCATCAGCCGTCCGATCTACCGATCGTTATTACAGATTAACATCCGCGACGAGCGTGTACAGGTGGAACACGCATAGCAACATTGTCCGTCCCATCTTCATTTCTCCTCCTTTTTTCTCTCTCTCTCTCCTCTCTCTCTCTCTCTCTCTCTTCCCCCCGTTAATTGGCTTTTAGTCGTGGCGAAATTTTCAAGTACCCCCCTAAAGCGCCTTATTAAGCTCTGGCTGGCTCGTTAAAAAACGAAATGACCCCCACTACCATCCCAGGTAGCATCTTTCTGCCGGTCATCGCGGCATTAGGTCTTCCCATTCGCCTGAACCGTGGAACGAAGAAGCAGTCTTGTCATCGCGCTTAATGGCGGCTTTGTAATGGTCGATGTTCACCAGCATCGCCTCCTCGCGTCCTATACCATCTTCCTCCTCTCCTAACCATTATGCACAACTCTTTACACCGATTATTTGCGTAACGCGTGGCGCGAAAACGCGCGCAATCGGAATCGGTGACCATTAATCCTCCGGCTGCTGGTTGCGCATAGCTCGAGCGCTCGAGCGGATCGAACGACGCACGGAGGAAGAGAGCGCGTGTGTAACACATTGTAACCGCGAGCGATCAATGGAAACGACGTGTCTAATAGCGAATGTTAACCGTGAGTTTCCCTCGTTCGTGACGGCGAACGCCGCCTTCGCCGATTATACACCGATTACTTCACGGAAATCGTCATTATCGACCAATGGGGAAAAATAAAACGATCAGAGGAGCGACAAAAACCTCTTACCTCCCTATGCTATCGCTTTTATCCATGTACGTATGTACATACATGTGTATAGAGGAGAATGTGTGTGTTAGTTGCCGGTACCGTTAGAAAATTCTAATTTCGTTCAATTTGGAAAATGCACGTCCTGCAGAGGTGTGGCGAAACGGAGAGAGAGAAAGATATCAACGTTGAGCAAAGAGGTATGATTACGTCTATATAGGTGGCATTGTAGGAAAGATGGCGGCAGAAAAGTGGCAGAGTTGTAATCATGTTCTGGTCTTCGTTGGCTTATCACTGGCCAACGGTATATCGTTATCTCATCAGAAGCTGTATTACAGGAAATCGTTACGATTCTTTCTTACTGTGTATTAAGTCTGCGTGCTTGCGTGCGTGTATGTAACACGTGTGTATAGCTGCGACGTATGAGTCTGTCTGTCTCTCTCTCTTTGCGAGTGTACCTAAGGGTTATTATTAAGATAGCAGAAAACATATCCGTGGTGTAATTAACCCTGGCCAATATGAGCGCAGCGCAATTACCCTCGGTCGCTCCCATCTCCGGACAGGCCCGTTTAAGAAGTCATTATTTCGAGCAAATACCGAACCTGCGCGATCGTTTAGATGTAATAACACGGAGATTTCATTCGGCCGAGTACACTTCTCTGTTTGGAGATCTGTCGAAGGTCGCTGTTTCGATACGGTTAAATCTGGGACGTGTGTTGTGATTGGAGGATGAAAAGTTGGGGTACGTTAGCGTTTCTATGCGCGAATTCGAATTTTGTTGGAATTTCCCTCTGTGACCGTTTCAACGACCGAGTTTGCTTCGCTAGAAAAGTAAACTGCTAAATTGCAAAGCGTCATCGCTATAAATCTCAAAATCTGGAACACATACCGTGATTGGAGGATGAAAAGTTAGATTAGGTCGCTGTTTCTATGAATTTCGTTGCAATTTCGCATCTCTGACAATGTCAGCGACCGATCAACGAACCTTCCAAATAATTAATCCCAGAAAACCCACGTGATATGCTCTGCATTATTAAAAACACAAACCTGTGATCGTTCTAAAATCTCACCGAAGTCTGCACCGAGTCTGACGAAAATTTCATCTAACAATCCACAGAGATTATGTATTCGTCGGAAAGTCCGTCGCGAATCGGGGACACCGAAGAGTGTCCGGACTATGTCAAAGATGGCCTCGATTTTTCGTGACGTTAACTCACCCGATCGGTGATTATACAGGTTGAACCACTCTGGGATGGCCCAGATCGGGGCTGGGGCCACGCGAATGTTGTCAAGCGTGTATGCGTATATATGCATAAAAAAAAAAGGCACGGCGGTTACGTGCGGTACGGCAATCTACGATCATGATATTTCCATAAAAATACGTGGTGCCGCGCCGACAGAGACGGAGACAGGAAGCTTAGCCGCGCGAGAGAGGAACCCGCGCGCCGTTCGCCGCAACCATAATCAACCGGTGGAATCTTCGAGATTAAAGCCAATGTGCCTTCGTGTATCCGTTTCACCGATACACGCTTCGATTTTAGACCATCCCCATCACCCTATCGATCGAAGATTTACGCTGTCAGATACACCCATAGCTATTTCGAGCAGGAATATTACCTACGATAGAGGCGAAAAGAATTTACGACATGGTCCACGGGATAGCGCGAAGAAGCTGTTGATCAAACTGAAGCAACAGGAATAAAATTCCTACGTGCATGGATTTTCTTTATTTCTTTTTTTTTTTTATTTCAGACAGCTACGACGATCGATTTATCCGCGTCGAAAGCCAGTCGGTCGATTTCAAGGGACGCTGCGCGGCGTTTCCGCTCGTTAATCAACGATTTACGCAAGAATATCGGCGCCTAGCGAACACCAGAAGAAAAACGAATCTATCCAGGGAATAAATTACCGAAGTTCGCTGAAGGAAAGGAACGAACGAACTTGCACACGTACGATAACAGCTACTTCTCGCCGGCACTTTAAACACGTCTCTTTTTATCACACTGCTACCGTTTTTCCTGACGCGGATGAAAAGCCAAGTGGACGATAGATAATCGTGATTAAACGCGACATCGAACTGTTTCTCGGAATGGTACGATTATCGGTCATCCGGGAGTGTTGTAACGGTTCGCTGCTAGTGGTAAATTATTTTACAGTTCGATTATTGGTAAAAAAGGGAAATGTGGTTTTTCAAAGGTAGCTGATATAAATGGTCGTTCGTTTCCTGGAATATCCAGATCAGATGGTATTTAACATAACTGTGTCGTCAAGTCGTTACGATACCAGTTAGCTACAATTTAACACATTTTCACTCGTTATCTACCAAACAGATACTATCCCGTTTTAATCTATAGGTGTGTTCGAACGTAGCCACCCTAATCTATAAAAAAAAAAAAACAAAGCAGCCTAGTAGGCTACAGGCGTAGGCTGGTTCGAGGAATAGCCAGGGAAATAAATATTCGAGTGGAAAGTTGGGTGAGCGGAGGAACGACGAAGATTCTATCGGGCGTTTCTTCGTCCGCGATACGTGCCCGCCTCGAAGCACGTCCTCGAACCCTGAAGAACGAAGTAGGGGAGGAAGAGGGTAGGGAGAAGGCATTATATTCTAGAATCAGAGACCGTTTCGGAGTCAATGCACGGTCGCGTGGCACGTGTGTGCATATGGTATTAAGGCGAGTTACAGGACGCTCGTCGATTCGATCGTGGTTTGTATTGGCCATGCTCCAACCAAGAGGGAAGAGAGAGAGAGGGACGGGGACAACAATTCCGCTAATTGTCGGCAGGATTTTCAAGTTCGAGCGTCGCATCTCATTAGGACCACCAGCCAGGAGACACCGAGTCAATCAATCCGTGAAGAAGAGAGTATCTCTTTCTCTCTTTTCCTCTCTCTTCCTCTCTCTCTCTCGACGTGAGCTGCCCTGGTACCGCGTAACAAAGAACCGGATTCGCGCGGTGAAGAAAAGGAAGAGTACACTCTCTCCTCCTCCCCCGCAGCCGGGCCGCATTTGCATGCGAAAAAGCATCGCTACGGAGGACTGATTCGCTCGTACCTTCGGTTCGAGGATTTCTTCGTATTTTATACGGTGGTCAGCTGATCTTTCGCGCGCTTTTCTGCACCTCTTTTTGGCAGTTTTCGGGCGGAGGTTGCATTGGTGTTTAGGTCTGTTCTTAGACAGCCTAACGGTGATTTTGAAATAATTTAGAAATTTACCATTTGGGCGATTGATTTGCAAATTAGAAACGCGACATTTCGGGGAACAGTTTAGAAAGATTTGGGAATTATTCTTTCCGCGAGGAATTTCGAGGGTTGAAACTTGAGTATCGCGAAGGAATTCTACAATTGAGAAGCAAGGTTCTTGCAAGAGTTGTTGAGGAATCTTGGGAAGGTAGAATACCAAAACCTGAGGATCTTAATCTCCAGATCTGGAACCTTATAATAGAACGATCAAGGAGAAGAGCAGAGATTTAGCCGTAATCTCTCCTCAAGTTCTGCAGGAAAATTTACAAGTCGACACTTCTAAAAGCTTCTCCTAAGGTAGAAGATAAGGCGATCTAAATCGCGAGGAAGAGATCTGCAGGGTGAGGATCGACTGGACGTGTCAATGGACCTAGGGATCGTGGTGCGTACGCCGGGGCTTTCTCGTCCGGAAAAGAAAGGAGAAAGAGAGAAAGAGGAAGCGAGTCACGCTCACGTCATCACGAATGCTGCCGGCATTCACGACCCCCGTCACCTCGCCCCTTCGTCCACCCCTCGCTTCGTCTAACCACTACGTTCTTCTTGCTTCTCTTCCATTCGCCTTCCTCCTTTTCTCTGTCCACCGAACTCTCCTCTGGCCGGGGTACACGTGCTAAACGCGCGGACCAACCACGAAGCAAGAACACAAAACTAGCTGGCGTTCGAGTTTCACAGACGATCTACCAGTGAACGGTAACACCAAACAGGGAACTCGGAAGCGTGGATGAAAAACCGAGACGATCTTGTGACCGGGGCTAGGATGTCCAGCTTCTGTCGTCTTATTCTACTCGCAATTGTACGGCGTGCGTGTGTACAGAACGAATTGGCTACGTGTGATTAGTGACGGACTCTGAAAAGGTTCGTTCGAATGTGTGCAAAGTGGCGAAAAATTGGATAAATCGTCACTCTTTAACACCTCGATACATCTCAAAAGCTCGGTGAGTACTGAATATTTCTCGAGAATTTTTCCAATCGTCGTTCACTTCTGCATCGTTATTTTCTTCCTTATCAATTTTCCTACAAATCTTCCCAGCGATCTTAGACCTCTGTTGAACAGCAGAGCTCATAAAACCGAATGATTCTCTAACTACCCAGGATACCAGTACGTCAATCTTTCCTCGAGAAGATGAGGAAACACGATACTTTGCACGAAATCACCAATTAAATCCCGACTCCCTGGTTCACCAACTTAAAAATCTAGTTGCAACAATGACTACATATGTACTTCCCAAGAGCCTCAGGAGGCCAATTGGTTTTACAGATAGACTCGTCGAGGATCCACGCACACCAACCAACCACACGAGCCTCTTTGCAACAGAGAACAACTAAAGCATTCCTCACGGAGGCTGAGGAATCCAGGCTAGGAACAAAGCGAGCAAGAAGCGGCAGGCTCACGCATGAGTCAGGCAATGGGATCGCGCGTTCCGAAATGAAAACGATACAGAAAGAAAGGAGAAGAAGAGGAGGATGAGGTGGAAAAGAAGGAGGAGGAGGAGGAGGCGCCAGTCAAGATCTGGCAACCGCGGCCATGACCATGGCCAGAGCTCGAAACGAAGCGGATCCACGCGGATGATTCCTCTCGTAGGTTCCTTAGGAGCCTTAGCTCCGGTCGATCTCCCTCATTAACATTCGACTCTTTGTCTCTGTCGTTGTCGCGGTCGTCCTACTCCGTAAGGTCGTCCCGGTCGTACTCGAGATCCTCGCGAGAGTTCCTCTTCTTCTTCTTCTTCGTTCAGCCTCCTCTTCTGGACCTCCAGTTCTTCTTCTCCCTCTTCTTCTTCTTATTTCCCCAACCGGTCGACTTTTAGTAGCCCTTCCC
>NW_017100141.1:2253421-2261214 GCF_001263275.1 Habropoda laboriosa
TCTCGCTCTTCTTCTGCTTCTCCACGCTTCGAACCAACTTTTTTCCACGCGCCAGAGCGCCTCGATGGAGGTAGGCAAGAAACGAGAAGTATTCCTCGGCAATTTCGATGTAACGCCGCTATACTGTAATGACGAGACACTCGACGAGACACCCGGGATAAAGAAGACTCGCGTGTCGATAACGTTTTGCTCGATTTTTGCGGAGAGCGGAGGGTAGAAGTTGAGATGATAGCGGTGTTTCGTTAGCGTTGTTACATTCTTGTCGGAAGAGATGCTCGGAACTTCGAAATCTACGTGAATTTGATACTTTGAGGAATCTTAACCCTTTAGTGGTTTTCTGATGGGAAAATTCTAAACTTGAAGCAGACACGGATAGGAAACGTGCGAAATAACGATCTGGCCGGATATTCAAATCTTTCACAGGGAATATCAAATATTTGAAGTGGGAAAATGTGTGATTTTCAGCTAAATTCTTAATACCGAATGGTCATACTCCCCAACTTAATTCCTCTATCGGGATTCCAAATTTCTCGCCGTCTCCTTACAAGAGATTTTTAGCTAAATTCTTGAAGATGAACGACCCTAACTTAATTTCAGGATTAAGGGATCGAACGCACGCGAAACCTTCTCGATCGAAATTCCAAATTTCTCGCCGTCTCCTTACGTATGATTTTTACCTAAATTCTTGAAGATGAACGGACAGACGCTAACTTAATTTCAGGATTAGGGTATGCACGCGAAATCTTCTCGATAGAGATTCCAAATTTCTCGCCATCTCTTTACGAGTGACACTTCAGTATCATAAACGTTAGAGCATCTATTCTCTTCTTTATTCAGCTCATCTTTCGCAAACCACGCAGGTACACTTTTCTGTCTCCGACTGTACATACTATAACCATGCCTGAGAGTGGATGCACAGCGTCCATGGGATTTGAAAGGTAGCACGATGCAAACCAGGGCGAAAAGGGAGTAAGAGAGAGAGAGGCGGCATGCGGCGCGCGAGTTTTTTAATTTTATGAGGGACGTTTATCTTATGATTATGTTGATAACTTCTCGGTAAGAGCTCGTAACGTAAATTGAACCTCTGACAAGAATTTCGTGAGTGACTCACAGAGAGCGGCGGGGAACGCCGTGGTGAAAGCAGCAAAAAAAAAAAAAAAAAACCCTACACTAACTGTAAATGCCCGAAAATCGATGGCATTAAAGTAGATGGCGGTCGTACACATGCCAGCCGCAGGATTTCGCTTTTAAATCCAATCGGTCGTTTAAAATAAAATAAAAAAGCGACCTTTTTTCTAGTTTTTTTCACCGGCGAATGGACGTTCTTCGAAGGTGACTTATTTCTAGATAACGAACACGAAAAATAAGAAGGAAGAAGCGTCATAGAATCGCCTTTCTCCCATC
Source organism: Habropoda laboriosa (assembly GCF_001263275.1). NCBI lineage: Eukaryota > Metazoa > Arthropoda > Insecta > Hymenoptera > Apidae > Habropoda > Habropoda laboriosa. The sequence goes on from NW_017100141.1 coordinate 2,254,826, forward strand.
CTACACCGGTCGTCCGCGAGATTCTCCGACTCGCTGGCCGCGGTGCCGCGTGTATAACTTGATAAACAAGTTTACTTGGAGAAGCCGGTGTCTTATATATATGTAAAAGCCTACACTGGGTGTCCTGAGCGGACCGAATGCTAATTGCCGAACATGCTGTGAGAAACAAAGCGCCTAAACTCGGCGGGAAGAGCTACTTTGGAAAGATTCTTCGTTTCACTCTCTTTGCTTAGGTACAGTTCCACTTCTTCAAATCTTAACGAACGTTGCAATAGTTAATCATTTTCTTTGGGTATGTTAACCCTCTGTAACCTAATTTTCCTTCATTCACGAGAAGAAACATTTCGATTAATTATTTTTTACATTTTGATGAAAGATGTAAAAATATAAAAAATAATTTTGATAAAAAAAATTGGAAAATTGAAATGAATGAAATGTAGATAAATTGGTAGAGGATTGAAGGGTTATGCAGACTTTGGGAGCCAGTTAGTTAGGATAAATAAATTTCGCAGGTGTCGTGATTATTATTAATAGGGAAGTTACAGTATTCCTCTGATTTTTGGTAGTTTCAGAGTTTATAATGTTGGAAGATCGAAGATGAGGTAAGATCACCCGGTACATTAGCCAAGTCCCGCTGATCCGCGTTTATTAGCCTCCTCCGGGGGATTTAATTTTCCCGAATATCTCGAATTGGGCATTCCTTCCGCCGTTTAAAAACCTTCTAGACCTTCGAAACTCGCGGCCGCAGTTGGTTCGCAATAAACCCGGCAAGTGGATCGCTGAATTCTTCGTTTCTCTTTCTCTTTCTCTTCCTTTTTTCCCCCTTGTTTTTTCTTCTTTTGTCTGTGGGATTGCTGATTCGAAGTCCAGTAGTCGACCAAGCCACACGATAAGAAGGTGCGAGGGGCGAGCAAAGAAATAATGCGGAGTACTCGGGCACGAGGCACGCCAGATGAGATAGCAGGACAAGTAGCCTGGACGCGTGGACTCGTTCTACATAGGGGATTAGGCTCCCTTTAACACTTTCGGACGAAATTCCGAATCTACGAATCGAATTCGTAGAACTTCGATCAGCTCAAGTGGAGCTTTTAGAGGCAACTAGATGGATCGTCTGCTCGTGAAACAGTAGAGTGAGTCATCTACACTTTCCTGAGGCTTCTTCGAGTCCTAATGGACGTATCTTCTAGAATTTTCAAAATTTTCATCACTAAATGATCAAGAATGAACGATCGTTAAATTTGAAACAAGTGTGATCTATGCTGGAAATTATTTGACTAGCTGCGAAGTTAACCCTTTGGGTACTAAGTTTGAACACACGAAAATAAGCCTGCGTAGTAATATTTTTTATTTGTTTAAAGCACAGGATGATTTCATACAGTTTAGTGAATAATTAACGAACGATAGTAACGATGATATAATAACTAGTGAGCCATCTTGTTAGATATGACATAACAAAGGGTTAATATAGATTCTACAAAAATTTCAACGTCACACAATTGCAAGAAATTACGGTATAATACCCTCTCGTCGTCGCCTAGCGCATACAAAGACATACACACGTATGCACGATTAACATCAAGTCCCACGATTATCCTTTTCCCCATTCGTCACCCGTTCAGCCCCGGATCAGTGGTCCCGTAACAGTAAATAACACACGGCAGACACTGCAAAATTAAGAGGCGAGATAGCCGTGCGCCGTTTCCCTCGGAAATGCTATCTAGATAGGCGGCAGCGGAATCGAAGCCGGAGAGCCCGAGTAATTTCGCTAATGTCCCGGTCACGACTCGCTTCTGAATCCTTAAAACGGGTTTCCAATCTGATCACCCCTTGCTCTAACGTCCCAGATTCCCCTGCTCGTCCCAGGACCAAACCAAACGACCCAATGTCTATTGCATTAACAACGTCTTACTCGGTGTCGCGATGAAAAATCGGATACCATATCTATCTCCCTTCTTTCTTTCTTGCCAGCTCTCCTCCCTTGCTCCTCTTTGTCTCCTTTCTTTCTCTTCCTTCACTTCCTTGTCTCCTTCCTGGTCTCTGTCTCTCCCTTGTCTCACTCCTCTACTTCTCTCCCTTCTCTCCTCTCACTACTCTCATCTTTCCACTCTGCTCTCTGTCTCTCCCTTCATCTCCTTTTCTCTCCCTTCTCTCTCCTCTCTCCGTACCATTCTCTCCCAGCCCCATCTCTCTCCCTCTAGTCTCAGACGAGAATTTCGTTTAGACTATAGGACAACACGAGGCGTCCTTCTCCCCTATGGGGACACACTGTCGTATCGTGAACTCTGAACTCGTGTCCTCCACGGTGAAAGTTCGTGGCCGGTATCGCGGTGGATCTGCGAACACCGGTAATACCTCGCCCATAAATCCCGACCAGGCTGATGACTTACTGCCTTTATCCGACGACCATCCACCCACACACGGCAGCTCGACTTTTAAACAATATCTCACTTCGCTACGGTGCACCTTGTCCGCGCGAATGTCCGCTTGTACGTACACGCACCGCTGGAATTTAGGGGTATGTAAAACCAGGCTGCTGCATTGCCCCTTAAAAAACGTCTTACTCCCCTTGTGTTACTGCAACCAACCAAGCCATAACCTACAAATGTCATTTCTAATTTCAAACCTTCTATACCTGATTCAACTAAATAACCTTCCATTTTCCCGAGAATCTTTCAAGTTTGTAATTTCCAAGAGAAAAATTAGTTACCTACAATCTACCTCAGAAATCGTGAACTTTAACTCAAGCCGTGGCATTCGTACCTACCTCCAAGCTAATCGTAAGGGGATCTAACGAGAAATCGACGAATGTGCTCGTTCCATACGGTAAAGGTTACTTGAAACTGATCAACGATCCCCCAGGCACACGTGACCATTAACATTTTCCGTCTCGTTAAATCTCTCAATTTCGCCTTCGCTCGTTTTCATCGATACACACATCCTTAACCCTTTGACAGTCTAATAAAATTATAAATCACCATCAAAAAAATTTACTTTTTACCAGTTCGAGTGATCAACTTTATAACAGGGATACACAACCCTGCGTGATAGTTACGATAACAATTTCTCGTCCCTTTCGAACTTGAGTCAAACTCCGCCCGAGTCTCCGAATAAACTGTCAAAGGGTTGAAGAGTCACCGTGGAAATTTTCATCCAAAGTTCCTCGAACGTTCGACAAATGTCCAGCGCTGTTAGGTGTTTCGCCGCGTTTAGAAATTGCGCGGGACGGTTAAACGGTGATACAGAGAGATCGAATAAGTGGCAAGGTCCGCGTGTGTTCATTTATCTTTAATCGTGCGGTTCATCTCGTCCTGACACGACGTCCAAGATGTATGCAGCGTTATCGCGCGACTCCTTTCTTGCGCTGGCCGACTTCTTGCCTCTCCTCCGGCCACTCTTCTCGCGTTTTCTCGTGTTATTGCTCCCGCCGTGCCACCTACGTCGCTCGAACGCGTCTCAGAAACTCATTTCGTCCGCGTTCTGCGGCGCCAACTTCTCTCTCTCTCTATGGCCAAAAAATTAATGCAGATTTTTTTCCCCTACACGTTAGACAGAACACGCCGATGCATTGATAATTTCGTACGAAATTATCGGCGGAACTCTAAATTCCTTGCTGTTGGGTGATTAGGAAAGTTCGTGGGGAAATGTAGGAAAAATTCAAATTGACGTATTTTTAACGGAGACAGCGAGAAAAATCGAAATGTGTTTTGCTCGTTGTTTGAAGATAAATATGATGTACCCCTAAAATTATAATACTTCCAAAGCGAGCTATATTTTCAAAAATTCAAAAAATTCACATCTACACTCCACTGCAAAAAATATAATTCGACTCATATCCACCTCTGTTCATCTTACGAATAATTCGAGCAGTGCCTTAGATTCGCCTGCAATTGCCGAGAAAAATACCGTTCAATTTTGATCGCTGTGTCGATTAGAAACTTGAAACTTTCCGAACAACCCAATACAATAAACGAACTTCAAACTTAAATTCCAAAGTATACAGGAAGTTAGAGTTCCAGATAACACAAAATTGAACGCAATCTAACTGATGAATTCTAAAGGAACGAGTAAATTAAGCTCCAACTGAATAATGCAAGATTTACGACATCCTGGAGCAAGGAAAATTCCGAATGATCTAAAGAAAAACTACGACAAAATCTCCGTAAGATAGAGCGTAGCAGGAGAATTAGGCTCGAAGCAAGGAACGATCAATTGCAGGTATACTTACGAGGAGATTTTATCTAGCTAAGTGCACAACCCAGGAATAATCGTGGAAAAAATCCTGCTTTATCTTCGATTTTTCCACGTGCACACCGTAACAGACACTCCCGAATACCTGATTCGAGACAATAGGCGAAAAGTACGCCACGCTATCGAGAGAGAGAGAGGAGAGACTTTGCAAACGCCCACGGTTGATTCTCGGCCGCGGGTCGTCGATCTAGTACATCTTTAAGAAGGCGCGAGAGAGACTTAGCCAGAGAGTCTTATCATCTTATTTATACCCGAGTTCTGGCTTTCACGTAATGCCTTCCTTTCCTTTTTCCTTTTTCACAGCTTAATCTCGTCTATTACGGTACAAGTCGGCTCAAACAAGCCACCTTTATTATCGGCCTTGTTTAACAGACTCTCCCCTTAACTCTGAGCCCCGGTACACCGTTACACGGCCGATTTCAATATCAACCCGTGTAACTCTGCCGACCGGCAGGGGAAAAATCGCTATCTCGAGGATTGTTGTTAACTCGCGAATCTTCTTGTTCGAGGGACCACGATGTCGAGGTTCCCCTAATTCTCTTCGATAGGGAGGAGTTCTTTATTGTGGTGCAGGTTGGATGTGCGTGGACGAGGTAGCTGAATGTCTTTATCGTAAGAGACACTCGGAAGGCAAGATTAATTCCAATTTTTGATATTCTTCGGATTTTAGTGTCAAGGCGCATGTTCGGTGGTTAAGTTTTCTTAAATAAATTAATTTGGTAGATTTTATTTTGTGGAGTTGATCACTTTGGCTTCTGAGTGACTCATATAGAAGGCTCATGTAGAAGCCCTCGTACAGAACCCTGAAATGACCATACAAATGACTTTGTTTACTTTTTCTTAAATTTAAATTTTCAAAAAACTTTTTTTACTTTCAATACCTCTGGAAATAATTTACACAGGTATCCATTATAAGTGAGACACACTGTATGCTCTACTGACTCAAAATTTGAGACCACTGTGCATTGCAAAGCACGTAGGAATTTTCAGAGAAGAGTTGCAAATTTTAGAAACTTTCAATTAATATTCTATCAGCTAAATTTACCAAATTTAGATATCCATTATAAGTAAGACACCCTGTATATCCTACAGACTCAAAATTTGAGACCACTGTGCATCGCAAGGTACACAGAAATTTCTAAAGAAAAGTTAGAAATCTAACAAATTTTCAATTAACGTCCTATCGTCCAAATTTACCAAATTTCGATATCCATTATAAGTAAGACACCCTGTATATCCTACAGGCTCAACATTTGAGACCACTGTGCATCGCAAGGTACACAGAAATTTCTAAAGAAAAGTTAGAAATCTAACAAATTTTCAATTAACGTCCTATCGTCCAAATTTACCAAATTTCGATATCCATTATAAGTAAGACACCCTGTATATCCTACAGACTCAAAATTTGAGACCACTGTGCATCGCAAGGTGGCACAGAAATTTTCAGAGAAGAGTTAGAAACTTGAAAAACTTTTCCAAATTTACCAAATCGATCCCAGCAATATTCACCGCAAACTAACGTACCACACCGCAATCACTATGATCGCAACGTTATAATTGCACAAACTACTTCCCGTCCGCTAACGACCAAAACGAAAATCTCCATAAACACCGTGGAACATCATCAGGTTTCCCAAGATCCCGCTTAATGGACCAACAGATACGTTTCAAAAGTGATGATCCAAGCGAAGATGTTCAAGCCTGCCGGTAATTTTCCGCGCGTTATACCACTCGTTACACCCACGCGAGTAGATCAACGGCTAAAGGCTAGATCGTCGTCTTTAGTTCACAACGTGACTGTGCATTATCGCTTCTATATTACGTCCAAGGCTTAGGTTCCTTCCCGGTTCAACTTGCACCAGTCCCTCCTCCCTCTAGCCGCGGTCGCGCGCGTCAAATTGTATGTAAATGATCGGGGTTCGATCGCGCTCGACATTGCTCGTTAATTTCGCCAGCTGCGAGCAACGAGCTGTCGCTCGGAGCGCCGTCGAGAAATTAAAACGGATTTGATCCCTGGTTATAGCCTGCTCGAAATCACTCGACCGCCCAAGGCCACTCCCACCATCGAAACTGGGCCAGGAATTGCCCCCACCCTTTCTCTCGCGCCTTTAAATCGAACTTTCTTCTTTGGATATCGAGAT
>NW_017100141.1:2261408-2266276 GCF_001263275.1 Habropoda laboriosa
TCAAACCCGGAAGCCTCGATTAAAAATTCGAAAGACCCGGAGCTTGATAACCTCGAAATTTCCATTACGTTAAATATCTTCTAAATCATAAATAAATAAATTTTCTTACTCCTCAAACTCGATAAATTTCCATCGCATTAAATATCTCAAAATAGATTACACACTACCCTGCGAACGAATCGATAAGGTCTACAAAAAAAAAAAAAAAACGAGTGATATGCATACGCCATCTACTTTGCACATTAACCACAAAATAATCAGTAGATAACACGACCCGGTCGATAAGGTGCTAAATGTAATTACTCCTACCCGACAAGATATAATTTCCCTTGTCAAAGATGTGAAATTCAAATAAGCGCGCGAACGATAAAATTAGCGCGCGCAGCAACATGTCACGCGGGACCATTTTATCGAAACGAGGACGACGTGGGACAATTTTTTCTTTTCTTTCTTTCCCCTCGTGGGGACAATAATCTCGAGCAAGCGACACGCAAACGAGCAAGATTTATACACGTCTCGTACGTTGATGGAGCAATCATTTATTTTCACCTTATTAATTGATTATTCAGTTCTCGATCGCGTACAACCGATGATATATGACCCGGTGCGGTACCACGTTCAGAACAGGAATACATACTAGTCACGCGTGCATAAATTACCCGAACGCTGATAACCAAACCCACGCATTTTCTTCCGAGACCTTGTTTTTCCTCGCCTGTTCAGTGTCATGTTAGCAGTAAGACGCGCGCGGCTGTGGCTCGAGCAACGGCTAAATAAACTTAGCGTTTCTTCACACTTTCAACCAGGTAAAAACACCTCCCCCCGCCACACGCCACCTATTACACACCTCCTCCTGGAAAGATAAATCCGATAACGCGGTGAATTATATTCATGAATAATTCCGTGGCGCGGTTTTCTATTCCCGTGAAACAGGAGAGGAGGAGATCGATACTAATCGTTATCGACGTCCAATATACACTTTGTTGAAACGAATATGAACGTCGAAACACAGTGGAGAAACCTCGTTCCGTTGCCACTGACCGTTTAAAATCGACGACGCCATCGATAGTGTAACGATATTGCAAACGAGTATTCTCTAGTATTTTATTTGTCCGTTTGAGAGAAGATAGAAGAGTATTTTGATGAGAAAAGAATGAATACTTTTGGAGAGAGAATAGTTAATGATATCGGTACTTTTTTGCCACCCTTTACATATTTTGCTTAATTATACGGCAGACGTTGATAAAAATTCGCCTTGAATTTCGACGGAAAAAATACTCAAGGTGGTATTTATGAAACTTTCTACTTTTCCAATGTCACGAAACAACGATCTCTTTCTCTCTTGAAAAAGTCCAATTTTGAGAACCTACATTACCGTCGAGCGACAAACGACCAAGTGACCAATACGACGTGACCCAAAGTCTCCAGAACTTTCCCCAGACGGGGAATCCCCCACCACCGTCGCCGACGGTAATTTGTACCGTAAGGGAGTGGGGGGAAAAAGAGAGATAAGCCTTGAAAATCCACGTGGACGGGACGGATCGAGAAACGGCGATGAAAGAATGCGGTTACGCGCAGGTTGCAACCGTTGTTGCATCAAACGGTCGAGGAATTAGATGAAGATAGAGTAACGTGATGCATGGTCACGATTAGTCGAATAGGCGGAGGCCCCTCACCCCCTTATATTACAGATGAAACGTTCACGGAGAGTAGAGTGGTGAGGGCAACGCGCAACGAACAGATAACAAGTGCATTATATGCATCACGCGCGATTCGCGAAGCTGTATTGCAAGAGAGAAGAGAAAGAGATTGATCCGCGATCGCAATTAGGCGCACGAAAACGTTTCACGCGTGCGCGAGATTCGAGCCGCCACGAATATCGAGGCAACAGGCGTTCGTTACACTTCCCTGCCTCGTTAATCTTCCTCTAAAACGTATAATTGGAAACGTTAATTGGGTTACACGAGCGAGCACCAGCGGTTGAACGAGATAAGCTCCTTCGTTGCATGTATCAAAGTGACGATGACCCGTTAGCACGGGAGAAAAATTTTAATTAGACGCCTGGGACAATGTATGGTCGACGAACAATGCCAACCTTTGAACCGAATTGCACGGAGAAAATAGCGGGATTTTTGAACGTTCGTTGGAGAAAATTGTCGAGTCGAGTATTATCGTTGAAAATTGTTTTAACGTGAAACGATTAAGATGTATTGGGAATAAAGATAAAGTTTGCTAGGATTTATTTAAAGTTGTCTAATTATCAAAACGAAGAATCAAATGTAATATGGCTGTATATGGTTCGTGTCGCGACAAGTTGCGTGTGTGCAGTTACAACACCCCCCGCCTGGAACGCCACTGTTTGTTTACTTTTTGCCGAATATGTAGTCGGAATATTCGAAAAGGCTAATCGAATTTAATGAATGCCTCGCGAGTCTTTCTCGTTCGGAAAGCAGCTGTATTCACTTCACTTTGTAGAACGAAACAAAATACGATGCTCGGTATCGATTCAAAAAAGGCGCTGCTTTTCGATCGAGGAAAACAATGGCGGCAATAGATTATAAACAGAAAAATATTTTTCACACTTACTTGCAAACCACCCGTTACATCCGAGAACGTTGATGTTCATAGCGTACCGAATGTACGTGAAAACGTGTAATTTCGCGAACACACCGTCTCTTCTGAAAGAACTCGGTCTATACACCGTACGCGTTAACTCGAAACAACACTTCAACCGATTTCGTCGTGCCACGCGCGACCCACGTAAGAATTTTCGGAACAAGTGGATTTTCACCGCGACGCGTTTCCAGCCTCGTCTCCTGTCGACAGTCAGATGGTGAAACGAACGTGGAATCGGTCAGGGTTCGTCGAGAACAGAGTGGTCACAGTGTAGCTCGTGCCCCGGCAACATCGGCCTCGCCACTATTCCCTGGTTGCACATGTTCCTCGCTATTAAGCAGTCTTCACACTGACCGCATCACCGTGCACATCAACATTCGAGAGCGTAAACCAAATAATGCTCTCTCGATACGACGCGTAACCTTCGACAAACATTTGACCAGAAATCAGACAGGAACCATCACGATTATCCAAAGATTAACGCTGATTGGTCGAACGCTGATTTTCAGCGAAAGTGGCCATTAAGCGTGTTTGCATGGAGACTCGAAACGAAGATGTTCTTTTTCCCTATCGAATCAGTCACGGTTCGATGTTCTTATCTTTCTTTCTGGTTTGATTGAACTTCGTACGATGTAGCACAGTTGATTATTTACGTCGGTTTTGCCAAGCGGAGCACGACCGTTCCGGACGATCAAAATACACGATGAATTCGTGACACGCGGTAATCGTGACAGTTCGGTATGCGCGGACGCGAATTCTTGGCGCGCGACAAACAACGTAATGACCGTCGATGTTAACGGCGACGTGCCTTCACTGCCAAGAAAACGAAACTAATCGGCGCCGCGACCGATAGGACATCCGTTCCCTTCCATTTTTCACCATGAACTCACGGCACCCGCGTTCCTTCGCACCTTAACGCGTAAAACTGGCATTCCGGGTCAAGCGTGCCTGTCGAATTTTGATTCGTCAAATTGACGCGGGGGGGAGACAATGTCACTCCCTCGAACAGTACACTTGAATTTCTAAACTGCGCCACATTTGTAACCTTGCTTAAATTTCACCGAAATACTTCGATCAATTTTTTCCAAACGATTTATTTCTACGTGTATTTCAAAACATCGTCGATATTCCAATAAATCTTGCACGTACACATCGATAAAATACGAAAAGTACACTTTCCAAAGAAACAACGAGAAAAAGACCATTACGAAAGTAAAATCTCCATGCAGAAACACGCTTTATCGGTACAACGAATCGAATAAAGAAACGTTCTAAAGTTACCTCTGACCGGGCAGAAGGTCCTCGCCGACCAATCGAACTCGAGGCCTCCTCACCGCCTGCCGGTTCGACTTGCTGACTGATATTCAAGATCGATTTCGAAAAGTGAGAATCTTCGTTGGAACCGTACGCCGGATCGAACATGCAAGAAAATCGTCGTGCGTATACTGTTCGCAAATATAATATGTCCGAAACCCAAATGCTTCTCTCGTTACGAAACGAACACCGTGTGTAATACAGGCAAGATTCGCGTCGGCTAGTCCGCGAACGTTATTCGAAGTGGTTTGGCCAGCCTAAGAAGAGTACTTAGTTCGCGTAGTTGAGTGCGGGCGTAATAAGACTGCCTGCTGACGGCGGTAGCGCGGTTCGTGCCCGCAAGCGGCAGCAACCAGGGAAGCCCCTCTACCATGGGCACTCTCCTGCAACTCCTCCAAGCAAGCCGGCCAGCCATCCGTACCGACTTGCCTGCCTACCAGGCCTCAGAGTGGGCCCCGGCACCGGAGTCTTCCATCCTGAATCGAAATGGTCGCTTTGCTTTCCGTGCTTTGCGCGAATCACGCGAGCCCCTCGGGGGCATACTTCGCTTCGGGGGACCGAAAGGGGTCCCCACGTGCTGGATTTTGCCTGCGGCTGCGCGGTCGATAAAGAAGTTTCGAGTGTGTCATATATATAACTCTCTCTCTTTCTCTGTGTCTCCCTTCCCACTCTACAATAACGACGTAGCTGAATCGAAAAGAGTCAAGGTCCACCCGGGATAATGCAGGATCGTGTACTATAGCGTCTCGTAGCGGTTGCTTATTGAAAATGAAACTAACGTACCGTAATTCGAACACTCGTTTTACAACGCAATGTCACATGACGCTGTATATATATACGATATATAAGATAGTCCCCGTCGGGGGATTATGACAAGCTTAAGGACGGACAGCGTAATTCAATCCTCGGCCGTTTTTAGCAAGAAAACGGCGGGGGGG
>NW_017100141.1:2266339-2283215 GCF_001263275.1 Habropoda laboriosa
CCGTCCACGTCCGCGGCTACGAGCTGGTTGCCATTCGCCGTGAAATCAACCATAACGAACCGACCGGTGTTCGGTGACGTTGTCACAGACGAAGGTTTGTGCGTTTTCCGTCTGATGTCCCATATGCAGATCTCGTTATTCACGATACTCACGATGATGGTGGAGTGAATGGGACACCAGGCTGCGTACCTAACACAAGCCATAGCCGTATGTAGGGTTATCAGTGGTTCTGTCAATCCTTCTGCCCAGATTCGTATGCACCAGTCGGCGCCACAGGTTAGGAAAATCTTCGGGCAAAATGGAGAGAACTTCATCGCGTAAATTGGACCATTGTGAGCGAGAAAGCTGTCTATGTGTTGATATAAATAATTCGTGGAGCATTTGTAGAGGCAACCTTCGTCTGAACCGACAAAATAAATGGTGCTTGAGGTAGGATGTTTGCGAAGAACCAATGCCCCGGGACTTCTATTGATCGATATATCATATAGGTTACATTGAACAGTTCTATTTACGCCCGGTAGAGTCCCTTCTATTCGGAAGATTCTCATGATCGTCGTTGCAGTAAAGTCTTCGACGTATCGATAGCAGAACACGTAGCCATATTGATTACACGTATAAATTTGTTCCTGGTACTCGTATTGCTCGTCACCGATCCACCATTGAACCTGCCAGTGTGGTGAACTGGAATTCGTGACCTTTTGACTTCGACGTACGACATTGATGTCTTGACTGCTCACGTCGATTACTTTGATCTCGCCGTCGTAGAAGCCAATAGCGAGTAAATTAGGTCTATCTCGACTCCAGTCGAGGTCTGAAACGGGACTGTCGAAAATATACCAACGAGCTGGACCCCCGGGATTCTTCGCAGACCAAATTAACACCAGACCATTTTTTATTTCTGAATTTGCTTTTGCGCCGTATCCTACAGCTAAGATGCTTCTATTCACGTAGTTCCAGCGAAAAGACGCCACTGGCCTGCCTGTACTTTCTGCATAAGTGTGAGTCCACAGAATGTCCAGGCTATAAGTGAATTCTAAGTCAAGGCTGCAGGGATCCTGCTTGATCAGACCAGTGAAACGCTTCTGCGCGTGGATAAAAATATTGTTGGATATTATACGCTCCATTATTCGCATGGCGTTTTGAAAATTAGCGCGCTGGAATATGCGGATTTGTTCCTGCTCGATGGACGTGTCCTCAGCCGTTTGTGATTTTGGAAGTCTGGACTTCAAGGTCTGGAAAGAGAAAATTTATATAGAAAACAATTGAGAAATAAAATATACAGGGTACTGAAAATTATTTATACCTCCGCTTCTGACATTTGTTCTATAGATTTCTTCTTGTGCACTACAAGCAAACCATTCTTCTCGATCATCAACTCCGGCGCAGCATAAGTGTCATATACCACCCAATTGTTCACGAACATGCCCCTATTCCTACGTGGCCTCCTGCCCAGATGTGTTCCTCGTGACCTCGTCAGCACTTGTATAGTTTGCGTTTCGCCTTCTATCAATTTCCGGTTCGAACCGGGTCCAACCGTTTTGTACTCGTAACTCTCGTTTTCCTCTTTAATGGCCACGCCTTCTGCGCTGTGCACGTCGCCTGTCCGTGGATGCATCCCAAAAATGAAAAACGTCTCAGTTTCCTTGAGCGTGATCGTCACGGTATCCGGTCGAGTGGGAAAAATATTCGGATCATCGCTGAACGAATGAAGAAAGATTAAAAAACACACCAGTTACTGGCTATCGATATTATGTAATACTATGAATTAAATATCAATGTTTCTTTGTGAACAGACAATATATGATGTTAATAAAAGACGTGAGTGTGCTTATCGGTATTTTTGTTAATATTTTTGAATTTTAAACGCGTCCCCTCCCAAAGGATTAGTGTCTTAGGCTGCTTTCAGAGCGGCGCCCGCGTCACACTGAACGTCCCAATAAGATTGAACGCTGATGCGCATGCGCACACAACGCACCGAAAGATCGTATACGAAAATCGTATGCTGCAGACGCCGGCGACGCGCTGAAGGAAGGCGGTCTAGTGTTGTCAAATTTTTAAAATTACCTAGGCAAATAAAATTGAGAAGGAGCTTTCTCTACTTCGCCATTTAAACTTTCATCCGTCTGTGTGGACAATAAACTTTCGAATTGCGTATCATCCGCTACTATAGAGCCAGCAGGAAGTGAAGACGTTCTGATGACCATGGACGAACTTCTTTTTATAGAGCTCCAACCGGAAATGGAGGACAGTTGGCCGACGCTACCGGTCGAGGACAATCCAATCGTTTCGAACGCGGTTACGTGCTTCTCGTCGATCGAGCTATATGTTGGATGGGTCAGTAACTTTGGCGTGACGTCAACGTTGTCGTCCATCACGCGAAACGTTTGACGTTGTTGTAGAAGCACCGAGGTTGCATTCTTTCCCGCGATTTTACGCGTCTTCCCTATACCGCTAAGTTTGATCCTCGATGAGATTGGACTCTCGATTTTACTGAGTTGAGTTGTCGAGAGTTTCCTCTGTGGAGATCCTATATCTTCTGCTTTCATTCTGAGAAAAGAATTCTTTGACGTGAAATGAATTTTGTCGTATACGTTTAGTAAGACTGTTTTATCGGTATGTACCTGCGATCAAGTATTTCCCTGGATAAATTGTCGTTGACGTTTCTACAATGTTCATGCACGAATCGATGAAGGTTTTAGAAAAGATCTTCAGACTAGGTTATATGTCGTTTGATATTATATTGTTTATTAAATATTATACATTTGTTGGTGAATCACTTGGATAAGTCTCAAAGGTAAACTTCTCATTAAACAGTACAGTTGTCTTCAACTCCATGGTGATGTAGAAATCAATTTTAAGGTAACCGTAGTTTCGTCGATATCTCGAGGCATACATAAAAATTGCTGTACTGAACTGTAATATACAATAATAAAGAATCTATAAGAATTTCTGAATAATTTATTTGCTACACGTAAATTGAACCATTAATCATAGAATAAGAAAATAAAGGTTTTGACATAGATTTTCATTCGAATTGTACTAATCGCGTACTCTGTCGATGCACCCACGAACTTGATCGAGCTGCATGATATACACGGTCGATAAGAAATAATCATACGACCCGAGTACAGCGTTAATCAAGTAGTGGATTTAAGCAGCCGTATATTAAAATCACGCCTCGAAAATTGTAGCGGGAGTGGAAGTTACGCCCGACAAAAATAAAACGTGAATCGTTCGTACAAACGATTGTCAACGATAACGTTGCCGTAGATAAACGTAGATATCTCGTCGATAGACCTCTTACGTGTTATTTCGAACATCCGTTTCACGAAAAATCATGAAAATCATCTGATGGCACTTGCGCAATTGTGACCACGGTGTACGTGATACATCAGATCATTTTGGAACCAGCGTTAAGTTCGCGGAAGGATATATCGCTGAGGGGGCTCCGCAATCAAAAGACTAAAGTAAGTGACGTGAATTATGTTAACAATGGCAGACAGTGCTCCATTCGTATTTTGACAAGGCCTGCGATCTGTCGCTAGTCAAACATCTACCGATAAACTTCGGTCACCGTACAAATTTTTCTACTGATATTTTGATCAAACGTTATCCGTATGTGACAGTTCGTTGTTTTCTGTAAGAAACATACGAGACACATTAATATTATTCGTAGTTCCACCGATTCTGCATTTTTGTTGCGGACATATGACTTCCGATTTTCTTCACGGATATATAATGCGCCAGGGAATGCCAATAGATTCAGAGAAAGGACATTAAAATGATTGTGAACAGAAATTATATATTAATATCGATCGTATACGTGCTTAATTTTTAATGTTTTGTCACGTTTATGTATAATACTACCGCTTTTGTATAATGATTTAACGAATTGTCATATTGTTTTACAAAAATTGTTCCCTTTCCCTTACGATAATTTTCCCAATGTCAAGTGATAATAAAACATACATCGTTAAAATTTCATTTCAACCAACGTTGTTGCGCATCAATATTCGTGAAACGATGGTTTTTATTTTCGCCATAATCGCGTATAAGAATTTCTGTATTTTTTATAATAAATATTTTATGGATTCTCGTTAATAGCAATCGTTTTTCTCTCAAGAGATTTTCAAGATGAGCACTACAAGGGAACAGGCAGGACCATCGAAGCCATGGGATTCAACTACAGATGAAAAAGAAAAGGAAAATCGAACATTTGAATGTAACATTTGTCTTGATACTGCAAAGAATGCAGTTATCAGTATGTGTGGTCATTTATTTTGGTAAGATTATTGTCATTGAATTATATGTTTATATCCTCCATATGTTTTGAATAAATATTTTTTTAATAAAAGTTAAATGTTATTCCATCCTCTTGTACTTAGTTGGCCTTGCTTGCACCAATGGTTAGAGACCCGTCCTACAAGACAGATGTGTCCTGTCTGTAAAGCTGCAATTAGCAAAGATAAAGTCATTCCACTCTATGGACGGGGAGATACAAAGCAGGAAGATCCAAGGTAGATTATATTTCTATTAGCAATCCAATTCAATAATGTACAAAGATTATATTATGGATTATTATAGGAATAATGTTCCACCACGTCCTGCTGGACAAAGGACAGAGCCTGAGAATAACATTGGATTTTCTAGTTTTGGGTTTGGAGATGGTTCTTATATGTCATTTGGTATTGGAACATTTCCATTTGCATTTTTCACATCCACTTTTAATTTTGGAGAAACACGACCAAGTGCAGGTAAAATATTTTATATAAATTAATTTTATATGTATTTACTGCATGACAGAATTAAATTCAAATTTTTCTTTGTACAGCTGCTAGAGGAACACCTCAGTATGAAGAAGAACAATTTCTTTCAAAGATATTTCTGTGGGTGGCTTTAATATTTCTATGTTGGCTCTTGATGGCGTAACATTTTGTTAAACCATATTACTTGCTCCCTATGTTGTAATCCTATACCACTTGCTGGATTGATTCATTACATTTTTATTAATACATCGATCTTTCCCCGTTTGTGTAATCGTTGTTACTCTCTGCAGTAACTACACCTGCTTGAATAAACAAACGGATTTTGTTATAGCTATAATAACATTTTTACATGTACATACACTTTATTTTTAATTCGTTTTGATTATAATAAAGAAATAAATTTTCTATATAAACATTATATCACCGATATTGTTATTGGTAATGTAAAATAATATAAGTTACTTCCTTATACACTTATTTTCACGTGAATGCGTATATTCAAGCAGGTAATTTTCCTGACTTCAGAATTTTTGAAGCCTATTCGTATGATATTTATGTATATAAATATAAATATATCACCCTTAGACACGTAAGATATCTACTTTATGCAAAAGCATACACGTTTGGTTGTAATGAAAACCTGACGAACGTAGTTTTATTACATTAACGTGGTCCTACACGGTTTTCACTAACTAATAATAAACAGTGTATATAATCTAGTTGTTAAGTCAAATTGATACCAGATGCAAATGAAACAAGATAAAAACGAATATACAGCTATATGATATATGATACTGTAATATATCATTAATATACATAAAAGTTGAAGAATGTAATCCTAGCTCATTTATTTTTTGTTTTTATTCGCATTGCGGTTACGGAAATAAGAGAAGGAAAGGCAATTACAAAATGGCAAATCATGGTTATATTACTAGAAAAATGACAGAAAAAAGTGATTAAGTTGTTTGTGTGCTACCCATTAGTATGCCAAGTGAAAAATCGACATTCCAAACACAGTACTACCGATACAAAAACGTTATTGAATTTTACATATAAAACGTTTGTAATTAAACGTATTTCGTATGTAAAAAATACATTGAATTATTAGTTATATTCATTGAACATGATTTGTAAGTTCTTTAAAAAGCAAGTATTGTAAATTGTCTTATAAGTTTATTTAATATATCATTGCTAGAATAAAGTAGAGATACAAACACTGTTTTTTTCTAATAGAATCCCTTATTTTCCTGTACCTAATTCCCAGAAAATAAAATTGAAGACAAAACATCATCTAATTCTGAGATGAATGATTTATTTAGAGATCATAAGTACATACATTCAGTAACACAAGCAATTTAATTGTAGTACACTGTAATAATACTTTGAACATAGTTAGATACATGATGCAAATTTAAATCTTAAATTATTCTACTTCAGTTATTTAATATATGTTAAGTAATTTTGTCATAGTCTGGTACTTTTTGCATCTTTCAAATGCATCAAGTTTTTGTTACATGTGATTATATAAATGAAAGCATGACGTAACAAAAAAAGAGTAACACTGTACAGAACATGAATAAAATGAATATGCACAGGGTACTCTACTACATAAGTTTCAGTTCGAAATTTTGAGTAAACTTTTGTTGCTCCCAATATTTACTCTCATTCATTAAAAAATTATTGGTTCCATTCGAAATATTTAAAATATAAAAAATTTAACAACTAAAACTTTTGAGTAAGGGAGCCCAAGCATTCCATATGATCAATTTTGTCTCATTATGGATCTAGTAATTGTATCACAGATAGCAGCTCCAAAGAGAGACAATGTAATGCTTCCTCATCTATGTTGAAAATGAGGTACTCAAAAACAGCAACTTGTGCATTAAAAGGTCCCTACTGTTTGTTTACTATTTTGTGCTATTACCCTTTACCTATAAACTACCTAATAAAATTATTATTATTAGAGAGACAGCTCATTCTATTTACAAAACTATACTATTAATGAATAAAAAGTTCAGTTTACAATAGAGACATGATTATCAAAGTAAACTGTTCTGTAATAAATATTGTAAAGTGATTTTTCAAATTTACAAATATTTATTCACATTCCATTTGCTATTACATTTCATCTTTTCCAGTCTTTTTTGTAAAAGATTTAGAAATTAATAGATTATTGCACTCTTCTCTTGTCAAGCTAGACAGAGGTATTCTTTCCACTTCCTGAAAGATACAAATTTTAAACTATTTTATAAAATTTGTATGTGTTAATCATATTATACCTCTTCATTTTCATTAAAGAGAAGAAGTTTTGGAACTGCACCTTGAATATGTTTGAATTCAACATTATTGCTATAATATTTTATAAGGATTTATATAAATAATATTTGACAGCATTACTATGACTGTATCCTTCAAAAAACATGTATTAGTAAGTGTAAGGAATTAAGTCAAGATCTTTTGTATTTCCGAAATTATTGTTTCGAACATTTTGTTAAAATTCATATAAGTGGACTTCTAAGTATGATAAGGAAATAAAGGCTTTAAAAAATCACGTATTCTATAATCAAAAATCTTACGTAAGTATAATTACCTATCCTTGATCACAGATGAGAGATTACTTTAGAATCACAAACAGAAAAATAATTCTTTACACAAAAACATTTTTATCAGGATTGGATGTTTTTCGAACACATGTAACAATTTAACAATTTTCAATTAAGGATACTAATTAGGTAAATCTTCGAAGATAAATTGTTTAAGATCCGGCAGCTGGCTTAGACGACAACCACTGCAGCTCTGGAAGAAGTTTTGAATACTATGAACTATTAAGATTTGACTTAAAATGATGATATATTAACATAATGAAGTTTGCATTGACAAAAATATGTGCATTTAATACCTCTACCCTTGCCGATGCGTAATATTTATTTGTTGATTCAACATTGTACGGCGTAAAAGCAAGTATTGTTAACGACGCAAGAAAAATGACAGCTACCGTAGGAGCCATGTTTACTTCACTGAAACGGAAGTCGCATTTACACATAGCATTACTTTTTCAACATCACTTGTAACTTAAAACAAAAAATTATCAAAAATTCACGATATCGCTTATGACTTCTTAGAAATAACGTTTATTTGATAAAACATATTATATACATATATTTTAATTTTAATTTATATGTTATTTATTATAACTGCAAAAACTGCATTACATACAAATATCATATTTAAATTTATATAAAAACTAGCAATGGTAAATCGGTTAAAATGTCATGCGTAGAAAACACGTCCCGCCTGTGTGAAAATGGCGCTTTCTTGTGCGAGTAAGTTTTTCCCCTTTATATAAATATTATTTAGATAAAAATACAGATATTTATACTAAATTTATGTTAACAATGTATTGTAATAATGATAATAATAATATTGCAAGTATTACGTTCATTTTTATAATAAAATTTTGAATTTCTACCGGCAGTGGTAAAACATAACCTAAAGCCTATTCATTACCACCAATCCCTTAAATAAATAAATATCTATTTTCAGTTTCTAATGAAGTGCCGGAGCACCCGGTCGTATCTCCTGTATCTGGCTCAATATTCGAAAAAAGATTAATTGAAAAATATGTGTCAGAAAATGGGGTAGATCCTATAACTGGAAAGGAATTAACTATAGATCAGCTTATAGATATCAAAAGTATGTTATTCTTCTTCATACATCATTATATAATATCATATAAAATTAACAATTTTTTTTATTTCTTCATAGCTACTGCAATAGTTAAACCTAAGCCACCAAGTGCCACATCAATTCCAGCTATATTAAAAATTTTGCAAGATGAATGGGATGCTGTTATGTTACATTCATTCACACTTAGACAACAACTTCAAACAGCCAGACAAGAATTGTCTCATGCTTTATATCAACATGATGCAGCATGCCGTGTAATTGCTAGATTAACTAAAGAAGTAACTGCAGCCAGAGAAGCCCTGGCTACTTTGAAACCTCAAGCTGGAATTGTTCAAGCTACTACCATTCCACAACCTGTATGTGGAAGAGTACATATTAATTTTATTGATTTATTATATCAAGGATCTATACTGATAAACTATGCATTACTATAGGCACTTGCAGTGGAAGCTGGTGGTACAGCTGCTCAGCCTATGGAACAAGCTGGTATTACTGAAGATGTAATACAAAAACTTCAGGAAAGAGCCACAGTACTGACTCAGGAAAGAAAACGCCGCGGACGTTCAGTACCAGAAGATTTACTTCCGCAAGATAGTATTCGCGCATTTCAAACACTTGCATCTCACCCTGTAATATTATTTCTTTCAATGTACATCAAAAGTTTGGAAAAAAAAAAAACGTTATTTCAATTGCGATTTATTTTCAAGGGTCTCCATTCTGCCAGTGTACCAGGTATACTTGCACTTGATATACACAGTGCAGATACTAGCAAAATCTTAACTGGTGGTGCTGACAAAAATGCTACAGTATTTAATAAAGATACAGAACAAGTTGTTGCAATATTGAAAGGACACACCAAGAAGGTATAAATTGTTTTTACTTTGAATTATTTCCGATATTTTCAGATATTTAATATCATTGTTTTAACGTTACTTAGGTCACTAGAGTAATTTATCATCCAGAGGAAGATATAGTAATGACTGCATCACCTGATACCACAATACGCGTTTGGAATGTAGGAACTAGTCAGACAACTTTGTTACTGAAAGCTCATGATGCTCCTGTGACTGGACTATCTTTACATCCTACGGGCGATTATTTACTAAGTTCGTCGCTAGATCAACATTGGGCATTCTCAGACATACGCACTGGTCGACTATTGACGAAGGTATATGAGAAGAAATGTGAAGAAATTTTCAGAATATCCAAATTCCGAGTGATACATTACGTTACGTTTCATTTCGGTATAGGTTGCTGGACAAGTTAGTCAACCTTTAACCACGGCTCAATTCCACCCTGACGGATTAATTTTTGGTACTGGCACTCAAGATTCCCAAGTGAAAATTTGGGATTTAAAGGAACAGTCGAATGTAGCTAACTTCCCAGGTCACTCGGGACCAATTACAGCGATCAGTTTCTCCGAAAATGGTTACTATTTAGCTACCGCTGCAGAAGACTCTTGTGTAAAGCTTTGGGATTTGCGTAAACTGAAGAATTTCAAAACTCTTCAATTAGAAGAATCATACGAAGTTAAAGATATTTGCTTCGATCAAAGCGGAACGTATTTGGCAGTGGCCGGAACAGACGTGAGGTAGAAACTGTTGCACTTGACATGTTCAATGTGATTTATATTAAGGAATCATTTTTTTATCTATTAATGTTTTCTTTTCCAGAGTGTACTTGTGTAAACAGTGGCAAGAACTGAAAGTGCTCAATGACCACACAGCAGCCGCGACTGGTGTTCGTTTCGGAAAACATGCACAGTATATAGCATCGACCAGTATGGACAGAACGTTAAAACTTTATGGACTACCTTAAACATTTAGCAACAAAAGTACACATTAATTTAAGGACAATTTAAATTAGAGTTTGTAGCATAAGTTTATTACGAAAGACAATGACAAATGTTTTTAACAAGAAGATTGTTTGATTCGGATGTAACACTTTCACTTTCGAATTCTTTAAAAGAATTTTCATAAAAGCATGAAAAAATGAAGTACGCAGCGAATAGGTTGGGTGCGACTATTGTAGATATTTTTTAAAATTGTCGTAGATTGATGCACTCGTAATTGCTGTTATTTTTATGTTAACTATTTTGGTTGAAGAATTAAATGGTACCGACGTGTTTAAATAATTCTTTGTTCGAAATTTTATGCATTTATCCACTTAATTCTTAAACCGAAAATCGTAACTAAAGAATATTGACGAGTGAAATTATATATATTCGTTTTTGAAAAATTCTAATCCCGATTCTGAAACAAAGTACAAAATATCGACTAGTAGTACGTGGTATTATAAATCAACATTATTTTTATGATAAAAAAAATATACTACGCAAAGTTTTCGTCTGTCATGTATCAACAGCTCAAGGTATCGTTTAACATGATAAAATACAATCTGTTCCGAGTAGAGACGAAATAAAATGTATTGTTTTATAATTTTGCGAATTCTATGCATTCAATGTATGTTCGAAAGTCAGGTGAATGGAGCGCTCCGCGGGAGAAATGAAACCGTGAACCGAGAACAAAACGGTTAACCATGTATAGAGTTCGATAATTTACTTCGACGATCTTATGGCGCCACTAGTCACGTGCTTTTTAACCTAACCTAATATCCTTTGTCCTCAATATTCAGCCTCGAATCAAATTAATAACAATGGCCGTCGTAGTTGGTTGTCATTCGGAGGTATACACGGATTATGTGATGGTGAGAAACGCGTGGCGAGTGGCAATCACTGCCGAACAGTCGCAGTGATTATATCGCGAATGAAATCAACGTGACGTGTACTGTTGTAAAGGATGATTTTCTAGTGGGTGGTTAAATCGCGGTGTCAACTAGTGACCACGGATGACCAGCTGACAATGTTTTGTCATTAGCATAATTTAGTGCTTAGCGGGCCGTCGCGGTAAATCAAGGATGTTTAAAGCTGAGGAGTCTTCCAGAGACAGCTTCCTTCAGCAAACGAAGGCCGCTAGGGAAGAAAGGGCCCATGAGAAAGACAGAGAGGTTGCTGTCACCTTAATTCAGGCTTATGTTAGGGGATGGTTGACCCGTAAAAGAATATTGTGAGTTTTCTGTTATCGCATCGTCTTTCAATGTATTTGTATGGTTTCTCGTAACAATAATACGATTCTTTAATCATTTTTTCGTCTATTGTAAATAAAGTACTCGTACTGTCTCAATCACTTCCCGATAATTATTTATTTACACGCTTTGTAATCTTCCACTGCTCGCTGCAATCTGTCCGACGTATATTTTCTTTCTTCTACCGCGTATAAGATTTGTTTATACGATCCAACTTTTTTTTTTTTTTTTTAATTCGCATCTACTATCGATAAATTAGTTGTAAAATGGTTGAACAAAGAATATGATTTTCAGAGAAGAGTTTGATACAAATTTTCTCAATGATGGTGGTACAGAAACAAGTGCAGAGTTAAAACCTGCTCTGTACATGTATAAGATTATTTCTAAATTTTTGTATGTATATAAGAAAGAAAGGGATCAAGAAAGAATGGAAAAGTTATGTAGGTATGTGTATATGAAAAGTGTTTGTGCATAGAATTGCATACCTTTTAAGTTTAAAATGACAGGAGATAATAAACAGGTGTAAAAAAATTTACAAGTGTTAATATTTCAGATATTTAGTATTGACTCTAGATTCAGAGTCTCCAGAAACTTCTTATGTAGGAATCGTATTAAACAAAGATCACTACATATCATGGATATCACAGATGAAAACATTGTTGCTCTATTGTTTGAATGGCTTAGAGAATCTTAAACCAGAAAGAATATCTGACCATAAGTCCATCCATTTGAGATTACATACATTAGTTAGTTTTACATCACCAGGAACATGGGCAATTCAAAAAGTGGAAGGAATGGAAAAGCTCAAAGCTGGCATGAATCAGCTTTGTGCAAACATAATGGGTCACCTAGTCAACAATGGGTTCTATCCCATTATGCAAGTGATTATCCTATTAATAGTGATATTCTTGTGTTATTCACTGTGTTTACTTTTAGGATACAGTTAATGTATAAATTACATCTCATCTTTTTTTATTGTAGGCTTTTCTAATAAAAGGATTAGGTAGAGTGGATATTGCTTTAAAACCAATTGCACTTTCAGCTGCAGTCACATTGGCACTAAGACCACTGATCTCATCCCAGATGTCTGATAAATTGGTGTCACTGTTTTTAATTAATGTTTTCAGTGTACCTGGATTGGTCTATCATTTAAATAGTATATCATCAGTAGTATGTGATCAGTAATCTACCACTTTAAACTTTACTTTACAGCATATGATACATCTTATTCATGTATTTTAGTGTATATCATCATTTATTGCAAACAATTTATTTGCAAGAAGCCTGGAATTGTTGAACTCAGAGCAAAATTTAAGAATAGTATTTAATGCTCTGGAAGGTAGTTTTGCACTGTGTTTGCTAGCCAACTTGATACAGATGGCTAATATTGAAAGAGATGAAGTATTGAAAGAGTTATACTTCCCTTCTTTTACGGTATATATCTGTTGCATAAGACATATGTAGCTCATAAAACGAATTTTATATTTGAAAAATCTTATAGTTTGTTGTAACAAAAATGTTGGAAGCATGTCAGCAATATGTAGTTGCCAAACAAAGTAATTTAACACATTGGCATCCTATTCTTGGGTGGCTTGCACAAAAGGTTGATACACATTTACAAGAACCTATCCCATTTGTGAAATCACAATTAGCCTGTCTGTGGACAGGAAGGATAGTTTCACAATTAATTGGTAATGAGGAGTATTATCTTTTTGTTCATGCATAAGTATAATGAAACTGGCTTTAAAAGCTACAGGACAATTTTTCATTAGGTCAACCTTTAACAGAACTTATTGAAAAAGAGATACCTCCACCAATAGAACAACAGAGTACATCTGTTGGTACCAACATTTTTAGAAGGGCGTTTTTGGAAGCACGTACAAATAGAAATAATAACACCAAAAATTATAGAAAATTGGGAAGTCCAGAAACCACTAGAATAGCCCTAATCTGTTCTCTTTATCAAATTGCTTTGCATACACTTACACAAATGAAGATGGAAATATTAACTGGTAAGTATTGATAAGTACACTCATAAGCAATTCTGATAACACGTTAATAATTGCATATGGATTAGGTTTATGCTATCAAGATAAAATTCTATACCACATGTATTTATTTTTGGGAACACTGGGTCCACATTGTGGTTTGAAAGCATTCTTGGACCATTTAGCTGCTAATACAAAGTGTACAGCACCCGAATTTCAAATGTTGATATTATTTTCCGATTGTATGACGCATTACGTTACGTATGTATATATTACAATACACCGAAATAAATATAAAAAGTGGTTTACAATATTAACAGCATTCTACTTTTATTCAGAATTTTAGACGATATGGAAATGTACGAACAGCAAGATCCGTTCAAGCTAAGCGACTTTGTAACGATATCGTATTTTTTAAACCAATTTTTATACAAGGCAGTGCTTAATAACTTGTTTGGTGTGTATTACAGGCTTTGCATTGTATTCTTTTGTAATATACTTAAGATCCTTTATTTTTTCTGCATATAATTATAAGAGATAAGTGGTTTAGCTATGTACTGAAGTTTTAGATGTTCCAGACGTGAAATCGGTTCCTAATAATCCTCTGTTCACCTCTCTGCATACTCTTTTAATGGCAATCTATCGGCGAGACTGTAGGCGGACTTTCTGTCCGGAAGGGCACTGGTTAGCGAAGTTAAGTATTCAGGATCAAATTATTTCTAACAATGTATAGCACGATATAAATATTGAAACGATCTTAAAACAGGAAGTTCGAGTGTCCGGTTTTCTGGCAGATTTGGAGAAAGGTAGACGAGGCGCAGCTCTTCTCCTCTCTAAAATGCCTCACGTTATTCCTCATTCGGAACGCGTAGTGCTCTTTCGTAAACACGTTGCAAACGAGAAGGCAGTTTTGGGTTTGACGGAAAGTGCTTGCAACAGTACCCCGACAACGCTTATAGTTGTTCACAGGTATTTAGATGTTACTTGCAACAATAATGTCGTGAATAAATCATGTAAATATTTTTTAGGACACGTATAGTGGAGGATGGTTATCGTCAACTCGCGATGTTACCCTCCCAGGCGTTAAAAGGCGTGATAAGAGTTCGTTTCGTCAACGAACAGGGTCTAGCCGAGGCTGGCATCGACCAAGACGGAGTGTTTAAAGAGTTTTTAGAGGAGACAATAAAGAAAGTTTTCGATCCATCGTTGAATTTATTTAAAGTCACTACTGAGAATCGACTTTATCCATCCCCAACATCCTCTATGCAAGATAATCATTTGCAACTGTTCGAATTTGTTGGTCGTATGTTGGGCAAAGCGGTGTACGAAGTAAGTGAGAATATAGTTAACCACTTGACGCTCTGTTGAATTTTGCAAGTAATCTTCTTTTTTTTTCAGGGTATTGTTGTAGATGTACCTTTCGCATCCTTCTTCGTTTCCCAATTTTCTGGGCAAACTGGGGGTGCATTGTATAGCTGGTTGGACGAGTTAGCTTCTCTAGATCGAGATTTATATCGAAGTCTTACCCTTGTAAAGCACTATAAAGGCGATGTTAGACAATTAGAGTTAACCTTCTCCCTTGATGAAGACGTTCTAGGCAAATTAGTTACGCACGAACTGGTTCCCGGAGGACGAGCGGTGCCGGTCACCAACGAAAATAAAATCAACTATATACATTTAATGGCCCATTTCAGAATGCACATGCAAATAAAAGATCAAACAGCCGCCTTTATTAAAGGATTCCGTTCTATAATCAATCCCGAATGGTTGGCATTGTTTTCAACCCCAGAAGTAAGATAATGATTTTTTCGAAAGCGGAATATCTCTTGAGCAAATATCTCTCTAAAATGTCTTTGTTTTTAGTTGCAAAGATTAATTTCGGGTGATAATGTTCCATTAGATCTACGGGACTTGAGAAGACACACGCAATACTATGGTGGCTTTCACGATAGCCATCGTGTAGTGTGTTGGTTATGGGATATATTGGAAAAAGATTTTTCTGAAGAGGAAAGAGGCTTATTTTTGAAGGTATATCGTACTGCAGCATTACTATCGAAAATAATCCTTATCACTGTTTCGGTATATTTCTTTCCCTTGTAGTTTGTCACGAGCTGCTCGAAATCACCATTGTTGGGTTTCGCGCATCTAGAACCACCTTTTTCAATTCGTTGCGTTGAAGTCGGCGACGACGAGGATACGGGTGATACAATCGGTATGAAATTTTAGATATCATTTGAACTTTTCATGCTTAATATTGATCACATTGATTCCTTGTGAATTAGGTAGCGTAATAAGGGGATTTTTTACAATTCGTAAGAAAGATCCGCAGAACCGTTTACCTACGTCGTCTACGTGTTTTAACCTCCTTAAATTACCAAATTACCAAAAGAAAAGTACCTTACGGGAGAAGCTGCGTTACGCTGTCACCAGCAATACAGGCTTCGAACTTTCGTAATTCACAATCGATATACAATAATTACGATGAACACCGTCGCTCAAAGTAACCTAACGAAAAACAAATTTCTACAAAGTGATTGTGTGGTGCCTGACCGCCGCGATCCAAATTGTCTGGCGAGATGTTTCTAGTAATTATATCATGGACTTTAAATCGAATAAAACGAAAACCGAATATACTACCTTTAAAAAAGAAAAAAAAAGAGAAAAAAAGAAATCAAGAAAAACGAAACTATCGAAATTAAGTCGAAGACTCGCACAAATTTTACGAGACAATTATTATAAAGTGACGGAAGTTACGGCTTTGGTTACTTGTTATCCCGTTTCAATAACGAGAGGCGTCGTTGATATTTTCATTAATCTATTTTACAACAGATTTTAATTTATACTTGTAATAAAGAATGAGAAAAAACTTTTTTGCGCTTATTGATATTTTTATCAGATTCGTCTTGCGTTCGTTTAATAATTACGAATATATCGTATCTATTATACGTTTTATTTTATATACAATCGAAACCGTGTATCGGATCGTTTCAAATCCGTACACTTTTCACTTTGATTTTCGTGGAAACTTATACTATGGGCTTTCAGATTTCAGTCTATACAACCTCTCGCCAAATGTGGTAGATTACTTATGGTGTAAAAGCACACTGTACCTCATGAGCTTAATATTGCTAATACTGTGCGCTTGTTAGTTTATATAGTACCGTGAATTAATGTTAGACGATTGAATCGATGAAATGTACGAGGTGAATGGTTGAGTCCCGTGCCCATCGGTGCCCGGTGAATAATCAAAAAGTAAAAAAAAGGAAAAAAAAAGTGATCCAAAAAATTTCTAAAGTTTCCAAATCACCTGAAAGTCGAGGCTCCGGTTTTTTCAAGAAGAGCTATTTTCGC
>NW_017100141.1:2283426-2286433 GCF_001263275.1 Habropoda laboriosa
GCGATATAAGCGAAGAATACGATATTAGAGCGAAAATTTATTTTTCTCGCGGTTCACGCGCACTTCGGCAAAACGACTCGCAATATATTGTCGATGGAAAAATTCGGTCAGACCAAAGATAGAAGCCTATATAGTGTGAAGAAAAAGAAAAAAAAAAATGATTCGAGATGTAATCTTTTCATATTTTCCTATACGATCGTATTGTAAGATTTTTCAGGCCTGTATTCACAGATTGTACCTACGCTAATAGAGGAATAATAACGGGGGCGTGATTTTCTTTTTAGAAGAGACTAGGACGTATATGTTTAAGGATGAATTAGGTTAACCGCGTGTACCAACTAGTTTACTAAACGTGCACAATACGAATACTAGCGAAGAAATTATTTTAATTACCTACAGAGACAGAAGAGAAGATCTATATTGATAATTTTTGGCCTTTGTTACTTTCCATCAGATTTAGTATTCAATTTGCTATTCTCTGGTGACGTTCATTGTGAATACATGCCTCGCAAATACATGTACAATTGAGAACAAAGTGACAGATAATACTCTCCTTTATGGGTATATTTATCATTCGAGTGATATATGTATATGATAAATGTGGATATCGATAAAAACATGAATATGTGGAGTAAAATGTCAAATAAAACTGTTACGGTTGTAAGATAAGACCGACGAGCTTTCTTTCGATGCCTATTAATGGATGCCTGTTAATGGATCCCTTTCTCTATCTCAAACGTCATTCAAAGTCGAACAGACGTAACTTAACACGCAATACAAATATTTATAAAGAAACGTCGAGCAAAATGAATAATCGAGTTTTTCTTACAATCGTATTGAAACAACGGAAAGCGCGCTTTGTACATGGCTTGCTCGAGTTACTCGCTATTGTAACATTTTTTATAAAAGTGTGTACATGTTGCGACGCAATTGAGAGAAGAACGGTGGATTTGTTAATTTAATACATTCGATAACGACTCACAGAGATCATGTAAATATACACACTCAATTATACAATTGCTTTTTTTCAACACCCTACTTCGTCATTCCTTAAGAACTCTATCCGAAATCCCAGTAAAAAGATGAAATAAAATAGCTGGATCCATTTGAATCTGAGAAATATCAAGAACGCAATTTACGAATTTTTCAAGTTGTTCTGTTACGTAGCATCCCGCTGTTTTAAAATTCGAAACAATTTCACACCAATGGAATAAACGTTCGTGCATCGTGTATTAACCGAATGAAAAAGCAAAACGAATAAAGAATTAATTAATCAAAGAGCATAGAATGCGAAAGAACAGTCCAATTTGTGGTTCCCAGTCGTATTTGCAAAGAGGACGCAAAGATCGCTGGTCGGAGCTGCGCGTTGTCAATACGCAGGTCACGTGACCCCCCTTTGTGAGCAGCTGGCGCTGTCGACAGTGTAGTTCACCTTCCCCTTCGACTAGTGGCCAGCAAGCCTTGGCTGCGAGAAGACGTGCGTTTCGTTCGGACCGCGACGATCCCTCTATCGCGGCTACGCGAGAGACTCCTTTTTCTCTTTCTCTCCCTCTCTCGCTTGTGTGTGCGCGCGCGCGTGTTTTCGGTGTTTGTGTGTGCGTGCTTGATCTGTACGAGAAGTGGCAGTGTTTCTGGCTCGGCCGTAGCACCCGGACAGTGAGGAATCTTGATCGGTTGTATGCGAAACGACGAATAATTCGGCCCACCGTAGCCGGAGTCGCTGTGGCCATCGAGGACTCGACCGAGCCTTTCAGTGTTTCTTCTCATTCCTTTCTCTGTTTTGCGATACCGTGTTTCTTACGGGCAAGCACCGCCCCCTTTCCACCTCCGTCCCACTGTTTGCAACGTTATGAGGCCAGCTGAGCGTAACTGACGGCGAAGAGGGAGAACGGCTTGCGTGCGTGTGTCAAACATAACCTAACATCGTCTACCGTGGATGTAGCGAGAGTACGCCGAACGAGGAGTAAAGAAAAGAAAGAAACGTGGTGTGTTCGGTTTCAACGCACCTGCGTTCGTGACATTCACGAGTCAAGGGCTCCTCCTCTCGTTTCGTAGAATATCGAACGCCAAACGAATTCGGGGAGAGCCACGAACGTTTCTGCTGTTCATTTCTTTCTCGACGCTTCTCAATAGAAACGTCCGAAACACGAAACGCCCCGTTTAATCACCGACACTTCCAAGAAAACATACATACGAGGACATCGACTCGACGTTTCCTTTCCGAAGGTCTCCTTTGCGTGTTATCGTTTTTGTCGTAGTCGCGATAAAAGGACGCGACCATAGCCGCTTCAACGAGCGTGGTGTTACGGAGCCCCTTCACCCCTCAAAGTCCCGCAAGCTTCTACCCTTCCCGCCGTGCTCGACGAGCGCGCGACGTTCGAAAGCGAAGTTCCCCGTGCAGACTCGAGTGCAACCGATCGTTTGCCACGAAATTCGTTGATAGTTCATTACGGTCGACCTTCGCACGTACACGCAGTCTGTTTTAATCGTCTGAGGCTACAACAACTGCGCTCGTCGAAAATAGCGCCATGGAACCGAGAGCAATACCGAGACCTTATTGACTTCTAAGTAAACGAACACCTTACTTCCGGTTATACGGTGCAACCTGTCGATCGCCTGTTAACAGTGATTCGACGAAAAACCTGTCGTCCGTGTAATCCGAATAGAGAAACGGTGTTGAAATTCAAACGAATGTTCTGGTCCATAACACGGTAAAACGAGAAAGAAGGAAAAGAGATAAAGCAACCTCGACGAGTTGTGTCAGTGCACGTGCGTGTCCCGGCGTATAGGGCAACGCAAGATATAAAGAAGAAGCAGAAGAAGAAGACGAAGAAGAAGAAGAAAAGTGTTTGCCCGCGTAAGGTGAAAGAGAGTGAGCGTGCGAAAAAATCGAAACGGCGAGCGGAAGAATCGAGGAGCAGAGGCGTGTCCCGAGTTCCCTGAAGCGGCAGGGGCCTTGGCGGTGGCGGTGGCGGTGAACCGGGAAAGGGTTGAGGAGGGTGGCCCG
>NW_017100141.1:2286585-2294197 GCF_001263275.1 Habropoda laboriosa
GGTGCCTTCGGCGTCGTCTGGTAAGTCCATTTTATTCAACTGTATTCTCTGTTTTGTTTGTTCCTTCCTCTTCGTTTATCTGGGAAGTGTTTTTTTTTTCTTATCCGACAACTGGACGACGACACGGAAAAAATTATCACGCGAGAGAAGAAAAAATTGTGTCGACATTGCTTTTGTGTATAACTTTTGTTTATATCTGTTCCGCGTCGATGTTTTTAGACTCGATGTATATATATATGTGTGTGTGTAGTTAGGGGCTTAACCATCAAGTAAACAAGCTGATACACGCTGGACGTTAGAAAAAAAAAACAAAATATATATTAATTTAGATAGAATATTCTATCGAATTTTACCGTGTGCCATAGCAAGTTGGGGCAACATGTAATTAAGCTGAAAGTTTGGAACGGGCACGCTCTCAAGCTCGACATATTTTCTAAACATTTTAATCCCATGGAACGAATGTTCGACTAATTAGCGCCACTTTCCACGTTCGCTACGCGCCGAACGAGAGCACTCCCAGATCGCTAGAGAGTAAACGCACTTTCCTTCTTGGCGTGCGCATAAATCGTTGCCTCTTTCTCAGTCCCGAGTAATTTTCGAGTTCGATAAGCAGCGGTATAAATCTCTGCTTCTCTAGATTTTTTGTTTTTTCGCTTCTCCCTCTCCGCCTCTCATCCCACAGTTTTGAAATTCTTTTTACGAACGCATCTATACTGTGCACACGGCAGTTTCTCGCAAAACGTGCCGCGAATAGAATGATGCATTGTCGCGCGAACTTGTCCGCTTGATTTATCTCCCTTTAAACGGCACGTGGTGCCCCATTAAATTTTATTTCCGGACACGTCTATCGGTTCTATCGTGTCGTTGGAGCTTCTTCGTGTTTCCCTGGCTGGCCCGCATTGGCCTCTCTCTCTCTCTCTCTCTCGTAGCCTTATCGATAATCCGACCTTTCGATATTCGACAAATTGCCTCGTGAGCTCGATTTCGGGGGAATTTTATAGTGCCACCGCGCAGAATTATGGAGCCACGTTCTGGCTCATTAATTCCCGACCGGTTATCGATACTCGGGAAAAATTTCATTCGTACCAGTCGGAATCACGGAAATTTGTCGTTTTTATACGTTTACGACATCGGTATTTCACGTGATGTATATTAAATTTAAATATGTATACTCATTGCGATGAACCGTATAATTTCCGGTGTAAATATCTCGGAATGTACGAAAAAATAATACACTGTTATTTTGTAAACTGCTTTACTAGGTGTTAATTCATACTCTGATACGAAGCGCCACTTAACCTTATTTTTTTTTAATCCGCGCTTGCGGTCGGTTTGGGTAAACGCGTGCGTTTCAGTGAGGTTAATTCTTTGGCAAATAACAGCGACACTGGAGCCTCTGTTTACGCGCGAAGAGTTTGCTTTCCGTTTGTCAAGGGTATCCGCTGGTAACACAGTGCCAGGTTTTAATAGACACGCATTATCGGATCATTTCGATTCTCCTTATCGACCACCAGGAAGAACCTATCTCCCCAAATATGTACTAAAATTACGCGGCTGCATTGTCGTTAATCACACACTCCTTAAACCAATCCAATTGCCACATGTTTCCAAGCATAGTCGGCGTGTAGCTCGCCTTGAACCGCAAATGGTTTTATTTCTAAATAAGAGAACTTGAAATCCGCGTATATTTCTTGGAAAATGTTTTCTCGTCACCGGTGGTTTACATGGAAAGGGATCCAAAGTCACGATTTCTGTATTTAGAAAGAAAGATGTCTATGCTGTCGCGAAGGAGACTGGTGGCGACACTTGGATAAATTATACGCGTCCGTTATTCATCTCGCTGGGTCATCACCTACTTCGTTCGTTTAGAAAGGAAAAAAAGTTTCTTGGTAATACACGACGGTCGGTAACTATGCATCGCGTGGCGCTCGATTTCTTTGTTTACCGATAAGAGGCGAGCAAACAGGAAACACGTCGACGATTCGAGAGTGTTCGCCGCGTGTCCCTCGCGTGCGAACGTTACACATTTTGCCGCGTAAATCTCTGATTTTCGATAGCAAGAGAGGCTCAGTGAAATAGAGAGGGACCGAGGAAAATTACGAGTTGAACGGAACGCGCGATAAATTGCAGTACGAGCGTAAACAAAATAAAGTTAACTAGAGTCGTAAGAGAACTGGGATTACACGGGGGAAATATATCGTCGACAGTCGGAAGCGTCACCGCGTCATTTACATACGGGGATTTAAAGTGACATGGAGATTCACCGGAATCGTTTCCAGCCTCTCGCTATGTGTGCAGAGAATTGTTCCAAAAATTCCCTAGGCCCCGGTCTATCCGTTCAGAGTGCTCGTTCGAGAAATATTTTCTGTGCCGCTTTTGTCAGGTTGGAAAATGAACTGGGGGAGGATTAGGTACAATGGTAACTGCTCTTTTTTTTTTTTTTTTCTTTGTTTTCCTTTTCCGAGATTTACCTGACCGACGACAAGGCTTAAGACTCTCCTAGAGGGGTTCGAGTAAATATAGGATGTGAAAAAGAAGGACGGTAATTCGAAAACGAGGCAATAATTCCGGGGTGACCTGCAGTCGGTATAATTACCGTTACTTTGTCCGAACCGGATATATACGATGGATTTCGTTGCTGTATTCAGTTCGTTGTCAATTCGGGGATACCTGTTCGCTGTTATAAAATCAGTTCACATTGTGTTTTATGATTGCTATTTACGATGGTGCAAATTGGTGGTAGTGTCAGTGGAATAACTGTTTCAGTGAAATAATGAGACGAGTTTAAAACGAATGTCGAAAGCTTTGTGTCACGATGAATCTCGATGACGACTGCGATAACTCGAAAGTTTGCTGGATGGCGATGTGATGGAAGAACAGGTTAGAATTCCTTCGTTAACTCTATTCTCATCTTCAGCGTGTACGTACGTTGTTACATCTGTGACACTTTTCGTATCGTTCCGAAATTTCGAACGTCTGTGTATAGGTTATGTTCATACCGGTATTTATTTCACGAATTTATACGAGCACATTCGAAAATAGGTTGCACGCCATTTATCGGCAAAGCCAATCGGGACTGGTCGTTTTTTATTTACCGTCCAATTTGCGACTTACAATATGATAAAAAAACGTTCGCTGATATCGATTTGTTTTCTCGATAACGGGATGATTAATGGCTCGTTAAATGCAGCTGATGTTGCCACTAAATTCAAATATCATTTCGTCTTTGACAAAAAATACCCTGCCGAGAGAAAAAAAGAAGAAGCTGTAAAGTCTTTCCCATATTTATATAAGTCATTCCTAACCTCGAATTGCCAACCATAATTCTTCCAATAAGCCCGAATATCGGTGTTGCGAAAAAGCAATCTAAAAGATTTGTAATCCCAAAGCGACGACCAAGTGGAAATAGCGAGCCCTGGGAATTTCGTGGGAAGAAAGCGCGGGAAATGTATACAACGCGTCAGCAGTTTTCAGAGGGTTAGAGAAGCAACGGACCGCTAGGTGGGGGTACGGGTAACAGGGTGGGGGTCGCCATGACGACCACGGCATTCCGAGATAAGGAGGAATCGTGACCAGATTGCGTATTCGAGCTTTCATGTTTAAATAAAGGATGCGTACAAGTACCACTGTGCTGCATGTTGCATAATATATTTGCTCTTTTAAGTGACACGCGTATACCGTGACGCATCAATCAACGAAATTTCTTCAACGATTCCATTACCATCTGTTTTCCTACGAAAAATATCTCGAAATCTTACACGATATATTCTCGATCGTACAGATACCGCCATCTTGACTTTTCGATTATCTCGACTCTGTAATCGGAGATTCGTTGTACTCGAGACAAGAACATAGTACTGCTATAGTAACGAAGTAATTATTTCTAAATATACCTTAAAAAAAGAGAGAAAAAAAAAAATAGCGACGTATTTTTCGAAAGGGTACAACTGGCGTGGAGCAGTTAGAAAGAAGACAGGATTAGAGATTCAGTGGTCGGGGACGTTGACAAAGGGGCGAAGCAAGGGGGTCGAGGGCGAGGGGAAATCTCATAAGCGAGCATTTATGGATTCAGGATTAATTCGAAAACCGCTGTCGCGATGAAAATTTATGAGCGCGGAAAAGTTGCATCTCCCTGTTTCATTTATTCCCCTTAACTCGCCAAACGACTCTCGTTATTCCAACATATGCGCGTATACAGGGTGGCGCGAAAGTCACTTCACCCTTCAAAAAATTCAATAACTCTCTTTCTCTCTGTATTTACAAATTTTTCCTTCACATTTCGAAACTTCTTCACGCAAACATCACTTTCCACACATAACCTCAAAAAAACATTTTCATCCTCCATACCGTATCCCGTGGAATACCGAATAAAAGCACTAAAAAAATTTATTCAATTTACGAACGATAAGGCGACGACTTACGCGTCACCCAGTGTACACGCAGCCCACGCAGCAACAATTCCTGGCTGTTTCCATTTAGTCCGCGCACTTGAGCGGAAATTACCAACTTTGTAATCCGTTGTCCAATCGTCGTTTCTCAACTTGACAAAAACAAAACTGCGAAAGAAAGAAGGAGAGAGATGAAAGAAAAAAAAAAAAAAGAAGGAACTACCTGTTCGTTCGTCTTTCAATACCAGCAGCCATCGAAGCCGCACAATCGTGTGTGCAAGTGTAATCGGTGACAATAGCCTGGGACCGGAAGCAGCCGGCATCGAGTAACCGCATTTAAATGACAAAGACGGTGTTTATTCGGAAAACGGGCTATTAATGTCGACACAGGGACGTAGAAGAAGTAGAAGGGGCTATCCACGGGGAAAAATGTGAAAGCCACATTTTCACCCATTGTCGCGCGACCGCCTTTTAGCCTCGCGCGTATGTGTGTGTGCGTTGTATAGCCGAGCCAGCGTGCGGGTAAGTGTTATTCGGATTTCATTCGCGTCCGACGTAACATTGTGCCGTGCGGGGCGGCAGCGCGCGGCGGTTTTGAAACCGCGCGTGCAACGTGGATTTTTCAGGGTCGTGAAGCCGCGAACGATCATTATTTCTGTATGGTTCAGGGAGAGGGAGAGAGAGAGAGGTTCTCAAGTGTATGAAAGGTTCGAGAGGAAGAGGCATTGTCGTATGTGTGCCCCGTTCAATGATGCGGTGTTTGCGCTCCAAGTTTTACTATGGACGCGTTTATTCCTGAACCGGGCTGCTACCGATAGCCTTTCTTGCTGCCACGATTTTAGTCGTTTTTCACGTCTTTGGTTTTTCCCAACCTTTTGTTGGTTAACGTTTCTCGCACCGTGAAATACGTCTCGAAGCAATATTCTTGTTTCTTTGAGGACAATGCCAGGGGAGTTACGATTTGGACGGTGGAACAATGGGTATATTTGCGGTGGGATTTTTGAATCGTTTTTGTGGAATAGGGGCGTTTGTCTGGAGGAAGAAATGGGCGGTGAAGTGAAATTACAAAAGTTGCAATTTTTTCACTGTTTTGAAAATTTTACAGATTTTCTGTTTTTTTTTTTAATTAACGCATTTCATTTTCCTTTGTTCGGGGGAACGATACTCGTTGAAGTTCAATTTAGATAATAGGAAAGGTAGAAAAATTGCAATTTTTTCACATTTCTGAAAATTCTAGAAATTTGCAATTTTCCACCGTTGAAAATCATAGTATGCTTGACACACTTTCTTTCATTGGCACAAAAATATATTCCTTGAAATTAAATTTGGATAGCAGAAAGGATCCGAAAATTGCAATGTTTTCACATTTCCAAAAAGCCCACAAATTCTCCACTTTCCACCGTGACAAATCGCCATGCAAGTACATTTGTACTTCTAACACATTTCCCAAGGATCGCTCATAATCAACTGGCGAAACTTGGAGCGAATTATCCCGTAAGTAAGGAATTAGAGTTAAGAGGTTGTTTAAATAAGAATGGCATTATATTTTCCACCGGGGGTTTTTCCACGTGTCAAAGAACGCGGAACGTGTTGTCGTCTCGTATATTCGTCTCTCCGGATTGTCCCGCCGCCGGGGAATCGGTTTAAGCGGATTACACCGCGAACCAGGCACTCGCGTTAATTTAACAACCGTCGGGGGACGAGTTGCGGATCGCAGGAGCTTGGTGAATTTATATCTTTTTATTTTTCGACTTATCAGAGAGCATCAAAGTGGTGTATAATACGCGTTGGTCATCGTCGTTAAATCGCGTCGTTAAAGTTTGGAAGAACGAAACTGGCCTCTGTGTGTGTGTGTGTGTGTTAACGTGTCTTATAAAGGAACGAGTTTCGTAATTGAACTGGCTTTAATCGTCGATCCACACTCCCTGTGCTGCACCAGTCGAGGAGAGACTTGCGCTGTTCTTGCGAAATAGTAATCGCGAGGGAAGTTTGACTGGTCTATCCTGTGTCGTTGAACTTTGGGCACTGGCCAAAAAGTTGGATTGCCAGCGGTAAATTGAATTTGCACCCTATTGCGCCAATCTTTCGCGCTGCCTAATCTGCTGTTAACGCGAGTCTTTTAAACGTCTCGTGCAATCTTGGGGAGAAATTCATTCGTAATACTGGTGGAAATTTGGGGAAATTTTGGCGAACTCGGTGATTTTTATCGAAATCTTTAGTTGGCGCGCGAGTGTGACATGCTGATCAACAGTTTTGTGAGAATTTCGCCTCTTTTTCTAGCATTCGATGCTTTCTCCCTTTTGCAATCACAGTTTATCGCGCGTCTCCTTGGAAAACACGCGCGTCCACTTGTTCATATTTCTTCGGTAATTTGCGACACTGTACTGAGATAATTTAAGTGACTTTCAACACGCTCGCCGCCACAGGAAAATCACGAGAGACATGACGTGTCTCGTAAATTCGCAACTTTGAGACAGAGATGTGATTTTCTCGGGGATTTTCTGTCGACACGCTATCGACGGTGGCTATCGAGAAATTCGACATCTCGGAGGAAAGTGAGAAACTTAAATTAAAATTCCAGCAGAAATACTGAATAAATTCATAAAAATTTGTACTACTGTCGATTTTCAAAGGTTTCACTGCAAAGTACTAAGAAACTGATTTTCACGAGGATTTTCTGTCGACACAGTGTCGACGGTGGCAGGGAACGTGTTAATCACACACTCGAAGAATTTCATTTCCAAACGAAAGCTGAAACTTAAAATTAAAATTCGACCAAAATAAAACTAAATAAATTCGTGAATATTTACACTACTTTCGATTTTCAAAGGTTTCACTGCAAAGTGCTAAGAAACTGATTTTCACGAGGATTTTCTGTCGACACAGTGTCGACAGTGGCAGGGAACGTGTTAATCACACATTCGAGACATTCGATTTCTTAATGAAAACTGAGAAACTTAAATTAAAATTTCAACACAAAGAGTAAATAAATTCCTAAAAATTTATACTACTTTCGATTTCCCAAAGTTGCACCGGAAAGTGTTAACAAAAAACTGCTCCAAAATCGTTGCACAAGTAAGGCACACCGGAGTCGCAAGAATCTCGTTTCCTCGATAGATCGATACTTAGGGTCGCTACGATCCAGCATTCACGCGGCACACGTGCAAGCGTGCACGCGTGCGCGTGCATAAGCTCTGCTGCGTTGCCTGGGTCCCTCCTCCACC
>NW_017100141.1:2294265-2312109 GCF_001263275.1 Habropoda laboriosa
AAGGGAATAACTTATGTCGGAGCATCGAGTAGTCACCCCCGTCGCGCGCCCCTGAATCGCTAATAGAAACGAGATCTTCGCGGGGTGGCGCCCGCCGTTCGTTCGTTCAATTTCTCCGATGGACAGACAGACTCTCCCTTCGACGCCCAGACACGAATACGAGTCTGTTATTTTGCCTTTCGAGATCTCGGGGATCTCGATGTTCGCCCGGTTAGCTTGGGGGATGATGATTGAAGGAGGGTGGATGATAACCGACGCACGGTATTTTCGATGGGGGAATATTTTTCTGCGCGTATTTTGTGTTTAACGTGGTTAGGATGGTGGGTCATCGAGTGAATATTTGTCCATGTGACCCATCGATGGGTCACTCTAATATCGACGAGAAAACAGATCGAGTAGACGACGTGGTAACACACCGATGGGTCATTGTAGCGTTGACGACAGAAAAGATTGAACAGACGGCGTGACCCACCGATGGGTCATTCTAATGTTAATGACAGAAAGTGGTTCTTCAGGGCGGTGCGTCATCGAGTGATGCTTTCGTTTGTGACCCACCGATGGGTCATTCTGAAATTGACGAGAAAAAGAGATCGGGTAGACGACGTGGTGACCTACTGAAGGGTCATCCAACGGTGCTCTTATCTGTCGACGTGACCCACCGATGGGTCACCACATTATTTTACAATATTCTATGCAAAAAAACACTTATATACATTCAAGAAATTAAGCACTAATGACAATAAAAATTCGGTGAACTTGAACCATCGCAGGTGTAATAAATCCGTGAATTTCTCCGTCCCGAACGCGTTAAGATGGTAATTAACTTTTCGATAAAACTCGAGGCGACTGATACAATTCTGGAAATAAAGGAAAGTAGAGTAAGAGTATCTAGGGTGAAATTCGAGATCATAGTACTAGAGAAAGAGGGGCTTGTGACGTTTGGAAAAGGGATCGCCGTTGGTTTCTTGGGAATTGGGGCAATTGTTAGAATTGCCAGGAGCGTTAATTGACGGATGAATGGATGTTACTAATTGCGCTGTGGGAATCTAGAATTGAATGGTACACAGTTTGACATTGACTGGTTGCTCGTTCGGTAAAGAAGGAATGGACTTTCGAGTTGGCTACGAAACTAGAGTCATTGATTATTATATCGGAGCGGAACATCGAGTGTCGTTGTATAACATTGATTGGCATCTCTGTTTAAGAAATGAACTGCTTGTTGTAATACTGATTTCCCTTCGAAACCTTGTTATGCAACATTCGCTGGCCAATTGATATGTCACATTGAATGTTACACAATCGTCATTACAATTTCGAACGACCACGCGTCGAATTGTTCGTTCCAAGTAGCATTTTTATCCCCTCGAGTATCTACCGAGAAATTACACCATTTTGTCACATTTTTTTAGCAGAAATCGTGCGATTTTGTACGTAATTGTATTCTTTCAAAAAATTCTCGCAATTTCGATCGGTGACGCATGCATCTTAATTTAAGGTGGCATAATCGTCACAGAAAAAGTTCACATTTTTATTTCATCGAGTATCAGCCAAGAAATTACGTCATTTTGTCACATTTTTTGTCAGAAACCGTGCGACTTTATGCATAATTGCATTCTCCCAAAGAATTCATCGCAATTTCAGTCGGCGACGCCTGAAATCTTAATGTAAAGTAGCATAATCGTCACTGAAAAATTGCACACTTTTATTCCACCGAGTATCAACCAAGAAATTGCACCATTCACTCACATTTTTCATGAAAAACCGCGCAATTCTATACACAATTATATTCCCAAAAAACTTGCATCGAAGCGAAAAGAATTCCCCATAGAGACTCTGTTGAGCAAGTAGAAAGAGAGCGAAGGATCGTTAAAGCACGCTTTTCCGTGAACTTTCGCGGTCCTTCTGTTCACATTCGGCCGGACTTTCGTTGAAAGTTATTCCAGCCGAACGATCGTCCGACGTTAAAATCGGCGAAAAAAAAATCTTGCACGACCGTCCAAGTGTAACATTTTAATTGCGCAGAGAGTTTGGGTTCTTGTTCGAGAAGAAGTGGCTTCGCGAATTTCTTCGCCGTTCGCGTAAACAAAGATAGAGAAAGAGAGAAGACGGAAGGAAAGGAGGGAAAATTCGAGCAGTCGCAACGAATAGGTTTTTCCCCGTTGGCAACGTTGGCACGTGGATTCCCGTGGCGGAAAACGATCTAACTCGTGCCAAAACGAGCCGTTTCGCAGCCCCGATGACGCACGCATATCTCTTTGCACGTGCACCACGATCGAACGTTTCCGCGTATCGCGACTAAGAACGTGTCGCGTGTGTACTCATTCCCCACGATTTATCCTCTGCAGCTTCGAACCGGTGGAAATAAATCGCGAACCTCCAACATTTTATACCTCTCTTCGCGTATTTATACGCTCTGACGTTCTTTCGCCGTTGCCGCTCTTCTTCGCGGATTCGAGAAATCCTCGTCGTTTCCTATCTTGCGTACGAATTTCGATTAGAATCGAGTGTATTCGAGGTGTGCCGATGTAGGGAACGAGGTCGATGGTAAATAATGCTTTTCGTACTTTTTAGTCGAGGATTTGTTACCGAATAAAAGGATGCATGGCAAAATTAGGGAAATTGATACGTTGCAGAGAAATTCGCGAAACACTCGCCTATGTATTTTTTCTTATGATCCTACTCGCTTATGATCGAATGGCTTATTATCATTAATACTTAATTTCGTTCAGTTCCCAATCTTTTCCGCTCTTAAATATCCGTGTTTTTTAAACAGAGTACACCTGTCCCCCGATTTACACGGATGATCGTTTCCTCAGAATACCGTGTAAATCGAAATCATGGCTTTTTGTATGAAAAACCGTGTAAATCGGGGAAAAAACAAAATGCGCATAATTAAATTCATTATTTTAAATGTAAAATAAAAATAAAATAAAAATGAAAAACAAAAAATATTCAGGGTCAGGGTTTAGTTTCGAGCGAGCGATCGATGAAGGCGAAAATAGCCGGTCGCCAATGAAAGATCCGCGGCGGCAGCAAACTTTACGTTACAATATGAATGCTTTTTGTGTGCAAAAAAGGGGGAAATTCCGTTCTTTTTTTGGTTTAATGCCAGTGTTAACGGACGAACGGTACTGAAAAATGACTGTACAAACTTTTATTTTTAACAGTTTATATTTCTGAAAAGCCGTTATTTTGAAAACCGTGTAAATAAAGTACCGTGTAAATCGGGGGATAGGTGTATTGTAGAATAACGTGGTCATCTGA
Organism: Habropoda laboriosa; assembly: GCF_001263275.1. Lineage (NCBI taxonomy): Eukaryota > Metazoa > Arthropoda > Insecta > Hymenoptera > Apidae > Habropoda > Habropoda laboriosa. The sequence continues at coordinate 2,297,530 of NW_017100141.1, forward strand.
GAAAATATGCAACTCGACGACCCGCCGGTGTGTCACGTAATCTCGAACGCGTTTTGACCCCTTCAGGAACACTGACACATGCGTACCTTCAATTTTTCCGAAAATTCCAATATTTGTATGTTGAATACGAAAAATAATCTCCTGAAACTACCCAAAGTATCAGACAACTTTCTCAAATTTCAAGAAAAGGATCCTCCCCGAAGAAGTTAGAAACGAGAGGACAACGGTGCTCGCGAGACTCCACACACAAATCAAAGCCATCGACGGTAAATTATCCGATACCACGCGTACCACTTGGAGCAGGATTCTTCCGATGGTCGATACTCGTGAAATAAAGACGGACGTTCCGTTTCATTCGACAGCGATAAAGATCTGACGGGCATCAGTCGCGTGAGCAGCGCGCTAACGTGAACTTAAACACAGTCGGGGACGACAGCTGTTTCTAAGCGCGTAGAACGGGAACGAGGCGATAGCATCGGTCGACGCGATCGAACATCTTGATCCATTCGTGGTAGACACGAAGCGTGTGCTGCCGTTCACCGAGGGGAAAATAAAATTAGCATTCGTCCTTTTAAGTGGCTGTAAACGAGGGAAAGAAAGAAAGAGAGACAAGACGAAGAAGATTAGCTGTGGATTCTTCGATACGAATATACGCGTCGATCGATTTAAAAAGAAGGAAAGAAAAGAGAAGCGTGAAAGAAGATGGATTCTTTATCACGGTTTTATCGTCTGGAGGCGAATAGCCGGACGTTCCGTGACAAATGAACGGGAGCCACAGTCGATAACGAGGAGGAGTATAGACATAAATCGGTGGGATAAAAGAAGGCGCGAAAAGTGAGCGGTGTTTAAATGACTAAACCCGCGAGATGCGCGCATCACGCAGTAAACTGGACTTTTAGAACGGCTGAATGCGCAATAGAGAAAGAGCTGAAGCTTATCCTAACGATCCCCCTTCGCGAGGAGATAAGGCGCGACCGTCTTCTCGCGCTGCGTCCACGCTTTTCCTCGTCGTCGTTGTTTTCTTCTTTTTTTTTCCTGCTTAGTTCCGTTTCGAGCTTCTCTTTTGAGCTGTGTTCCTCCTACCCTCGTAGCGAGTAATTAAAGCTAATCCTTTCCCTCCGGGAGTTCTCCTGGGCTTCCGTTTATTTTTCAGCCAATCTCTTGCTCTGAATTACTTTTTCTACCGGTGCAAGTCTTACTTGCGCATTTCTCTGTTATTACGAGTTACCTGTGTGATTGTTGCGTTCGCATCTTTGTTTTCTGGGTGTTTCTAGTTTCGGCGAAGAGGACTGTGGTTGAATTAGGTGGATGTCTTGGCGAGTAATATTTGGTGATCGTAGATTGGTCGATATTGAGATTGACCCTTTAAATTTTCTAGTTCGTCACTGAGAAGTGCAGTCCACAGCGGCGTGAACTTTTTATTGGCAGCAATTTTTTAAATATTTGCAAAGTAAATATTTAAAAGAATTGCACACAAAAAAACAGTCCACAGTTGGTACAAATTTCTCATTAGTAGCAATTTTTTCACTCTTCAATCCGCCGCTACTTAATATTTTAATTGGCGACCTCGCAGTATTCCTTCCTCCGGCTATACCTTCCACTTGAGGCCACGAACGTCTCGAAACGAGCAGAAACTCCGAGGTCAGTGCGTCCTTATAAATCATCGGAATGCTCCATCATACCAATTCTTGATCGCGGAACGAAGACTACCATGGTCCCGTACGGATTGGAATCGAAGGACGGTGGATCAAAGGCGGACGATCGACAATCGACATCGAGACGCTAATAAGTTCCGCGCCGTCGACGAACCTCGGCGAAGCCAGCCAGCCAGGCCGCCTTGTCCTCGAATCCGCGCAGCTCGAAGAACGAGGTTAGGCGCATCGAGTTTCGAGTCGCGATTAATCGTCCGCGGAATACGGCGCGACGCGTGGGCACGCATCGAAACGAGAACGGATCCGCAGAAGCGGAGCCGGTGAACGAGAGTTGCCGCTTGTGCAATTTACTCGAATGGCGTGTCCGGAGTCAATGCTAGGACCTTGCACTCGGTGTACGTGCACATGTGCGTGTGCAGAGTGCACATGCACGAACAGTGTACGTAGAGGCGAATGTGTACACTTGTGAAGGGAAGAACGAGGCCGGACACCACGCGAGGGGAGCGATACGAAACTGGGGAGGAAACGGATGGTAGAGGAAAGAAATGGTTATTAACACTAGCAGGACTGGTTATTAACCTACTCAATTTTCTTTCTTGGAAACAAAGTCTCGTAGGAAAACATTTTATTCTCTCTTTTCGACTCTGTTTTTCGTGTGGAATTGTCAGTAGTTGTGAGACACCCTTGTGTATAGGGAAGTAATTTAGTATTTTGGGCAGTCTTGGTATAGTCAGTGGAAGCGATGTAAAATTAGTAATTCGGGGGAGATGAGTGAAGTCAAAATTAACTCTTCCATTGCAGGATATTTGAAAAATTTGTCTGTGCTTTAATCGTTGACAGATGCAAGTTAATTCTCACCAGTATGAAACTTACTGTTGATAGGAGGAACCTTAAATGGAAGATTGTAAACAGAAATTTCACAAATAATGACCGCTTATGTGCTTTAATTTACGACCTCACTGTATCGCTTCTGTCAACTATACAATCGGCGAATCTCAGCTCTACATTAGATATTTCCCAAGTTGTGTCTCTTTGCGTGTAATTTCTCACCTAAACGGTGTAAAAACTTGCACCTCTGAGTCTCTAAAAGGTGTCGAACCCAAGAATTCGACGATTCAAAAGTGGCCACGCGCGTATCCCACACGCGCTCAAAATTGAGATAAGATAATCGAACGGGGATTAAGGTAGATAAAAGTTGCGAAATAAGATTCGTAGGATCGGAAATTCCTTGTGAAGGGTTGTAGCGATTAACTTTGGAGTGTTAGAGGCGCCATACAACAATATCTAGATCTAGTGCCTGAGATTGGCGTGTGAAAGAAAAGCAGTTCGTCTAAATTAAGCAAGAAAAATTCTAATCAGAAATTTTACATATCAATTCACAAATGACTTACAATCTGAATGTTTTAATTCACGTCCTCGTTACGCCGTTCCCTCGAACTAGAGAAAAATAGAAAAAGGGCAAGATTCTGAACAGAAATTTTGTATATTAATTTGCGACCTCGTTACATCGCTTCTTCAAACTATACCTTGGAGAATCCGTACGACGGTTATTGGGCCACGTAACCATCGAGCAGACGAAGAAGAGCATCCTCATTCTTTACCAGTAGTCATTCCATCGAATGAATACCTTGTTTGTGTCATAGGCCGTTGGTAAACTCCGCGTGAAATTGAGCGTAACGATTTCTTCTTATAACGACTTCTTACTTCTCCTGGACGATGATTGTTTTTTATCGCGTTAATAAAATTGCTAGCCAGTTCTCCGAACAGAGTAGGGTATATACTTCAATGTGATATTTATCCACGAAGAAGTTCGCCACAGCGTCAGATTTATTCTGGTAGCGAAAAAAAAGAAGTAGAAAATGAGCAAACCGCGTTAAAAATAGATGTTTCTTTGTACTTGAAGAGACGAGTATTATTAACCCTTTGCTGTCCCGTGTCGAGGCTAGTCCAACGTCAATACCTCGCGTCGCGTTTATTTTTACCTTAAACCCTGCTTGACGGAACGTTGAACCGTTCACTTATTGATAAATAACATTTATCAATCATTGTTAACACGTCGACTGGCCAGCACCGAATTTACATATTTTGCTCAGGGAGCCAGAAGAAAATTCTCATTATTCTAAGCACAGCATTGTACTGTCCTCTATTGTTATTACTCGACGATATTCATTTTCTTTTAATTATTCTAAACATTTGCCACCTCTGGCCACAGGTGAGCATCGTGTTAGCGAATGATAACAAGATTGGAAAATTCGGCGATATTGGAAGGGTCAATTTTTGGATAAAATCGAAGAAAATCGCGGTTTCGTTGGGTGTGTGTGGCGCGGCGGTTCGATCAAAGGATCGAAGCGTTTGCAGACCGTAATCCAGCGAAACGAGGCAGTCAGAGATCCACAGGTTAATTAATAAAGCAGACACCCGAGAGAGGCTCGTGCACTCGAGACGAGTCGCCTCTTTCGCGATCACGCGACGCATTAAACGGCGATACTCCCGATTCAATGCTGATAGTCGACTCGATACCTGAGAGAGAGCCACCGTGGCAGCTACCGCCGATAAATGGAGGAATGAATCATTTCGTTCCCATCCAGGCTTGTATCGCGGCTCGTGTAAACGCGATTTCTGCGCAATTTTCACGATCCTCGACGCGTTCGACGTGTGTTCAATCTTGTTCCTTCCTTTCGATAAAACGAATTATATCTCCTCTGTTTTTTTTTTTTTTTATTTTTGCGCTTTTATCGCTGCAATTTCTCCGCCTTTTTCTCTCGATATTGCGCAACGATTGTTGAAGTTGGAAATTCGGTTCTTAGCGTACTCTTGTTCGAAATTCTATTTACGTCTGGAGTAATTATCGAGAGGCAAAGTGATATTACATGTCTCGAGTAACTTTTTCCTTTTTACGTGTGATCGAATATTGAGTGATAATTATTGGGTTGATAAATTTATCCTTTACTCGGTTTCCACGGTGTAACATTGCAACTTTTCGAGAAAAGAAGACACCTGTCTCGATGTAATTCCTTTGCGAATTCTCTCGTTTATTAAACGATATTTATCGGTGTCGTAAATTTAGCCTCGGCTTTCATCCTCGTATTCGAGAGATTACGTGCCTGGTGTAATTTCTTTTTTGGCGAGAGAAGAAGGACATATTTGAAGTAATTACCGAAAAAGAAATATACCGATATTGAATAATGATTCTTACCAGCGATAAATCTCACCGTTCACTTTTGGTTTTTGGCGCTCATTAAAAATTACGGTGTATTCATAAGGATTCGCAAGGGCGAAGTTTTTCGTTTTTCTTTTTACGAGGAATATTCTCCCGGTAGCGATAGCTAGGCTGTTTATCAGGCTCGAAGCAATTGGTATGATTGATCGTCGGCCATTACATGGCAAGAGCCGCACTTAAGAATAACAAAGTAGTTTAGAATAATTTATAATCGATAATAACAGTGCTCGTGAACCTGTTCCGCCGTGCAAACGAACCGCGGTGTCATTGTGAAGTAGCGACGATTAACGATTATATTTTAATTACACTCTCGCCACTTACGCTCTGCAACAACTTTGCTAAATCATGTCAAGTTTCCTCAGCTGCGAAACTTTGTTCGTTAAAAACACACCGTTTCGAAGGTTTTTTTAAGTAGAAGCATTTAAAGACCGATGAAAGTCTGTCCTTTGATCTGTTTCCACTCTTTCGCTACTGAATTTTTTAGTTACCTACGGATCATCGTGTTTGGAATGGATATTAAATTGAAGACGATTTTTAAGTGGGATGTTTGTCACATTGTGACGAAAGGGTTGAAAAGGAAAGGGTGAATCTTATTTTAACCCTTTCGTTACTGAACTTCTTAGTTATCTATGGGATCGTCGTGGGTGTAACGGGTGTTAAATCGAAGCGAAGTGAATTTTTATTCGTGTTTTCATGTGAGACATATGGTCACGAAAGGGTTAAAGTGAAGTGAACAAATTTAATTCAATCCTTTGCCTTGCAATGACGAATCACCGTTCCGGTGCTTATTACAGTAAAAATGTGACAGAAGAAGAATTACACTTTCAATCAGTTCGAATTTTATCTCTGACTCCAGCTTCAATTTAAATCTCACGATTGCGAAATTTTAATTATACAATATTTCCACTCTTTTTTCATATTTCACACGGTATGAAAAGTGTGAATGATCAAGGCTAATATGCGTGAAGATTAGAAATTCGGAAGGTGAAGGGTTAACAATAATGAAAAATAATTTCAAGCTTCTTAAAAAATCCAAATAAACGTATCGAAGTGTATGAATCACAGGCTTGAAGGCGATGAATTATTTTTCGAAGAGCGCGTCGTCGTTCTCGCGCGATGTCAGCGAGAGGATCGAGGGAAATCGAGTAAGAGCAATCGAACAGGACGCGTTCAACTGCACTGGAATCGATCCTGTCTGCCTGTCGGGCGACAGATGCACTCGCAGTTGGATTATCCGTAGGTTCGCGGGAACGTCCTTTCCATGGAACGACGATTTCGAACGGCTGTCTCTCGCGCATAAATAAACCAGCTGTTCGGGGATCGAGCCACGCGCCTACACGTTTCCAGCCAAACGAGTCGCCGACTTTTCTGACGCCCTTCCCAGACGTCCAGCTGAGAAATTAAGCGGATTCGTGCTTCGAAACGTTGGTCAGCTCGTTATTTTCTTTTTTTTAGGATTTAGACGGACGAACGAGGCTCTATGCTTCGACGGTGATTCAGACTTAGGGAATTGGTCTGTCTTGGACAGGCTGTTTTGCTCGGTAATTGGTGTTGAGTGGAGAATTTTTAGGAATTAGGGCTGTTTAAGGTTCGTGGAAGATTGCAAATAGCGAAATTTTCGATTGGTTTATTTTGGGGTGTTTTTTGCTTGGTGAATGGCGCGATGTAGCGAATTTTTGGGGATTTAGGCCCTCTAAGGTTCGTGGGAAATTCTAAATAGAGAATTTTTAGAATTATTCTATTTCAGAGACGTTTTTTATTGGATAATTTGTGTAAAATAGCGAATTTTTAGAATTACTCTATTATTTCTTTCATCGAGTGCCTAGCGTGAAATAGAGAATTTTTAGGGATTTAGGCTCTCTAAGGTTCGTGGGAAATTTTAAATAGCGAATTTTTAGAATTATTCTATTCCAGAGGCGTGTGTTTATCGGATACCCACTCTAAAACAGCGAATTCGTACAAATTTAGCCTCTCCAAGGCATTCGAAAGATTTCCAACATTACACACTACAAATCACTTCCTCCGGCCCCGACCTCTTGCTCTCCCCAACAGAGACCACGATTTAAATCCCCCCCTATCTCAGCCGCCGCTCTTCGTCTCAATTCCAGCGAACAAAAAATCTCAAAACACATTTACTCCATAAAAAATCTGTCTACGACACGTTCGTGCCACTTTCTCTTCTTCAACTGTGGAGACCTAAGTCCAACTCGAGAGCGAGTCGACGACAGTTTGGTCCGTTTGAATTTGCATCGTTTCTCCCAATCATTGTCCCTCCGTTCTCCAAATCCTCTTTTCGAAATTTCTCAAAGATACACAAACAGAACAAAAGAACCCATTATACATCTATCGATCTATACTCTATCCCTCGGCACACGTTGGGTTCATGGGAACCAGACGAAAAATCCTCGGCGCAAGGATCCTGCTGGCGCGAGCGGTTTTCGTCGGTTCCCTTTTCGAGAGAGAGCCGCGGAGAGATGGTGGAGCAGCATCGATCCCGTGGACTGGTCCAGGAACGAGAGGGGATCGCCGATGAGAGATGGCTACCGAGAGACGACGTGCTCTTTCGTAGGCAGCTGCACCATCACCTGCCTGGCAGCTGGTTCGCCTGGCAGACTCTTGCCTAAAGGCCTCTGGCTCCTCCACCGACGAATTTTAGCCAGACATCGCCCCGGTGCATGGCGTGAAAAACGAAGCTATTCGTCTGGAACCGTTCTAGATACTCCTCGCCCCTTCTTTCATCCTAACGAGCCGTTTTTTTTTACCCCGCCAATCTCCTCGCCGATTCTTGGTATCGCTTATTAGCTATCAACCTTTAATTAGGCTGCAGGGATTGTCTCGTGGGGACTTTGTTACATTGTTCAGATGTGCCTTCCGAAGAACGTTTGTTTAGATAGGCATTTATCGGGTATAACATTTTTGGGAAAATACTGTGATGAAAGGCTTTCTTTCAATTTTTTATTTGGATCATTTTCACAGTCACTGCTCTTTTCATAGTCTTGCTCCGATAAGGTGAATCTTTTCTAGGAAAAAATCTTCATTCCTCAGGTTTTCTGCAATTTTTCACTTGGATCATTTTCACGATCACTGGAATATTTGTAGTATACGCTTCGTGAAACCGGAAATTATGTTTGTTGCAGTGATAATGTGACGGATCAGTTTAAAAATATTTTCGAATTTGCATTCATTGGCGATTGTAAAATTGTTTAATGCTAGCTTCATCGAGTAAAGATAAACGTTTTCAACATCGAGGACACGGCGTGATAACGTAGTTGCATGTTTTGCTACACGCCTAATTGATCGTATTTTGAATTAAATAGTTGCTCGATAAGGTAGTGGAATTTTTTTAGAGGTCTGGCTAGAGCGATAAGCGCGTGGAACGTTGGAATATCTCAATGCGGTATTTTAATATTCATTGCATCGGAATGTACACACAGTATGTGTGAATCACGTGGACTGTAATCTACGCCACGTGTGTCATCCGATATATTAGAAGTCGACGCGTGAAAATTGCAAGTCAAGACGTCGTGCCTTGATAAACATTGTTGCTAGGTGGGTCTAGCGTGACCTGTTACTTCTTCCACGAATTTCGTTCGAACTTCTCTTCCTTCTAACCCTTTGTGTACCATGTTAATTCGAGGAAGGTTACAAAGTTAAGTTAGCTGATAATACGCTTCTTAGTAATTGAAAAAAGAACAGGTTTATGTAAGCGTAGAATTGCTAAGTAGTGCTTCGAGCTAAGTCACACTCGTTGCATATTTTTAAGGAAGAAACGTATTTTCGAGAGTGACTCGTCGAAATTAGCGAAAGTGTTAGAACCCGAAAGGGTTAATTTTAGGTAATACGCTTCTGAAGAATGTTTTACGAATGCTGGGTAGTGAAAATAGCGGCCACTTTGAAAAAGTTAGCGGGCAACTAAGTTTGACTCGTGAAAGGTGGCGGGGAAGGGTTAAACGATCAATTTAGCAAATTTCAATTTTCTCTCGTCGATTTCACGATTGAAAATTAATTTAGATAACACATTCCCCAAGAATATTATACGAAAGATTAGTAGTGAAAATAGCGTCCACTTCTAAGTAGTAAATGGACAAGCAACTCTCACTGTTCAAAGGTAGCGAAAGGGTTAAGTGATCAATTTAGCAAAATTGATTTTTAGATGATTGATGATTCAGGATCAAAATTATTGTATTTCCTAAGAATATTATACGAAAGGTGGATAGTGAAAATAGCGTCCACTTGGAGAAAATAAACGGACAACCAATTCTCCCTCGTGAAAGGTGGCGAAAGGGTTAAACGACGAATCTCTCCTCGAAGATTCCCAATATTTACTACGAATATTGTACGATGAATAGCGAAAGAAAATAGCGTTTTCACATTGGCTGGAAAACGTGGCACGGATGTAACCTTTTAATTTACGAGAAAGTGGCCAGATGGGCAGGTGATAGCGCAGCTGCCGCTGTCGAGGAGCACGCGACTTCTTATCGTCATGTACAACCGTCCCGAAAAACGTCCACAGCCCCTCTTTCTTCTCTCTCTCTCTCTCTCTCTTTTCCTGCAATCTTCTTCTTCGTCGTCTTTTTTGCATCGTCGATTCGATTCGCGGACGAAAGAGGCGGTGGCCTCGACAAGTGCGTAGAAAAGCGGCAGCCAGCCACCTTTTGCATACACAATCTGGAAACTTGTCACGTTCCAGATACGCGCGCGCCTTCATCCTACTAAACTGGATATTCCGACTGGATGAAAGCAATATCGCGGCTCGGCTCCTCGGCCGAAACTGGAAACTGGCTCGCTTCGACCGGTCGTTTCGACGCTCGAATCGCTTTTGCCCGTTTGTTCCGTGACTGTGTGGAAAAGTCCTGAATGAAAATTGCGGGATTTATCTGATGATCTAATAGAGAAAGAAGTGATACAGCGTGGATGCAGGTTGAATTGAGAGAAAGCTTGGATGGTAACTGAAGGCGCGAGGATGAAAAGTAGGTGAAGAGGGAATTGCACAATTTTCAGGAGAAGCGGAAAATGGAACGATGTTGTGTGGGAACAGGTGTATCGGCAATTTGAGTAATTTTCGTTTCTTCAGCTTCTTCCTTGTCTTCCATGAAACTTTTGGAGGATTTTCCTGAGTTTTGACCTAGGTGAAGAGTACTCTGATATTCTACGGTAGATTTGAAACGTCTGAAAGTATAGGGCCATCAGAAAATGAGAAAATGAGAAAATCAGGAAATGAGAAAATCTCTTCATCTACTCTGCAGATTCGTTACTTTCGAAAACCGTTCTTCCGAGCTAACTTCCCTCTTTTTTCACGGTAAAAATTGTCTTTCGAGGGGGGCAAGACTTAATTCCGCGTTTTTCCCTTCTTTTGTCACTTGCACGAAGACGAATCGAAACTGGCGCAGCAAAGAGTTTCCTGTGGCGGGGCCTCTCTCGGCTGCGTGCAGCCTGGAAATTATATTTTATCGTCACCCCGAGTCCCGGAGTTAAACCACCTACATGACAGGAAGCCGGCGGAGCATGTGTTGCGGGTATTTCCGGTGCGACGTCTCCCCTGCGTGCGTCCCACCCCTCGTGACTTTTCACTCGCCGCGTTTGTTCGCGCGCAGCTGCAGCTGCTCTGAAGAAAAATGTTGCCTGCCACTTTTTCTCTTTCACTCTGTCTTCGCTCTGTCTGCTGTATCGGCTCCCCCCCCCCCCCCAAAATTGCCCCTGCACGTGCGAAAATTAGACCCGCGAATCGAGCTCGACGATTGTCCTTTGATATTTCCGAAATTTCCGAGACTTTCGTCGATGAAGAATTGACATTGTCGAAGTGACCGGTGAAAAATATTTGAAATATTTATTAAAGCTTGATTTCGAGAGTTTTTTTTTATAATTTTCAAGGGAAGATAGTATTTGCGAATTTCGCGCGATTTTCATCGCGGCAGAATTGATAAGTATTGAAGTAATTAAGGAAGAATATTTGAACTATTTGTTAAAGCGTGATTTTGAGAGTTTGCAGCTGATTTCGAAAGGATTACAAGGGTTAAATGCGATTTTTTAAATAATGTTTAAAGGGACGATAGTACTCCTAGTAGGAAATCATTTGTCTCGTAAAACCTAGAAGGAATTATTCTAATCTGTAGGAAAGATCGTTTATTCTCGAGGAAACTGTGTGTTTTTTCCTTACACAGAAGAGGCGCCTCTTTCCGGGTATACCGGAAGATGTTATTCTTATCGTAGAAAATTCAAATCTTGTGGAAACATTCGTCAGGATCTGTTTCATAAACAAGCACGAACATAATAGGCAATAATCTTTTCACCCGAGAAACCTTCTTATCTTCCGTTCTATCCTTTCAATCAACCCTTCCAATAATCACCCCTGCAATCAACTAAAATTCCACCGACAATTCCACGGAAAATCAAGCGAAAATTCTTGGGTGAAAGAGAAAGGAATTAAATCGATCAACGTGAAATCACAGATGGGCCGCTTTTTTTCCCACACTTTTCAATCGGAATAACGCGACGAGAGGTCATGCCCGCGCCCGCGCGGTGTTTTAATCTCTCATGATCGGAAAAACGCAATTTCACGGTCGCCTTTTTTCCTCTCATCGAATACGGTTAAATCGTTGGTTTAATAGAGGCGCTCATACGGGCACTCGACAGTTTTTCAGTTTTCCACCGAGCAGAGTGTACACACACCGAACGCCGGAGCAGAGAAGAGTAGGCGAGAGGAGGGCGAAGCGACGGGGGAATTTGTCGAAATTGTATTTCCGTGTAAAACGGAGGCGGTTTCGTTCCCATTTCGCCAGCCGGAATGGAAAAGTGCAAAGAGCAATATTTATCTTTTACATCGATAACCACCGCGTAGCGCGATATCTAATGCCGATGATCCTTCAAATATTTACCGGTTCAATTATTCTACTCTCCTTTCTTCTCTCTTCTTCGACCCTGTGCAGAGTGCCTCTCTCCCTCGCGGGAGTTAATTCGTGCGTGTATCGAGAGGGAGGATCGCTTTTAGTCGGATTAATTGGATAATTGCGGGATCGCTGCAGGTGTGTTCGATGTTTTTGGAGATGTAGAAGTGTGACGCGTGTGGTGTATTAATACTGGAACAACCGGAGTTGAATGTGGTAAATTTTCCACGTGAGGAGCTTTGAAATTAGAAGACACTGTATACTTGGACAAAGGCAATTCAACCCTTCGACTGCGGCGCACTCTCGCACAGAACCATCAATGTAGATCGCATGCGAGTCACTGCGATTGGCTGTCGCACATCTTATACTCGTTGACCAAAATAAAAAAATGAAATAAGGTGTTACGGTAAGAAAAATATAAAGGGCGTCTGTGAGACCTAAATCTATGAGAGCGTACATATACGCCTTTCATAGTCCAAGGAGTGATAATTTCTGTACTTTAAAGGGAAAAAATCTGAAATTCGTCAGTTTGACTAGTTTGGTAGTTTTAGTGTTAATAATTTCATTCAATTTCCTCCCATTCTGGTGTTCCTCCGTTATCCCACAATTGTATCAAAATTTTCACCCGCCAGCTTTTGAAAAAACCAAGGCAGGGTACTCAGCCGTAATTTTCATTTTCAACTAAAAAATGCAGTGGTCAGGGGTTAAATTCATTTCCCCCCGATAATGGAGATTCCGCGAAACATCATGAGCCATATAGATTCGAGAGGAGGGGGGAGAGAGAGGGAGTACCTGAGCCTTCTGGTTGGAGTCGGTTCGCCGGGACAAAGAGGAGGGCCGGCTGAATTCGGAGGTTTGCTCGAAGGGGGCTGAAATCGGCTTTAGAGACGGCGCGTGTAGTGTTTGCACGGGTTACCGACTGCATCCCTGTGCACACAATTCCGCCCCCATCGGGCAAGCCGTGAGAGCCAGGGGTCGTCGCGATGGCTCAGTGAAAGAGGGAGAGAGGGAGAGTACTCGAGCTTGTTTCTCGTTCGAATAAATTTCCGTGGCCACGCTCGATACCCATTTCGTGGATCGGAAGTCGAAGCTGCGCACCGTGGGGAAATATTCGATACACCGTGGAACCGCGTACCGGAAAACGTCGCGTCCTGGAAAATACGTTCTATATACCGTGCAGATAGAATTGGCGGTGATCGAGAAGAATCGAGGAGAATTTTTCGACAAGCGTGACAAGCTTTTCGGTATTATGCGCTTTGCAGCGATTATGCATTTCGGCGGAGTAAACGATCGTGTATCTGGGTGAATTTTTGATCTTTTGCGGCTTCGATGGGTTTTTAGGAATGTTTTGGGTATCCTAAAGGAACGTTTTTGTCCAGTTTTAATTACACACTCGACGGAGTTCGTTTCTAACGAAGAACTACGGCCTGATGAAGAATTGTTCTTTGGGGTATAGTTTGTAAGAGCGAAATATTCAATCAACCTTTTTATTCGTCTTTAATTACACACTCGACGTACCTACTCTGTTTCTACCAAAGAAATGTACCCGGTAAACAGGTGAAATTACACCAGTTCCTCGAACTTTGTCCAATGTTGATCTCCCTCTCGATATTCATCTAAGTGTAAATCCCCCGCGAAAAACGAGCTATTCTAACGCAAAAGTTTCACCAGTTACTCAGACTTTCTCTCGGAACTTTTATAATCGAAACTGAGCATCGTCTTCTTACCAAAAACGAATCAGCCTGTGGTATCTCTCCGCATAATTGGACCATTATTTTCCACAGCGCGGTGGAATCTCTCCCGCTATCACGATGCCCTTGACGTGATTTTTCGAACGGCTTTCTATTTTAAGCTGGCCGACCAGGCCGCCCCGAAATTTGCATCTTTTCCGTGGCTCCTCCTTAAATCACCTCTTATCCCTTGGATCTACCTGTGCTCTTACCGAGCCTTGACCACCTCTGTTTCCAAGAAAATCGTGCCCCTAGCCGGGTGAAAATGCGCGCGATTCGCTTTTACCGAGCCGCCGCGTGTCACGTCGTTCCATTATCGTTTCTTTCCGCGGTACGTAGGCACGGTACGACCTGTCTGTTGTAGGCTTGCCAGCCAGCCAGCCAATGAAAATCACGCCTACCTGACGGAAGAAAGTGAAAGACGCCGGTAGTTCGCTGAATATTTCGTGGAAATGGAAATTTCGTTGTCGTTATATTGGCGCACTTAGAAACGGTATATGGTCTCAGTTTTTCTGCTCTACTGCAAAAAGACGCTGACTCTCTGATCTTTTGTTCGTTGGAAACCATTTGGAGAATCCTGCGCTTCGAATTTTTCTCACAAACGACTGTTCCTTTCATGTGCTTTTCATATCTCTGGACTAGCCTTTTTGTGCTTGATCTTGTCCTTTTAAATTCCTGGAATTTCCTATCGTTTCTAAATTTCTCAAAAATTGAACCTTGTCCTTCTTCAAAAATCAAGAAATAGGATTTTTTATTATCGAATGCTGAAGACCATTCAGTGTGCCTCTTTTATCAATTACCCTACATTTTCTCCACACAAGAGTCTTCAAAAGTTCATTTACCAACTCCTCAGAAAACAAACATTAATTCCCAACGAATCCTCCACTCAGCATCTAACAACCTTCCGCAACAATTCCGCTAATAATCCAATTTACTTTTCAATCGCCATTCACCAGCGAACTTCCCCAGTCTCCTCCTCCGTCCTAAAATCTCTCCCTAACTCTCTCCGTCAACCTTCAGCCGTAAAATCTCCTCGTCTAATCCATCGTGACGAACCGAAGGAGAGCCCATCCATGCGGCTGCTATCTCCTTAG
>NW_017100141.1:2312172-2329295 GCF_001263275.1 Habropoda laboriosa
GACAGGGGGAGAGAAGGCGAAACCGGCGCGTCGTCGTCGTCGTCGTTCTCTCCTTCCCCGTAGCCTTCTAACGCCTAGTTTTGCGTTCGACGTTCGATTGACTGTTACCCGGCGACCTACCTGTGCCGCCGGGACAACCTTGACGCATTTCAATGGGCAAGCGCGCGCTGCTCAACCAGTTTCTGCGATAATGCTCCGCGTAGCTCCATAATCTCGGCCGTAAAAGGAACAAAGCAATGGTGTCAAGTCTGTCGGCGACACATCGCCAAGTTGTCGTTGTCTGCTGGCAGGTGCGCAACACACATCGCACTGGCGTTAGAGAGATGCCAGAAACTCCGCGAGAGCTGAGCGTCTCTCTTCTTCCTCTCTCGTTCTCCTGTTCACCCGCATTGCGTGCGAACGCAGGTGCAACTGCACAAACGAACGACGAAGCAGCTACCAACGTCACCGTGGCGCAGATGCGCCGCCGTGTGTGCTGCTTCGACCGACCAGTCGTCGATGCAATTTTCTCTACCCTGAAATCGGCTTCTTGCTCGCTTGCTTCGAGTGCCACACGGCCGCACGCGGTCTGTCTCTCCCCTCTCTAGCTCTGGCCCTTTTTTTTCTTCCATGAAGAATCGCCGGTGAGGTTGATGGGGGCACATGCCGCCGTCTTTTCGGATCGTTTCTTTTTCTGTTTTTTTTTTTTCAGGTTTTCACGGATATTTTTGTTGGATTTTTCTGGGAATTCAATGGATTGTTGTTGGGATTGTTTATTTGCGGCGGGGGGGGGGTTGTTGGTAATTGGAGATTGTAGACGTTGCGTGTTAGATGAGGTTGATGGAACCAGGAGGAAATTGAGTTTTGCGGGAGACAGGGTGAAATGCTTAATGTGGTCATCTGAAATTATTCTTTTGTTAGTGGATCAGTTGGAATTTCTTTTTTATGTCGCACAATGTGGTTCGAAGTACAGTTTTTGTCAGTTCATTTTTTTCTTCTGGAAGCTTTTGTATGTTGTTTGCATTACTATTGCTTGGTGGTTTACAATTTTTCAGTTTACCTATCATTTTTGAGAAACTACTGATTCGTCGTATAAATAGGTGCATAAATAAAAAATTCAGGAGCATGCTTTATTAAAATTTTACAATGACCATGTTAGCCTTACGCCGTTTCCAGGACGCAAAGGGTTAAGCACATCCCTGGTAGTTTGATAATTGAATTTCACGAAATATAATTCAATGAAATTTCTATTTGCAACAAAGAAGATTACTATAACGCAACGATTGTTCTTTGTTCAGAAAGTGAGCTCGTTAAGCTGAACCACCGAATTGCTCTAATCTTGGTTCAGGTTAGAAGCCGAGTAAATTCCCGGGTCGAATATTTATTTCGCGAGATTCGAAGGGAAGTTTCGGACACCGGTGGTCGCGCTTGTTCGCGCGAGTGTCGGCCAATCTCTGGAGGGCGCAATCCGGCTCGCGAAAGTAATTAAAATCGCATAGGACACCGGGCTTCGCCTCTCGCGACAAACAACGTAAATGGGGAGAGTTGAGTGCCTGGTAACTCTTCGCCCCTCCAGAGAAATCCCTCGATTTCAAAGCCATTTCTCGTCGCGGTTAGCCCTTGAAACCTTCGAATTCACTTCTCGGAAATTATTTTCTCTAACACTGTGGAACGTGTGAATTTTTCTAATTATCCCTTGCGGAAATTAGCCCTTTGAGTATTCGAACAAAAATTCATCTCAGTTTATCTGTGTCTAAATCTCCGAGCCCCCTAAATTATTTTAAATCATAATTTATGCTTGAAATAAGAAATTTTTGAGAGAAATAATTTTGTCAGAAAAAGGATATCTGGAGATTTTCTGAGCAGTAAGATCAGAATTAGGGATGATAAGTTTGAATGGAAAAAGAGCAGTTTCGTTGGATTTCTGGCTGACTGGCGATGTAATAAAGTCGAACAGCTTTCAGCTTGGCACTTGTGCGATCACGAAGATTATTTGCGGACAGTGAGAGCACAACAGAGTGAAGAGTAGCTAGAACGGTATAGAACCACCGTATTCATCGTGTCTCCAGGCTGTGGCCATCGTCAATGTCCGCAATTTGCAACGAGAATCAAGCTTCGATTACTCTTCGTTCAACATTCATTCGACCATTTATTACAGAGTTAGTTTTTCCCCGAAAAGAAGAGATAGGAATTGAGATTGCAGATTTGATAGAAACCGTCGTCTTTCAGATCGAAGTAGCATCTCTCCCTCTTTCTCACTTTGTATGAAAAGAAGAATTAGTTGAAGTTTGAATCGTTGAATCGAAGAAGCAACTTGAACGGTCAATGGAGCGAATATTGGAGTGAATTTCGTTTTCAGAAAGTTTCCTAGCGATACTATCTCGCGAATAGTTTGCAACGAAGTGCATTGCCTTATTCACGATCGAAAATCCTGAAGGAAACAACGTCTGGAAACTAAGATTGCTTCCAACTCGCTCTGTCTCATTTTTTCTCCATTATGGTTGCCTTAGAGTACACTGCAATTTCGATTCGTGTAATTCTGGCATCTCCACGTTTGCTTCCTACTAAAAAATATCCCAAAAAATTGGTTTAATCACATTCTCAGACAGAATCTCCGCAGAATTCCCATTGGAGACACTTTCCATTTTCTCCAGGAAAAATTCTTCAGTTTCATCACGATTTTCGCCATATTTCGCTTATGGTATGAATACAATGGTATAATATACAAAATCAAAATTGATATTAATAAGGCTAAAACCCCTTCTAACTTATTAGGAATAGCCCGTAAAATTGAATAAGCAAATAAAAAATACTATTATAGGAGTCATTATACTATTAGCAATTTTAAAATTATCAGGATCTCCTAAATAATAAGGAAATTGACAAATTAAAAATATAAAAAACAATAAAATTAAAACAAATATTAATATATCTTTAATAGTAAAATAAGGATGAAAATAAATTTTATAGACATTTCTATTATAACCCATTGGATTTGATGAACCAGTTAAATGCAATGAAAAAATATGTATAACAACTAACAAAAAAATAACTAAAGGTAAAATAAAATGCAACGAAAAAAACCGATTTAACGTAGCATTACTAATTGAAAATCCACCTCAAATCCATTCAACTAATATCTCACCCAAATATCAGTCGACCATTCCTATAATTCTACATCTGTGCTTTCCACTACAAAATATAAAAAAAAATTCCATTCAACAGGATCTTAGTGTACACTAAATTTTCTCCAATTTCCAATCATTCCTATAATTCTACTATCTCCAGCTTTGCTCTGCATTATAAAATATCCCAAAAAATCCCATTCAACAGGATTTTAGCGTACGCTAAATTTTTCCAAGAAAAATTCTCCAATTTCCAAATCATTCCCATAATTCTACCATCTTCACCTTTGTTCTCTATTAAAAAATATCCCAAAAATTCCGTGGAACAGGATTAAAACCTATCACGTCCTCCCACAAAATCTTCTCAAAATTCTCAATAGAGACGAATCATTCCTATAATTCCACTATCTCCACCTTCGCTCTCCACTTCAAAATATCCCAAAAAATTCCGTTGGTCAGGATTAAAATCTATCACATCCTCCCACAGAATCTCGTCGGAATTCCCATCAGAAGCACTCGGCAGTGAAACCTCCATTCATCCTAACCCGCCTCTTAGCCAGTACTAAATTCTCCCCAGGAAAAATCCTGCAATTTCCACCGCGATTTTCGCCATATTTCGCTGGCGGTGTGGTGCCTGCACGCTACTATGCGAACTGGAAGAAAAGCCAGCCGCGTCGGGAAGCAGTACCGTGACGGCCACTGGCCTTCTTCGTCGTTCTTTATTCTTCCTCGACGACTCGCGTCTTCCCGATCCTTTTCAAGCCCCTCTTCCGCACCTCTCTTATTCCTCGGTACATTCTCCCGCCATCACCCCCTCCTCTTCTTCTCCTCCCTTCTGTGTTATAAACATCGTTGTGTTCGGGTTCTATGGGTCAGTTACTCCTGGTGGGCTGTTTATCGCGAGTCTATCGGCCGGATCTCACGTCGGCGCACCCGTGTTTTATTTCCCCAGGGGGCCTAGGGTGGGCTAGCTACGTTCCTGTTGGGGTGCTTTATTAAAGGAATCGAGCGCCACTTTGTCGACTGCTCACTGCTCCTTCTCGCGCGATCCTCCTTCAACGGGTGGATATAAATCCGCGGTTGAATAGGCTCCCTTGAACGTTCCATCGAGGAGACCCCTCCCAGGTATTTGTATCGAACCTCGATACTTTACGGCCGTGATAACACGGCCAGCGGCACCGTCCAGATTAGGGATGAAATGTTGCGTGTTGATAAGCTACGAGGGCGTTGAGTGCGGAATTTTCTTCGTTGATTTGCTGCTTGGTACACTGTGGTAGCCGAGTTGTTTCACTGGTAGCGACTTTAATTGCTCAGAAGTTGCGGTTAAGCTTCGGATAAATTGTTGCTACTGCGATCAGATGAACGTCTGAAGGTGCGTCGATTGGTTCGATCGTGAAGCAACTTGCGTGCACGAGCTCTAGGGGAAAAATGGAATTGCCGTGGAAACCGTGAATATGGAGATGAACAGCAGTTTAGGCTGCTTCTTTCCTCAGTTTACGCGGATCAAGTTCTACCGAGTTGAAAATATTGTAACCTCGACACGATTCAATTGTACGCAATTCACCGTAAATTGTAATCCGTTTCGCAATTTTCGCCGAGACCGGAGTAATTACGCTTTCCATGTGTATTTATTTCGACGAATTAACGCCGGCTCTTGTTTCGTTTCAGATGGAACAGCTTTCGTAATGGAAACGTTAGGTACGGAGTTATGGGGGTTTTTTTCTCCTAGGAATTCGTAAATGAAGCATTTCACAATTTTTACAGTATTTTATTTAGCTAGTATTTATATAGCGAGTATTTATTACGCTATTTACCGTATCTCTTATCATTCGTATGCGTTACATCTTAATCAATTATACAAGATACTTGAATATTTATACGCGCACTTATTCCACATCGATAAAACCTGTTCTGCCAGGGCACATCTAGGGCATTTTTAGTTTCAAGGGTGCTCTTACGAAATGATCCAGCCTATTTCCTTCTCCCCCGCTTGCATTATTTAGATAGGAAGGTTATCTGCGTGGAAAATGGAATAATACACGTTTATTTGTTTTTTATCTTTTATTCAGAGGGTTCGAATAACTCTATTATCTTTATTCTTCGAACGAATCCGTTCGTGTTACACGACGATAACAAGCTTATCTAACTTCTATGAATAACGAATAAAAATTTCGTTGTACTTTTCATTTATCGTTCTGAAATTATACGAAACCGAGAATATACCCGTTCTTCCGTGAGTTACATCGAACCAAGTGGAGAAACACGGTGTTCTCGAGGGATTAAAATATTCCCTAGACGAAATTTGCCAAATCCGCCCGATATCCTGTACCTGCAGAATTTTTCCGATACCCCCAGAGCTGCATGGGAAAATATTGGACGGAGAGCAAACGATTTCCTCGTGGAAATATTGGCTAACCGGATTAAGCCTGCAGGAACGTTAACGTAATTTTCTCTCTCTGGCCACTTCTTTTCTGTACACGGACTCTACGAATGAAGAAGAAGGTCGACGTCGATTGCGAACTACCGCTGTGCTTTCTCTTTCTCTCCCTGGATTCTCTATTTTGCACACGCGCCAGCTCTAACCTCCAAACCGTGAGAAACGGTCGAGAGAGTATATCGCGGTGGTATCGAACGGTTTTCGTCCTTCCACCCGATTTCCACCACGTTTCCACGATTCTCGACTGTTCAACGACCAGGTTTTGCGTCAGCATGTATACATACACTCGTGAAGTGTATACAGAGTGGACCACCTAGCTTGGATCACCTTGTATTGTTTTCTTGCTGGTGAATTTATCGAAATTTTTGGTTTGCCGCGTAATATGGTTCGATAGAGACCTTTGAAGTAATTGTGGTAAATTTTTTTTGCAAGTTTTTAAGGTCATCTTTAATTTTTTATAGGGAAAGCTAACCTAGCCTATGATTTTGACTCGTCGTTGGCTGAATTTTTGAAATTTTCACAGGCAATGCCAAGTGCATTAATTTCCAAGAATGCCAAGTGCATTAATTTCCGAAAGATTGAAAATTATTAATTTCCAAAAACTGAGAAATCGTGGATTTTCCAAGCTTCTCACGTACAGGGATTCGTCTTTCGCTGAATTTTGAAATTTCTCACAGGCAATGCCAAGTGCATTAATTTCTAAAAGATTAAAAATTATTAATTTCCGAAAGATTGAAAATTATTAATTTCCAAAAACTGAGAAATCGTGGATTTTCCGAGCTTCTCACGTGCAGAGATTCGTCTTTCTCTGAATTTTGGAATTTTTCACAGGCAATGCCAAGTGCATTAATTTCCAAAAGATTAAAAATTATTAATTTCCGAAAGTTAAAAATGATAAATTTCCAAAAACTGAAGAATCGTGGATTTTCCAAGCTTCTCACCTACAGAGATTCGTCTTTCGCTGAATTTTGGAATTTTTCACAGGCAATGCCAAGTGCATTAATTTCCAAAAGATTAAAAATTATTAATTTCCGAAAGTTAAAAATGATAAATTTCCAAAAACTGAAGAATCGTGGATTTTCCAAGCTTCTCACCTACAGACATTCGTCTTTCTCTGAATTTTGGAATTTTTCACAGGCAATGCCAACTTCCAAAAATGAAAAATAACTAATTCCCGAAAACTAAAAACTGGTAATTTCCAAAAATGAAAAATCGTCGATCTTCCAAATTTCTCACGTACAGAGACTCGAGTTAAAATTGAGATTTCTCTGCGAATCACCGACGTCACGAACCTCTGACGTGCACAACTTTCTTATCGGAGGAAGTCGATAATTGTTGTCGTCATGAATTAAGATAGAGATGCATTAATTCTTATAGCTCGTCAATTATCCAGTTTGCAATCTTCCAACGTCCAAGCTTCCTCTACCCCCTCAGATAGCTATCTCTTAAGCGGGTAGATGTCGAAACCATTGACGTCACACAGGTTTCAAACATCCACACACACGCTACGTCATTCACTGCACGTGTCTCTTCTAACGTCACGTCGAAGTTGAGATATCGTTAACTTGGATTCTTCGAATGACAGAGAGAGAGAGAGGGACGGTCCATTTCTGTCGAACGAAATTGAAAATCCTCAACTGTTGTACAACATTCTTCAGCTTCGTTTGAAAGAACTCTGTCGGCTTCGCGAGCCAAACACGTAGTAGTACTACGTGTTTTCGTAAGCTAGACTGGAAGTACCGGTTTTTCTGCTTGCTCTAGAGCGTGTGCTTGAAGAAAAAAGAAGAAAAAAGTAGACAATTACACAAACTTCTGTTGCGACGAGTTGAAGTTCTTTTTATCAATTGTTCACTCTAGTGGTAGTACGAGATATTTAAAGGTGGATGGTACTACTTGTGCAGAGAAGAGTGTGCTTTTTAGTGAAATTTCTCGTCGTGGATCGATCAGAGTATTAAAAATAAACCGTAGGTAAGGTGGATTGTGAAATCCTGGTTTCTACCGGTTCGTGAATCGCCGCGAAATACCGAAACGGCTTGGAGCATGACGCCCACTTTTCGACGCGACGCGACGTCGTTGTCGTCGCCGTTTATCGAACATCTCCACGCCACACGACTACGCAGAATTCGATGGATTCGTCTCTCTAGCCACTTTTCGATTCAATTTCTTCCGCGAGTCTCCGCGGCGGATATGCTTATCGTGGCTAAAGATGTACAGCGTCGTGCAAAAGTTTTGTGCCATTTATCCATTTACAGTAATACTTAATCTGCAGGGACGAAGAGCGATTTACTGTGATTTGCTAAATTTCAGATTAGTTGCCAAATTTATTCACCTCTTCAGGGACGATTTTTTTAAAGTTAGGGATTCTGGAATTCTGTTACCAATTTAAATTTTGCAGAAATGTAGAGCGATTTACTGCGATTTGGCAGATTTATTAACCTCTTCTTTATTTAATTTTTTAAATTTAAAAACATTTATTTACGGTTTTCATGTTTTTTCTGTCACAAGTATTGGAGTTTTCAAGAAAATGAAATGCACAGGTATGTGTCAGCGTCCCTGAGGAGGTTAAAAATATCTGAAATTCGTAACACTCTTCAGAAAATTCTTGAGCAATGTGCAATGCACAGAAGTCTCAAACTTTTGATAAACAGTGCACATTTAGAGTACCAAAGCAACTTATTTCAACCCTTTCACACACGTCCCACTTTAAGTACTCGAATGAAAATTGACCTCAATTTAGTGTCCATCCCAAACGTAAAGATCGATAGATAAACAATGAATTTTCATTGAAAAAAAAAAAAAAAAATCCGTCGTCATCGCCTCCACCGTCCAGATTTCTCTCTCACCTCTTCGTCCTTCCAATCTCCCAATAAAATCGTTCTCCAGGAACATAATCACCGAACGACGACCTGTTTAACGACGAATTTTCAAACTGTTCCTCCGTCGACTGCGTACAAAGAGCGAAAGAGAGAGAGAGAGAGAGAGAGAGGAGTACAGGTAATCCAGCGAGGAGGAAGCAGGAGAAGAAGAGAGTCGGTGCACCACGAGTAGCTATCGTGGGACTCGTGACGAGAGAAGCGTGCACCAGGTACTTTTGAGAAGTCAATGGCCCTGATTACGAAGTGCCTGCGCAGGTACTTAGGTCGGTTACAGTCGCTGTTACCCGCAACCGTGAGTCGTCGACGCGGTTTTCGTTTGGTTACCTGGGCATCCCACCACTTTCGGTTCTCTTTCGTGTTGCAAGAATAGACCTCTGGAGGAGGATCTTCCTTCTCTCCCCTTCTTCTACTATCTTCTTCAATATTCTCCCGGGTGTTGTATTTTTCTTTTTTTCTAACGCAGCTGATTCTTGTAATTTTACTCGATCACCTGTGAGAATCGCTCTTTCTACTCTCGTTTTTACGTGGGGAGAATTATCGATTGATTTTTAAATCTAGCGTTGGTTAATTTAACTCGATCTACGTTAGATGGTAGTCTTTAGAAGTAATTGAACGGCTTCTTTAACGGCTGTCTCTATTAGTGCTCGTTTTAATAATACGTTAACCCTTCGAGTGTTTAATTTGTACGTCTTATAGGCTGTACTTAAAATTTACTTCGTAAGAGTTCATTAGTTTCTTTAGGTGGTTTCTTGAAATTACTAAGAATTGCATAAGAAAAATAATATATTCGTAAAAAGGTCCGCTAATAATTCGTCAAACTTTTCCCCCAACGAGGTAATCCCAATTTCCCTCGAATTTCACATTCCGTGGAAAAAAGTTCCCCGTTCGTCCCGGTTTGGACAAGAAGAAAAAGTAAGGTACGCAGAATTCCTGGGGAATTTTCTGTTTAACAACCACTCTGGTGGAATCGCAACCGCGTGAACTCACTTTGTAATCTTGATGGAGCGTGAATCCGCAACGCGCAAGAAGGGTTTCGAAATGAATTGGCGAGAGCGTTGTATTAATGGAAGCACGGTGGAAAGGTGTATCTGTTATCGACGGGCATAACTCAATTTATGTTAATGCGTAGTTAATTGCAGGCTATTTGCGGCGAGGCGTGCACGTCCGTTTTGAATATCCGCTATCGAAGATGATACCGTGTTTCGCGCGGAGGATCCGTGAAATTACCGATTCCTAGATACATCGCGGGATTCGCATTAAAACTTACCGCGTGGCCATTGTTGCGTGCCGGTACCGAGCATCCGTAATGAGCCCGAATGGATTAATCGGTTGCTCTGTGCCTGTGAAAGATGGATACTCCCTCGCTCGGATGCATTAAGCTGCTGGCTCGCCGGTGTTTTAGCGTTTAGACGCACTATTTCGTCGGCTACCTTTCAGTTAGTACCTTCTGGCAGGCATAATGTTTTTTCAATCTTCGGAATATTCAATTTGACGCACTGTGCTTGATTCTGGGTAGTATCAGACGTGTTTGGATTTGAATTTATATCTTTGCAGTGTTCGGTTGGATGTACTGTGCGTGATTTTTGATAGAATTGGAGATTTGGGACCGAATTAATATTTCTGCAGTGTACAATTTGATGCACTGTGATTTAATTCCTGATAGAATTTGAAATGTTCTGTTTGAGGCACTGTGCTTGAGTTTTGATAGTGAAATTATCAGTTTTTTCTCTATTTTTCCCCGACGACGCTGAAATGTCTCGTACCTTCTGCAGAATTTTCTTGGATTTTGCACACAGTAGTAAGAAGTTTGGACTGCGTTAAATTTTCACTCGTTGTATCATGAGATTTCAGGCTTACCAGTTCTTTCTTGGGATCCTAATTATTTTGTAACGACTGTCATATGCAGAAAGTGTCTTAATACTTACGAACGAGAGTGCTACATCTATCTTACTTCTTGCAAATCTCTATCTAAATAGACTGGTCTTTTCACAATACAAGTTTATCCGATCAATCTCTAATCTCTCCTCTAATACTATTCCCTGACATTCCACACTAAACCTAAAACTATCCACTGCATTACCTCACCGATTCGATCGCCAATCAAATCATCTCAATCTGAACTACGTAGATAACCCAAAAGAACAAGAGAACACATCAGTTGTCTCTCCCTAAAAGGAATTCCCGTCGAACAACTTGGATTCCTCATCGGCAACCGACAAATTGGCACTCGACAACAATCGGACGGTTAACTTTCCGCCACGCGATGCCTGGCTCACCGCGACGCAACCAGACGCACTTGTCACCGTGTGACAACTTGCCAGCGGCAGCCGCAATAAGATGTCTCCGCGGGCGCATTAATTAACTCGCGGCGGCGTAACTAGCCAAGTAGTTCCCCGTCGATATTACGAATATTATTCGGCTGGCTCGTCTGCCGACCCCGCGACGCATAAACTCAACAGGACCCGGCCACGGCCGATCGATACGCCAGAGACTCACTCACAGTCTGTCTGGAAAGGAAATTTCTCCAACTTGGAAACCTCCAAACTAAACCGGATAATAAAGAAGAGCCCCTTATAACTTTTTCGGGGCTAGAGATATAAGTACGTTCTGCTTTATCTTTTTTTTCTTCTCCCCCTTTGAAGAAACTTTCGATGATAATAGAGCTCCAGATGTTTCTTTTTTTCCCCTTCATTTACTTGCCAATTTTCTTGTTGAAACGAAGACACTTTGATCGAAGTGCCTGCGTTTGTTCGGAGGTCCCTTTGGGGCGATCGTGGGTTATGGAAGTGTTCTTACGTTGAAAATTCAACGAGTAACGGAGATGTTCGCGGACTGTGATTCATTTTTCCGGTGACGAAGATCTCGGTGATCTCTGTCGATGACACATAGAGTGTCTAGAGTAGAAGAATATTATGTGTCACGCTTTCTGTGCAGTCTTCTTTGTGTTGTGGTGGTTTTTCGGTGATTATTTATTGTAACTGTGCATCGTCGTTCATGCTTTGTTCACCCGTAGAAATTACGATCGACGTAGAAGAGCCAACTGTGCACCGTAGGGACGAGAGGAGATTAGCAGAAGAGAGGGAGAGACGTATACAGGGTGTGCCAGTGTTTCCTGACTAAACTTTGCTGGTGTATTCTATCGGTGTAAATTAGAAAAGAATGTTTTATAAGTATAGATGATCCGAAGCTTCGTTAAAAGTAATTTATAAAAATACGAAATACGAACTTTAGCGAATTATCGATTACTGTGATAAGAGATTTCCAATCTCAAATAGCAAATATATTGCATCTCGACGAGAGAATAATCTCATGAAATTTTCGAGGAGAGTGGAGAGAAAATTACTTGCTTACAAAATTATGGACACCCTCTTTTTGATGAAATTTTGAAAAGGAAAGGAATCTTTGTCTTTCAGTCTCAGATAACAAACATATACAGCACCCAAATTTTCGAGGAGAGCGTAAAGAAAATTACCGAATTACGAACACCCTCATTTTGACGAATTTTTCATTACTACGATAAAAGACTTTCGATCTCAAATACCAAACGTACAGCACCCAAAATTTCCAAGGACACCAAAAAGAAAATTCCCATTTAAAAAATCACGATCACCCCGTATACACAGAGAGCAGGGAGAAAAGAGTTAGACGGTTAGACGAAGGCAACCAGAAGAGCCTCGTCTTTCTCTTTTTATTATGCACGATGAATTCGAACGGCACGACGAGAGGGGTGCACCCAGCCTGGACCAGTGGGGTGGTAGGAAACGAGTTAAATCAAGCGGAGCTCGAACCGGTAGAGGATGCACCGATTGTTACGGTAATCCAGCTTCTGCAATACGCATTATGATGCGGGTAACAGTGTAACGCAATACTGTTACACTGCCGCTCCAATTTGCAATTCATCGTTGCCCCGCGTGTAACAATGCGGTCGCGTAAGCACTGGTCGACGCCTTTTCAACCGATCCTCGTGTCCGGTCTCTGTATACGTATATACACACTCTTTGGATCGCTTGCGATCACGATCTGTCTTCTCCCATCGTGAGAATACCGCTCTGTCTCTCCTCTTTAGCGCCCCTTTTTCCACGAGACGCGTTGTTTTTCGAGTTTTCGGGCTCCTGGGAGAGTTAGCCGGCGATACGAACGTCAGAAACGGTTTTAGCCAGGCTTGTAAAGAGCGAAGAAGTTGGCGGAGAGCGGAGGATAGAGCGTTGGACCAGTCGGTCTGGACCCTTGGATCCGCCATCTGGTTCTAATTAAGTGGAACGATGGGAGTAGGGACCAGAGGACTGTTTTCACGTTGTAGAATTGACGCGGGGACTGCTGAACAATTCACATTGGCAAGTTGAATTGTGTACTTGGAAACTTGGCTTAGGTTGAGTCGGGTTTGATGGGTTTTGTTTGATTTTTTCTTTAGTTCTGGTGCTTGAGACATTTTCTGGCGAGATGGGAAAAGATTAAATTGAAAATTATTGGCATTTTGAATTTTACACTGTGTTAGTATAAACACTCTTAGAGGAATATCAAGCAGCGCAAACCATTAAATCGTGCCATTAATTCTCCCCCAATGTACCCTTAACCCTTTGACTACTATTGACGCCTAAGGGCGCTCGACGGAAATTCTCACTGTGTTCTAGCACCGGCTATACGTACTCGTCTTTTCGTTTAGTAATTGTGTTATTTATTCTGCAAATATGAGGTATGGAATATTGAAGTGATTTGCAGCGGTAACTTAACTCGTGAACATACTTCAAATCGACACGTTGAGAAAAATTAGAAATTCCTTGAGAAATTACTGAGAGATTCGCGAGGAATTCTGGGTCAACGTCTATAAGATCTTTAAAGACTCGAGTTGATAAAAATTGAAAAATTGCCGAGGGATTCCTGAGGAATTCTATGTCAAGATCTGTAAAATCTTTAAAGACTCCAGATTTATCAAAATTCAACTTGATAAAAATGAAAAATTCCCAAGGATCTCTATGTCAAGATTTCTCAGATCTTTAAAGACTCAACTTGATAAAATTAAAAAATTGAGAAATTACTGATAGATCCATAAGAACCTCCACATCGAGCCTCAAGACTCATCAAGGCACTCAAGAGTGTCAAGTGTCGACTCAGGTCCGAAATGATTCAAATTCTCACAGCACTGAAAACCCTCGAATCCCTTGGAAATTGAGATTCAAACGCCCCGTAACTACAGTCCACTCGAATGTCCATCAGTGTGTCCCATTCTCATTCTCAACATACACACACACAATCGTTCGCCTTGAACCTGCTTTACCGACCAACAGATTATTAAGCATAAGCATTGTCCATTAGCCAGACCCGTGCCACCGTTGCCCATCAGCCATGCATCACGACCTGACTCGCATTATGGGCATACGCGACGCATTGTCACGATTGCGCCGCCACTCTCCTCCTCCTCCCCCTAGCACACACGAAAAACGGCAGGATTACGCGGCGCATGGTCGAATTCGAGGCACCCGCGGACACAGGATGCCCCCGGGGGCTGAATTTATGGCGTTCCCCGACGCTCTGCGCGAGGATCGCGACCAGCACCCTGGGACTTTGGCTTTGGTTTCGGGATTCTACTGTTCATAAGTTTAATTAGCTACGGAGACATGCGCGTATCGTCAAGAATTGTGGTATTTTGTAATCGGTGCACACTGTGGAAGGTTTATGGGAGGTTTTGGTCAGATATATTGGTTAAGTTTGGGTGCACTGTAGTTCTGCGTCCATTTTGCTACTAAATTATTTTTTCGGGGAATTTGTCGTCACTTCTGTGATAGATATCTATTGAAATTAGGTTAATTATTGTTCGAGGACTTCAGTGGACGTGTGTGTTTCTCTGGTTAAGTCTTTGTGCATGTTGCAAATATAAAATTTTGAGGAAACAGGTGATTTTAAGAGAGATTTCATTTGTGAACATGAATACACAGTGGCTATTGCTGTGAGAGCTTTTCAAGTTTGGGTGCACGGTAGTTCTTCAACCCTTTCGTGACTGAATTACTTTTTTTGAAAAATTTAGCGTCATCTATTTTCGATCTATTTTTGTTCGAGTATGTAAGCGGACGTGTGTGTTCCTCTGGTTACGAAAGGGTTAACTCTTTCACTCTCTCCTATTTTTATTTTATAATCGTATTATGCATGTTACAACATAAAATAAAGAATATCGAGGAAACAGGTAATTTTAGTAGAGACTTCATTTGTGAACATGTTTCGCGAGAGCTTCACTTTCGAACGACCAACAGTCAAAGGGTTAAACGACGATCACTGTCTTATCAATGATAACATTGGCACCTGCCATGTTCAGAATGAACTTTCATTATTTTCTGGGTATCGTGAAATGATCTTTGTGCTTCACTGACAACCCCACGATACGATCTCTGAACATCTGTGAAACCTGTTCCTTCGATTCCACTTCGTTAGCCATTTATTTCACCTCGATTCTAACAGAAAAGTACCACGATAATTTCCAAATCCACTCGATTCGCTTTTATCGTACTCGAAGTTACCGATTGAAGGGATCATCCTTATTCCCCTTATTCTCTTCACGGTTCGAGCATACTTGGAGCTTTCGTGCAGCACAACGTAGCGCAGTTTCAACTTAGTATATTGTAACCTTAGTTTAGATTGAGCGTGGTCCCTAGTTTAATATACTCGGTAGCGAAGCGTAGCCTAGACTCGACCGTAAGACCGGTCTAATGTATTGTATTTTGTATACAGTCGGGGCTAGACTTGGCTTGCTTGAATTCCTGAATCCTAATGTAGCCTAGTCTTAACGTATCTTATCTTATCCTAGTTCCGGTAGTCCTCAGACGGCATTACATGGGTTTCGTGTATTATAGTCAGCGTAAGCCCTCTGTAACGTTAGTATACTTCTGCCTGCTATTGCAACTTCCCTCTCTGTCGTTTCGAAATTGATTATTTAATATTGGAAGTTTCTGAGAAGACTTGGAAATTGTAGAGTAAATGTTAAAGGGAAGAAACTCGTTTTAATCGATCGTTCGAAGAAATATTACGACGCCCTTAATCCTTACGCATCTAACAAATTTTTCCACCCTGTTCACTTTTTTAAAGTCTCTTGTGTTTTAACGAGTTCACTCTTTAATCATTCAGTATTCAATCTAGTAATCGGTAGTTAAAATTATAAAGGAAAGTAAAGGGTGCGCTAACTCGTGAGCGCTCCAGATTTCAAAATTCCCGCGCAGAAATTGTTAAATTAAAATAAAGGGTGCGCTAACTCGTGAGCGCTCCAAATTTCAAAATTCCCGCGCAGAAATTGTTAAATTAAAATAAAGGGTGCGCTAACTCGTGAGCGCTCCAAATTTCAAAATTCCCGCGCAGAAATTGTTAAATTAAAATAAAGGGTGCGCTAACTCGTGAGCGCTCCAAATTTCAAAATTCCCGCGCAAAAATTGTTAAATTAAAATAGAGAGTGCGCTAACTCGTGAGCGCTCCAGATTTCAAAATTCCCGCGCAGAAATTGTTAAATTAAAATAAAGGGTGCGCTAACTCGTGAGCGCTCCAAATTTCAAAATTCCCGCGCAAAAATTGTTAAATTAAAATAGAGAGTGCGCTAACTCGTGAGCGCTCCAGATTTCAAAATTCCCGCGCAGAAATTGTTAAATTAAAATAAAGGGTGCGCTAACTCGTGAGCGCTCCAAATTTCAAAATTCCCGCGCAAAAGTTAATAAATTAAAATAAACTAAAAACAAACTAAGGAATAAATTAAAGTTGGTAATTTATCTTACGACTCGATATAGTTAATTTGGCACTTCAAACTAGATATCTCACCTTTCTTTTCAAGCGTTGACGTAAAAATCAGCCCGCGAGGTATTTCGTCTATAGATACGAAAGGGTTAACCATAATTTACGCTCATAGATCGATACACGATCCTCTATCGCCTCTCTGTTCTGAATACTAATTATACAAATTTCTCCAAGCTGGATTGAAGCTTGCCGGTGCAAGTTAAATATTGTAAAACTAGTTTCCCTCATTCATCCGTGGCGTGCACAGTGCTTATCTACCACGCTTTCAGCGTAATAAGACCTTGGCCAGGAGTGTAGGTGTGAACAACGGTGTTAATTAAAAATAATGCGGTACACGTAGCGTTTCTAGAAATGAATAAACGTTGCCGCTGAACGCCTGCGTGGGCGAGCCGTGTTGTACGTGACTGTGAATGGAAGATGCTGAGGGCGTACGACCGTCTGCATGGGAGAACGGATAAGGTCCACGCCTTTGACAGCGCGGGGAGAGAGACCGGTCGTTTATTTTTCATTGTGGATTTAGGGTCGTGGATTTTGGCTCGGAGAGGAGTAGGAACTTGTAAAATTTCGGGAATTTCGGCAATTCTGGCGTTGTTAATCCGTTGTAACGGTATTAATTTCACAAAGGAAGGTTTTCAGTCTTCCTCAGTATGCAAATGAGGGAGAGCTTCGAGGTGGAGGGAAATATCGTGGATGGAGAGAGGAATTCGTGCATTAGCTCTGAGCACTCTAATTGATTGGAATAGGGTGTATTGATTTCTATTCTTGAGAAATTCTCAGTTTCGCGGAGTTATCGCTTTTTTGGGGAATTTTTTGTTTTCGGTGATTTGTGTTTTTGAGAGTTTGCGCTGTGGGGAAATTTTACTTTTGGGAGGTTTCACTGACGGAGAATTGTACTCTTCGGAAATTTGGCATATGGGGAATTTTATTTTCAAAAAATTC
>NW_017100141.1:2329367-2380015 GCF_001263275.1 Habropoda laboriosa
ATTTTATTTTACAAAAATTCTCTGCTCTTTTGTAAAATCCACTCTCTCAAATTTCTTCTTGACGAATTTCCACTCTCAGAAAATTTTACTTTCGGGAAACTTGACTCTCACGCGATTCTACTCTCTGAAAATTGGCCATTCGGTGAATTCCACTTTCCAAAAACTCTACTCTCCAGAAATTCCGCTCTCTCAAGTTTCTTCTCTCAAAATTTCCACTTTCAGAAGGTTCTGCTCTCCGAAAATTGTCCACTCGGCGAGTTCCACTTTCCAAAAACTACTCTCCAGAAATTCCGCTCTCTCGAGTTTCTTCTCTCAAAATTTCCACTCTCAGAAGATTCTACTCTCGGGAAATTTAACTCTCACGCGATTCTACTCTCTGAAAATTGGCCATTCGGTGAATTCTCCTTTCCAAAAACCCTCTACCCTCCAAAAATTCCTTCTTCTCTCGAAATTTCCACTTCAGACCAAGATCTGAAAGTGTGCTCCCGCGGAGCTTCTCCATTAGAGGTAGGACTGCGAAACGGCGCAAAAACGCGGAGTTCTCTAGTAAAACGGGGCGAGAAAAGTAAAACACGATTGCAGAGTGAGAGAGAGAGAGAGAGAGCAGAGTAGAGCAACAGCAGTAGCACACGAGGAGGCTCGTCAAGCTGTCGCTAGTCGGGGGTGCCACGGCTCCAGTGACGTCACTGGAACGTCCGCGGAAGGGGCGGGGCCCTTCGAATCGATGAGCGTCGCGACGCCGGGGGCGGCGACGTCGACGACGAGTGTAACAGGCCCGGATCCCGCGTCGTCGCGGCGGAAACGCGGAGCCCGGAGGCTTGAAACGCGAAATTCGATTTTCTCCTCTCTTCAATGAGCGTATTCATCGACTCATTCTCTCGCAAATACTATTTTTCCTCCTTCTTCTTCCTCTTTTTTTTCTTAAATTATATTTCCTACTAGTTTCAACTACTAGGCGTTGCCTGGATTTCAAGTCTCGCCTGTTCTTTTACTTTGCAAACAGATATTTTCTAATTATTCGCTGTCTTTGTTAATTATTCGACAATCCTTGAATTGGAATTATTGTAAAGTCTCAAGGGGATGAAATCAGAGGAAGAAGGTGTTAATCTGTGTTTTCTAGGGTCCTAGAGAGTAACTGTGCAAAATTTGGTCCAGTATAGATAAACATTCCACACACAAAACCATGAACACGCAAATCTTCACTTTTTCAATAAAAAGAATAACAATAAAATGTGATTCAAGGAGGAGACAGTAAAAATTGCACAGTAAAACTTAAATCTGAAGTAAACACTGCAAGAAAATTTCCAAGATTATCAGCTTACATTTCACATTCCATCCCGAATTACCATGATTTGTCGATTCACACATTCCCGATATTCGCACAACTGTAGTCACACAGATTTTGCTCATTTTTTCCTTCTACTCGTTTGCTCGATCGTTATTATTATTATTACGGATTAGCGGTTGGATTTGCGCGCGTAGCCCACGGAATTCACGTTGACGGAATAGGGAAGCTGGCACTTTTCGATTCATTAACAAACGTCGATCATTAGGGAGCACTCGGCGAGAGAGAGAGAGGGTGTATACGCGTGCTCGTGCGACGAAATCGCGTTAAAGCGCGATAAAGCGAAATTAAAGGTTCACGTAGAGAGGTCGGTTAATTGAACGATGGATATAATTGATCGTAATTGCGCGACGCTTGGCGATTTCGAGGTTTCGCCCAGCCGGGATAATTGTTGGCCCAACGATTTCTCCTCCTCGATTTATACGTGCCTGCACTTTTGTTTTCCTAGGACGTCGAGGCTTTAGACGTGGAAGGTCCTTGCTTGGAACTTTGGCTTGCTAATTCAATTACTGATTGTAAGCTCCATTTACAACATCCGAACGTTTTGGAAGGTGGTGGTGGAACGAGCTAGTGTGTACTTGTTAAGAAATTGGAAATTCGCGTTGTGGAAAGACGTCCTATTAGCGAGAACTCTCGACGTTTTGGAATTTAGAGTTTGTGCATGAAGAATTTCAGCTTCAAATATCGCGAGTATAAAATTATATACGGGAAATTGAAATTTTCCTCACGTCCAATCATGCACTGTCAAAGGAAAATAATTTACTGTTCCTCTTAACCCCTTGCCTCGCGATTTTTTTAGTAAAAAATGTCAGGTAACGAGAGCTAAAATATTGTACATTGTCCACATTTGGTAGATCTCAAATTTATAAGTCAGTTACTGTTCTTAACCCTTTGCCTCACGATTTTTTAAATAACAAGTCTCAGGTAACTACCAAAAGCTAAAATATTGTACATTGTCCACCTTTGGTGAATCTCAAATTAATCAGTCAAAGCTGCAACTAGAATTAGGATTAAGCTTCCTTGCTTTTGTCTCATCTCGACCATAATCCACGACAAGACACCGCCTCGTCCTAAGTCAAAGGGTTAAATTACCAGAAATTTTCCTACCCCATCAAAAGACACTGGCTCGGCAAAATCTTCATTAAACACTCTCACACTCCGACTTCTCGTCAGATTCGAATCTCGAACAACTCTATGCATACCCATAGTAACGCGAATCAGCGTGGAACGTGTAGTCGAACATGGGACAAAGATGCACACAACACAGGGCGAAACGCCGCGCCGGCCAGTTGGTTGATTATCGGCGAATTAGGGGGTTAATGTTGTCAGCGTACAGCTCCATTCAATGTTTGTTACTGTATTACAAGACAATTTCCTTCCGACGTCCATGCACGGAGCCTCAGATCCGGTAGCCTGATAATCGCAGGTGCATAATGCGCCTAATTGGTAATTAAAGGTCTCGCCAGTAGCGTACACACGCCGATGCTGCTGATGCTCACCTCATCTCTCTCTCTCTCTCTATACCCAGGAAGATCGTGAAGCGCCATGCAAACCTAATATCGACGGTATTACACGATGTGTGTACAGCTCATCGTGTCTGGCTTCGGGGGCCCCATTCAGACCCAGAACGATTGTTCGAGAGGTCGAGGAGAGTGCAACGTTCAACGTGGCAATTAAATCTCTCGACTGGGCTGGACCGAAGTCGTTTGAAAATCTATAATTAACCAGTGGAAGGTAATACCTTCAGGGGAGGTTGGAGAAGATAAGCCGCCGGTGTGTTTCTGCCAATGGTTCTTCAACTCTCGCGTTTCATCTTCTTTCGTAGCCGCGACGGATCGTGAGAAGGATCAGTGGCTGGTACGTTGAGGTGTATCGGAGAGATTTACGTGACAGGTTTATTCGAGAATGTTGCGACCTGTTAATTGGACGTGACGAGTGGAGAGTTTCTGTTTAATCTGGCGTGTTTTAATTTGACAAATGCGCCGGGATGAACCGCGGATTAGGCGCGAATTAGTGGTTAGGGGAGTGAATGTGGTGTTAAGTGTACTTGGGAACAACGGGAGAGAACCTAATTTCTAGATTCTAGTGGATAAATTGTACGCTAATAGGCAATGGGTCGTTGTTAAATAACATTTGTTTCTCGTCTGTGAAAATTTCCTATTTGTCGAACAAACGTTCGACGTTATTGCTCTGTGAAATTCCAATATTTTCTGCTCTCCGACGATCAACGGGGGAGAAAAGAGAGAAAATAAAACAAAATAGCGATTCGTCGTTTATTCTGAAATTTGTTCCCGATAAATCACCGTTGGGCTCATTATAGCCAGAGTACAGTTGACCGCGTGAATCAGGCCCTCGACGTTAGCTCCCCTCTGTCCAATGTCAATCGCACGACGTCAGAGCGAGCGACGTAACCGCCGCGGCGTTGGTACAAGCGACGCGATTGGCGGCGTTCCAAAAATCGTCGATACACGCGTGGTAAGCAACTGGCTAGTATATGAGGTATAGCGGTGTCGTTGGTTCGTTGGGATAGGCATAAATTTACAGGCCCGTTTGCTCGACGTTAGCCTCTTTCTCTCTCGCTCCCTTTTCAGTTGTGTTTGCACGGCCTACCATGGTTAATTCCCTGCTCGAAGCATGGACTGTATCGAATATTGTTGGAGCTATTATCGCAGTGGACGCCACGAAGCGGAAGCGCAAGCGATTCACCGTGATCATCATCATCCTAGCTTGATTTTCTGTTCCGACGTTCCGCGGGGAACTACGAAAAAGCGAGGCTATAGGCTGAATCGATTCTTCACTTTGTCGGTCGAATTCTGGTTCATTGGCGTTGTTAGTTGATTAGTTTGGTTTTGAGGAATTTACACGCGTTTCGAATCGGAATAGGCCGAGGGGGAACTAGCGAAAATTGAAGCTATAGTCTGAATCGATTCTTCACTCTGTCAGTCGAATTCTGGTTTATCGATGTGTTAGTTGATTAGCGGAATTTTGTAGAATTTACGTGCGTTTTGAATCTGAACAGGCCGAGGATAAACTAGTGAAAATTGAAGCTACAGTCTGAATCGATTCTTCACTCTGTCAGTTGAAGCTATAGTCTGAAGCGATTTTTCACTCTGTCAGTCGAATTCTGGTTTATCGATGTGTTAGTTGATTAGCGGAATTTTGAGGAATTTACGCGCGTTTTGAATCGGAATAGGCCGAGGCTGAACTACTGAAAATCGAAGCTATAGTCTGAATCGATTCTTCACTCTGTCAGTCGAAATTTGGTTCGTCGATCTATTAGTTGTTTGGTGAAATTTTGAGGAATTTAAGTGCGTTTTGAACGTATTAATCTTCACAGAAACGAGATCCTTAAAATTCACCGATTATTCGAACTTTTCCACTAAAAACATTCTATAGTACTTCCAGTTGAAACTACATTCTTTGTGTTCACGAAATTACGACACAAAACTCCACAGACTTCAAAACTTCGTCGGCGTTTACCCAATCACCGTGACAAACGCCTGGGAGACAGGATCCAACGAGACTGTAGCAAGCAGCTCGTGTTCCCGCTTGTTTTCTCGAAAAAGCGGAACTCAATTAAGACCGTTTAGCCGCTTTTAATCCGGCCGGCAGTCGGCGTATAATAGTTTTCCAGCTCGCCACGGAAAGGTTAATCTTTTATTAGCCGGAAAGTGACGTTTCCCTTTTTTCCCTCGCGGTGGTTTGGCGTAGGAACCTCCTCCACTTTTGCCCATCGTTCGAAAGAGGCAAAACGTACATCACAATCGTCCTTTTTTCATTCACACACACACACACAAAAGCGTGTGTGTCCCTCTTCTCTTATCCCCTAATTTTGCACCTCCCGACACTTTGTTCTGTCTCTCGCGAGCAGCTTGTTAATTCGCTGTTTACACGCGCGCATTCATTCACCGTTTAATATCTTTCGAAAAGGTAATCCAGCAGAGGTTATTAAAAAAACAGCAGTCGAGGTAGGGAAAAAATTCAGGCATTAAAACACAGGTCCACCCTATTCTCTCTGTACCCTTTGGAAATAAAAGCTCGGAGAATAAACGCCAATTCATTTGCATGTACGCTGCTGTTCATAAATATTAGCACACCCGTTATTGTTCCTACGCGAAGTACCACGAAGTATTATAGGAAATTGCAATAGTTAAGTGTCAACGTGGAAAGATTCAAGTTCGAAAAAAAAAAAGAACCTTTCAAGTGGCCCCTAAACGTGTTGGTTAAATACTCGAAAAAATGTTCTCTCCATTGTACACAGTTGTTAAGAGTCCTCTTTTCGAGAGGATTCTGCGTTTCGTCATGACCCTTCCAGACCCTACACTTTCTCTACCCATAAATTGTCTCTCAGGGTCCGGACCTTGGGCACCCTAGAGACTGGCCATTTTACCCATTCCCCATTTCTATACTACTTAAAAAACCTAACCTTCCTATGTAACAACTGTGCGTGAAAGCCGGCAAAGTCCTTTCTTCCACGATAATTCTCCTCTTTCTAGAAGAATCGTCTGTTGTTCCCCAAACTCTACGCTTCACAGTGAAATATCTTTTCGCAACATTTCATTCGTATTTTTCTCGCGATTACTCAATCACGACGTGAACACGCTGTTAATTGCAACGATAACTACTATCTCTTCGGCGGCTCGTTTCAATTGTGACACGCGTAAACAATAACGTTCTTCTTCTACTCTTTCCACAAATATCCAGCAATAAAAATTCTCGTATATTCCCCGATAAATTCTTAATCGTCTAATTCCCCAAAGTGGACGGTTTTCGTGGCAGAACCGGTAGACGATCTACAGGCGGGCTCTTGTAATAACGAGGCGGGTCACGATGCGGCAGTCCGGTCTGGATGGTAATGCGTGTATAAATCAGAGCGATATCAGAGCGGCGGGCTTGTTTCACGTGCGCCCAGCGAGATGCATTGCACCCATGGTAGGTAGGATGAGAAGGGTGGAGGCGGAGAGTCGGGGGTTTGCTTGTGGCCGCGGCTGTTTACGGTCGCTGAAGTGAGGAAACCGTAGCTCTGGTCAAGCCTTGGATCCAACGACTTCGACCACCCGCCGGTGCTGAGCCTTAATTGAAACCTACGTTCAATTAGACCCGTCTTAACGACCGTCCACCGCCTCGCCGACAGCCTGTGAACGCTGAATTTTAAACATAGCCAGACGTGCGGCCGTGTGCTGGTACCTCGAACGGGGACGCTTATGATACCGAACTTTCGGCTACCTGCTTTGCCTCGTTTCACAGTCATTTCGGTATTTTGCAATTGATCGTTTTTAGGAGACTTTGCGGGTACTTTGCACAGGTAGATGGGGAGTCGAAAGGTGTTCTGTTCTGAGGTGGAGACACTGGATTGTTTGTTAGTTTTATTTTTTGTTCCTGTGTTTCCTTTTTGGTAAATTATGGAAGTATGGGTTACTTATTATTGTGGAAATTTTGGAAATTAGAGAAATATGGTTTTTCATATTTTATCCCAAAGCGGAAAATTTTGTGCCAAGGTGGATCCAAAGCAGGCTACAGCCACAGCCGTTAGGTCAGCGATATTCCAATATTGTAACACGAGTGAATCTTATAAACTATCGAGTGTCTATGCTTGAGATTTTTCGACTCTTCATCGATCTACAAAATTTCACAAAAATCCCAAAATTACACTTCTCGTGTCACATTCTCATCTCAGACAACAAACACGATAAATACCTCATCGGGTGTCTAAATTTCAACGATAGAAGATGACTTCGACAAAACTACAGCGAACCACTTATTCATACAGCAAATATATCCTTGTACACCGTCCTAAAAATGTCACCGAATATCTTCTCTCCGTGACCCACGGAAAATATCCGAAGACTGTACGTTCCAGCGTAATCCAGTGAAACTTAAATGTACCAGAATAAAACGCTTGTTTCTCCCGGTTGTATTTGATCTTTCCCACACACACGTACATATACAGTACACACATTTTTCGGCGTGTACCGTTAAACGTCACCCGGGGATTGCCGAAGTTCCATAGGAAGCGGCGTCGGGCAGGTTTAAAGCGCGGACCGTGGAATTTGTGGAAACGACGCGACGCGGCTCGGTCGAAAGCGTGTTACGCGGAATACCGGCTGTTTTCCACCGCGAAAGCGCAATAGCGTGATATCCGCGTGACGTAAGCGCGAGGTTACCAATGCACTTGCGGAAATGTATGCGAGCCACGTTGATAGCTGTTACCCTCGCTCTTCCCGAGAAACTGACTTTTCGGGGATCGGTGACGTTTCTCAGACCTTTTCGAGCGTTCCGCGAAATGCTTTGCAGCGAACGTTTTGACGTCAAGGTGGAAACGCGTTGGTTCTATTAGCTCGTACCGCGGAATTTTACTGGGAAATTGTGCGGTTTTGGTAGGATGGTTGATGTTTTTGTTTGGCCCTCATATGGAATAGTGAATCATTATTTGGTAAATTAGGGACAAATTGAGCCAATGTGGAATATTGGTGAAGAAATAAAATACAGTTTGTTGAATTATTTTAGTGTGACGTTTTAGCAAATTTTTGTATAGATTTGATACATTGTTGAATTTATCAGAGACTTCGTTTGCATTCTTTTGCAATTTTTTGTTTAGCATCTAAGCTGTTCACTTCAAAATTTTTAATAATTCTTGCTTTAACTTTGTTATCAAGGTTTCTTTCAATTCTCGTGAAAAGTTGGTTAAAATTTGTTTAAGAAAAAGAGAAACTAGACTGTAGGACAGCTACTCTCATTTATCATTCCAAAAGTTAAGATAATCATATCCAAAATTCATTCGCAAAGTTTCATCTCATCTTGCATTCAGCCATGAAAGCTTTCTAAAAAATGCATAAAAATCCACAAATTTTCATAGTGGATAATCCTCGTTCGTTCGCCAAAGTCGAATGCGTGGCTAATTCCAAAAGTTGAGACAATCCTCTCCAAAATTCATTCACAAAATCTTATCTTCCATTCAGTGATAAAAAAGACTCTTCAAGAAATGCTTGAAAAATGATAAATTTCCATCGTGAATGATCCTCGTTCACTCTCCAAAGTCGAGTGCGTGGCTAATTCCGAAAGTTGAGACAATCCTCTCCAAAATTCGTTCACAGAATCTCACCTTCCATTCTCAAAGCTGATCCTCCATTCAGCCCACAAAAAACTCTAAGAAATGCTTAAAAAATGACAAATTTCCATCACGAATAATCCTCACTCGTCGATCTAAAGTCGAGTGGGTGGCTAATTCCAGAAGTTAAGATCGCCTCCAAAGCTCGCCGTCCACTCGATCCATAAAAAAGACTGTAAAAAATGCATGAAAAATGGATAAATTTGCACGATGATAGTCCTCACAGGTCGATCTAAAGTCGAGTGCGTGGCTGAGCATTGTCAAGCCCTAATTGAGGCGTACATTCAATTAGACGCGCCTTAACGATCGTCGACACACCTGTGGAGCATGCGTCCCTCGGTCACTATAGCCGCTATCAATCACGATCGCAATCAGGGATCCGTTTTTGCGTAGCCTGCGTGCACACGCACTGGCCGGATGGCCGCGATTATCGTAAATCATACTCCTCCCGATTTTTTCCCGGCTGTTTCTCGCGCGCCTAATGGAAATTGCAAACTTCTAAGCGCCGATAGAACAACCGATACTCTATATATACACGCTTTTATTCTCAATACCTGTCCGCCTGTGTGTTCCACGAGGAACTTTTACGCTGTGGGATTCCCATCGATCGCGAATGTTGTGGCTGCCAGGAAAGTTTCGTTGGCCCAGTTAGAAACACCGAGTTAAGGAAGAGAATCTTCCGACTGGACAATTTATATTTCGCGATATTAAATACATATTTGAGCAAGTTTCTCCGTTTTATTGTATCGCCTTCTCGGTGGAACGTGAGCAATATCAGGTGGAAGATGAGAGAGCTGTTTTATAAGGGTAGTTTATGCTCAATTTTCTAATTTTTCTTTTAACCCTCTGATACTCGCGTTTTTTTCCCCACTTTGGTGTGCTAGAATCGGGCAATTTTCTTTTCTTTCTTTATTATTTCCCAAGTTCATTGGAATTATTCATCTTCAACTCATTTGCACCCTAGAGCGGAATAATCCGCACATGACGATTGTATAGAAGGATTTCGAAGCTTAAAAATTTCTTAATAATTTTGAATTATTCCACGTAATTTCGGAGTAAAATCGGTAATAAACAAAAACACAAGAAATATTGGGCCGAGTGCCAGTTGAACGTCTCAGATGAATAACGCTAGTAGCCTGTTCAAAGCTGTGATGCAAATGGGTTAATCGTACCGTTAGTAAATATAAAAAGTATATATAATAATTGATTACAAATTTGACTCATTTTTCATTACGGCCCATAGAGATTCAATTTTAACACTTTACCGACCGGTAACGGTTGAACATTCTACGCACTTTCGACCGGTCACTCGGCCGCAGATACATCGCTGACACCGGCTCTGCTAAGACTCTAGGCTATCGCGCGGGAATATATGCGCTTTTTCTTATACCTATAGAAATGTTAAATCAAATTTTGTAAAAGTGCTTACTACATTGTTCGCTTTCTGTTATTGTTGCTGTTGCGATTAATAGGCTACCGGTCGGTAAGCGTTGGCGGCAAGAAGCCGATTAATAGGTTACCGGTCGGTAAGCGTTGGCGGCAAGAAGCCGATTAATAGGCTACCGGTCGGTAATGTGTTAATTTCAATTTTTGATAAGTGTCCTTAGTTAACGGGTTAAAAATCGACTGCAAACTGGTTGCAAAATCCTTACTTTGCACTTTTTCTCGAAATCACAATTGAGCCACTCACAAGTTAAAGCGACTAACTCCACAAAATAAAATTTACTAAATTTCCATTATTTATCAAAAATTAATCACCAGTCGTGTGCGTTAGTTCTAAAATTGCAAGAATATCAAAAGTTCTGAGTGTCTCAATAGCAAAAACACGTTTCGCATGCGACTCTTCGTTTCGAAAAGAACGTTCGAAAGATCCATCGAGATCGACGTTTAGCCTAGAACCACCTATCGACGCCACCCCAGCGATACTTTCCAAAACCGCCCGTTGGCCCCATGCTTCACGCCGAAAACTTGGCTCACACACCGAGCACCCGAAGAATTCCATCGATTCCCCGCAACAGTGTCGAACTTCCACCTTCGTTCTTCCCTCCAACCACCTCGAAAACGTGTAGTGTCGTCCCGTCTAAATTCACATTCGACAACGCTTCTCTAGCTTTGTTACCGGAGACCTTTTACGCTAGGCTGGATGTGTCGCGTTATTAGTGCTTCCCAGGCCTCGTTTTGCATAAACGCACGTTACCGGGGAACAGGTTTTACGCTAATTCGCGCTAAGGATACGTTATCGTGATCGATTCGATTGACCGTCGCTACGTGTAACTAAAGTGGCGGCCTCACGCCACCGCCGACTTTCCGCTCGCTGTTTAATGCCAAACAAACCGGCCCGCGCGAATTAATTTAATGGACGATCGAGCGTGCACGAAATTGCCCCGGGCGCGAGCACGGGGGAAAAAATTACGTCTCCGGGGTCGGGATATGGATCTTCCTTTCGATCATTTCCGGTCGTTCTCGGAAGCATTCGAAGAACGTTTCGAATATTTCGTTTCGTGTTTCCTTGAAGGATTCTTGTTTGGGTTGTTGTTTCTTGCAGTTGTTATTTCGATGGATAGTTTGCGTTTATCGATTGCGATGGATAGTGTTTACGTTTTTTGTGGAATACGTTGGTTTGTTGTTGGGATTTTGCGAGTTTTAACAGTGGGAAGGAAAGG
This sequence comes from Habropoda laboriosa, assembly GCF_001263275.1. NCBI lineage: Eukaryota > Metazoa > Arthropoda > Insecta > Hymenoptera > Apidae > Habropoda > Habropoda laboriosa. The sequence goes on from NW_017100141.1 coordinate 2,340,484, forward strand.
TTCGAGAGGTGCTTTCGTCTTTTCTGCGCTTTCAGAGGGTGCCTTTTTACGCGTTGGTGTTTTTAGGTGTTCCAGGTCATTCTTCTGTTCTTTTAGCGCGCTTTTTACAGTAGGGAGAAAGGTGGAATGCTTTTTAGAGGAATCTTAGCGAACCTGTGTTATCGTCTTTCGAAAAGTTGGATTTCGGCTGATGGAATGTGTACGACACTTATAAAATATTGATATATTCGCGTTGAATGACGCACTGGTGTGTCTTTCATTCCCTTCTGTCTGAAGATAAATTTATAAAACGCTTGTAAACGGTTCGATTTCTTTTCAGAAATGCCGTAACAGATGTTTCACGAATGAAATGAAATTTCTTTGAAAAATGTAGCAGGCTTTTCCCAACGTAACGCGATTGAAAGAAAGACGCGAAATTCAAGTGTCTAACACGTTGTAAATTGCACGAAGATATTGGCAGTAACGATCGTCGCGCCTCTGAAGTTACTATATTTATAGAGCTTAGAAGAAGACGTGGAAGGGACTAGAAAAGGGTTGAGGCGAAAGGTCCTAAGTGACTGAGAACTGAAGTAAAAAATATTTGACGAAACGACCGTTCCCGGTGCGCTGTTTTGTTTCCAAAGATTGTCTTTGCCTTTTTCCAAAGACATTCTTTTTCCACGAATCACGTCGTGGTTAAAAAATTAACTCAAAATTGTCTGTCGAAAAATAAAGAAATTCTGGTAGAAGAGCGACGAATCAGGGATTCTAGCTCGCAGCTTCTCAGAAAATCAGCGTGTGACGGTTGGTCGGGTAAAAACGAGGTCCACGAGGCGTCCAAGCAGGTAAGATTGCGCGTGTGCACCGGGACAAAAGTAGAAACGAGGCATGGAACAGGAAGAGGAGTACACGAAACGAGAGAGAAAGAGGGAGAAAGAGCGCTTTCTTCGAGAGACGCCCGTCTCTCGCGGTTGTACTTCCGGCTGTTGACCCGGTTCTCGAGGTTTCAGGATCGGCCAGTTCTTTCAGAGCCTTTTATCTCTCTCCTTATTATTATTTGCATCCTGTGACGGCTCGCAAACAGCACGGATGCAACCTCGTTCGTTCCACGAAACTCTTGTTTCCGCCACTGCTCGGCGACCGCTGCACCGGAAACTCGCAATGGCCGATCTTCGGGGAATCTTCGGGGACCAAGGAATCGTTCTCTCCTCGGATCTCTCCTCCTCCATTGTTCCACTATTCTCTTTCGTGTCTGGATATTGCAACCCTCGATTAGGACTTCTGGAGAATCTTCTGTTTGCTTTAGAATCGACTGGAATGTTGTGGATTTAACAATAGCGAGTTGTAATTCTTTTAGGGATTCTCGACAATCTTATGGAGTGGATTGTTTGTCTTAGAATTCGTTGCAATCCTTTTTGGATTGGAAATGTAATTGTTTTGGGGTCAGATTCTCTTTTAGGTTGAAAAGAATTATTTTCGTGTCGAATTTTTATATTCTGTGAATGTTGAAGATTGTATTCAAAATGAATACTTCGAAGGATTTCTTTAGTGATAGTGAGGTAAAGGGTTAAATTCATAATAAGAATTTAGGAAGTGTACTATAATAGGATAAATGAATTTTCTTACAATTATTTATATTTTGTGAAAATTGAAGATTGTATTCTTCCCGAATACTTCGAAGGATTTCTTTAAGGGTTGCAAGATAAAGGGTTAAGTTCACAATAAGAATTTAGGAAGTGTACTATAATAGGATAAATGAATTTTCTTACAATTATTTATATTTTGTGAAAATTGAAGATTGTATTCTTCCCGAATACTTCGAAGGATTTCTTTAAGGGTTGCAAGATAAAGGGTTAAGTTCACAATAAGAATTTAGGAAGTGTACTATAATAGGATAAATGAATTTTCTTACAATTATTTATATTTTGTGAAAATTGAAGATTGTATTCTTCTCGAATACTTCGAAGGATTTCTTTAAGGGTTGCAAGATGAAGGGTTAAGTTCACAATAATAATTTAGGAAGTGTATCTTAATAGAATAAATGAATTTTCTCGCAATTATTTATATTTTGTGAAAATTGAAGATCACATTGTTCTCGAATACTTCGGAAGATTTCAAAGGGTTAAATTCATAATAGTCTAGGAAGTGTACTATAGCAAGACAAACGAATTTTGTCAGTTTCTCACACGAGTACCCATCAATTTTTTCCAATGTTAACATTGACCCCAATTTCCCTGTTAAAATGCGCCTTATCGAGTTTCGCACGTCGCCATACACGATTTTCCACCGGAATTCCCGCGAAGGGAACGTCATTTCCGGCGACGCGTCTCCTCGCCTCTAAGGGCACGTTTACCGTGGGTGTTTATTGCTCGAGACTCGAATCGATTCGACTATATCCACCCAGCGCACGCCTTTACCACGCCTCTCCGCGTCCACCAAAAATTTATGATTTTAATAAAATATTTCAGGTCATCAGGGTCGTCGAGTAAGCCCTCTCGTTACTTGGAAACTGTTTTTCGAAGAGCGAACCTTTTGACCCCGACTTTCTAACCCCCTTTCCTTCCATCTCGAATAATTGACCATCTCAACTTGCGTTACACTCAGAAAGTATAATTCAGCTCTTAACTATTGTTTTATGCATACACTTCCTATCGTTCTACGAAATCTACGCTTCTTCTTCACGAACGAATCGATCATTTTCTCACAGAGAATCGTTTCATATTTCATTCTGATCGTTGCAAATCCTGCCAGTCCACTTAACCTTATTCCCGTTATAATCCTCATATTCCATACCGGCGGACCACTCCATAAATAATCCCAATACGTGGACCCATAAAGCAGAGCACGTTGGTCGTTGCCAAATTATTTTCGCGACAAGAGCTACAAAGTGGCGCGAAAGCAACACACTCTCCATTCTGCCTTTCGAATATAATTTATATCCAGCCTCGACGCTGGTTTTGTATGCTCAACGAGTCAAAAAGAAGAAAGAAAAGAAGGGACAAGGGGGAGAGAAAGAGAGAACGCTGCGATCGTCGTGAAACCTTATGTCGCTGTTGGAACCAGGCCTGGTTCCTCGTCGTTGGGTGCCTCTCGAAAATTAGCCCCCCGATTCTGTTTCGGCACAAAAGCCTCGCCGTGGACCTACGAATATCCGATCTCTCACCGGCGAGAGAAACTCTTTGTACACAGCAGCTTTTCTGCGCGTTGTACACGCGTGGAATAAGGGAGAGAAATGGCCCTCCCTCTCTTTCTGTTTGCCTCTGTTGCGTGAGTTATGGCTGCTGGGAGCATGATTCTGGAGGGTTCAGTTTTGGCGAGGGGGCATCTGGGTGTTTTGGGGATGGAGATTCATTTGGAGAAGCTTGTGTGAGATTTTCGTTCGATTTTTGGCGTGCGATAAAAGTATGTTGGGTTCACCTGGAAAGTTTAATTTGACACGTTGGTCACCTGTGACCTGACATTGTTTCCTCATCAGTGGTCGGAGGGCCTGAAATGTTTAGAACAATTAAAGTAGGACGAATATCGTCGACTGAAAGTTTCGAACATCACAGCCAACTAGACATTATTTTGAATTTAAAAAAAAAAAAATAGTAATAATAAAGCAATACTATGCTTAGAATAATGAAAACATCTAAATCTAGCGTGGCAGTCAACATGTTAAATAAATAAGTAAATTTCAGTTTCGCTTCGTTCCACAACTTTTCCTCGAAGATTCGTTTTACGGGCGGAGAGAATTTTTCGAGTGGATATATTATAGAATATTGGGCACAGGAAGAGAGAATTCCATCGAAGAAGGTGCGCAGAGGTTGAGGAAGTTACAAGCTCCCTTGACGGCGAAAGTGTTTGCTCATTCGAAAGGGAAGCGTTTTTCCAAGTGGCGCGCGGTGTGTAAAAGCCGCGAGATCAAAGTGTATAGTCGCCCTGTGTGGTACAATGCCACTGGATATACACCCACCGTGTGGCCTCTCTCCTAACTACGAGAGAGAGAGAGAGAGAGAGAAAGGGAGAAGGTTCCTCGATTATCGAGAAAATACCGAGTGCTGTTTATCCCTGTCAACGGCGTGCACTTTCCAAGCACAGGCTGGTTCATTCGATGAAAACATTTCCACGTGACGCGTGCACACGGCTGAATCTACTCGATTCCACACATACACACACACACACTCTCTCTCTATCTTGCTTTCTCTCTTCGTCACCTTTATCACGAAACGATAAATCTAGTCGTTCGTGGGAAAATCCTGCGCGAATCCCCCCCTCTGACGAGATACTTATCTCACGGCAGCGTGAACACCTTTCAGTATGGGTGACGAGAGGAGGTGTTGGTCGATCGACGAGCAAGTTACGATCTGCGGTGTCATAAGCTTATCGACGCGTTTTGTAGCTTTCGAGTAGCTTCTCCTTCGATTTTTACTGCGCTAAAGGCCGAGTGAATGGAATTGCGGCGGGGAGAGGGAGATTCTAGAGTCCTTGAGGCGTTGAGTGATTCGAAACAGGCTATAGATTGCTCTGATAAGTAATAGAGGGAATTTGGAAGAGTGTGTGTATAGAAAAATTGTATTGGCGTTGAAAGAGTGACTAGTTATACATTCTCTATCCTTCAGAACTCTCAGTTTTAATTTCTCACTGCGCTATAGGCTGAGTGAATGGAACAATAGTGAGGGAAGCTAGCATCCAGCCTCTTTGAGTTGAAACAGGCTATAGATTGCTTTAATTATGAGTAATAGAGGAAATTTGGAAGAAAATGTGTATAAAAAAATTGACAATTGGTGAAAAATTGTATTATTATTAAAATAGTAACTGATTAAACATTCTCTGTCCTTCAAAACTCTCAATTAAAATTTCTCACTGCGCTATAGGCGGAGTGAATGGAACAGTAGTGGGGGAAGCTAGCCTCCAGCGTCCTTGAGCACTTGATTGATTCGAAACAGGCTATAGATCGCTCTCGTAGTAGCTAACAGAGGGAATCTAAGAAGACACGTGTATAAAAAGAGTGAAATTAAAACGAACGAACAGAAACAAGCTATCCTTAATTTCTCACAAGTGCAGGCGTAATCTACCGTGGAATACCAGACGGTAAGACGATTAGGGGGACAATTTCTTTCACCGTCAACCCTGTTGCAAACTAACTCGTACAAGTATACACAATCCATTCGTACGAGCTCTCTCGAGCGTTCCAGCTGTTGCTTTCGCGTAAACAAACGCAACCATAAATTTCCACCGACTCAATCCTCTACAACGCGACGTTAATCTTCTTTTCCCCTTTGGGCATTAATTTATCACGCGGAATCAAAGAATACCGGGGATTACGCGAACGTGTTGTGTACCTAGTGACCTGATCCGAAACATCAAGGATTTCAATTTTATTTAATGTTCTTTCGCGTTTCTTTTCCCTCTTTTCTTTTCTTTTTATCGGTCGAACGAGTGCATCGTTTGCTCCCGAACGTCTTTCGACCGGTTGTTAACGTTTCGAACGTGCTCGTTCTGGTCGCTTCGACGATGCTTTTGAAGTCCACCGTGCAAGCTATTTATATCTGGCACGCGCAATTCCTTAGTGAGATATTACATTGAATTTCCTGCTCCGCAGCTGCGATATACGCGGGTGCAGCTCGTTTGTCCACGTGACACGGCTCCTTTTTTCTCCGGCCACCGCCACTCCAGGCAAAAGAATCATGGGAAAGGTCGTCGACCCCCCACCGAAGCCGAATTTCGAAGGATTCATCGAGATGCGAGAAAGATTTCTCTCGTAAATTGGACATTTTTTTTTAAATGACAAATATTTGTAAATTTGTCGGAAATTTGGCTATCTTTACGGAGAGACCTTTCTTTGTAGATGGTAAATTTCTGGTAGAGGGACTTCCTCGTTGAAGATACATTTCCGTTAAGGAAACTTCATTGTGTAAAATGCAGTTCTGTTAACCCTTCGAGTGCTCTGTATTCGATCTTTTTGTGAACCAAAATTGCATTTAGTATGGAATATTTTATTTTTCTTTTGAACTGAGAATGCGTTCATTTCCACACCTTATAGAGTAAACTGTTTATTTTAATTGAATTTAAGAAAATTTTTTGTGACCCCAAATTGCATCTAATGTGCAATATTTTATTTTCCTTTTGCACCGAGTTAAAATAAACTATTTATGTTCATTTAATTTAAGAAAATTTTGTTGTGCCCCCAAATTGCATCTAACATGGCATATTTCATTTTCCTTTTAAACTAAAAATGCATACATTTCCACACCCCACAAAGCAAACTACTTATTTTACCTTAATTGAAAAAAGTTTCTTCCAACTTTGCAACTATATCCCAAAAGATATTTCACCATTCGTCGAACCACCTTCGAGCAACATTTTCAATCAGCCTGGAAAAATCGTCGCTGTGAAAGAAAAACAATATCTCTGCCGCTGTCAAAGGGTGGAAAAATCACGTGTACAAAATACTCTATATAGATGCCTGTTTAAAATATCATCTCTCTCCCTCCCTCTCTCTCTCTCTCTCTCTCCCTCTGAGCCAGGCGATATAATCCGAGGGAGAGAAACGCGTACTACAGACGAGTCGATTTCAACGTCGGAAACCTCTGCCTCTCGCGGATGCTCGCGGCGGAGAGCACACGTTGGGGTCGCGGTGCATTATGGAGGGAGCTGCAACATTCATCCCGCTGGCTGAGCAGAAATTCCCCCGTTTTAGGGTAAAACGTGTCCTTGGTACCGAGAGCTCTGCTCTGCGGATCTGCTTTTTCAACGGGAGAATTATTCAAGAGCGACGAGGGCGAGATGGAAAGTTATTGGCCGCGGCTGAATGGACATGCTAATCGAGTGGTTCATTCTTCCAGTGAAATTGTAACCGACGAAACTGTTGCGTTTCACCCTCGATGATTTTTAATTAGGGAATTTTTCGCATAGAAATCGACGCTCGTTGATATCTGAATGAATTTTTGCCTCTGGAAATTCGGTTTTAGGAGTGTTGCGATCTTAGGTGCGATTTCAGCGTTACGTATCGATAGAAAGTTGTTAAAAATGGTTAAATATGTGGAAATTGGTTTTAATTCAAAGCTGTCGTTTAAAAAAATTGATGAAATTTCACTTAGAATGGTTACTATAAATAAATTGATCGAAATTAAAATATGAAAAATTCGTTCGGGGTGAAATTTCACTTACTATAGTCTTCGAGGGTTAAAGTGATTTTAAATTATTGAATTTTAATATAAATTTGATAGCATTCAAGATTTTTCTCTTTAGTGTTCCAAAAGAACGTGATTTTAAATGAAATTCTCCGAGTTTTCCCGAAATTTCTATTTCCAAATCATTGTTCTCGGCGTTTGACGAATTGATCAGGTACAGATCGGATTCTTTTTATTTCCCTCGCCTAAACCGTAGAAATTCCGATCGATCGGTACTTTATCGAAGCAGTTAGATCGACTTTGCGCCATTACTAACGCGTTTAGCGTGAATCAAACCGAGCGGGAAGAGCAGCAGAGAGAATCCCTCGTCGATTCATTTCAATAATCCACGAAATATCATCGAGTTCCTTCCAATTGGGACTTTCATCGCTTTACCGACATTTACCCGTGGAATTAAAGGATTTACACACTCCGTTTTGCCTGCCCGTTTCTTTTCCTCCCTCTAATTTCCATTATTCCGCTGTTCATTCAACAGCCTCTCTTATTGATAGATCTTACCCTCGCACGAAACCCTTTACCACCTACGAAACCGTGATCGAATCGCCTACTCTTAAACAATTTCACTTGGTTTCACCCTCCGTGGTGGAATTAATTCCTATTGATCTTCGAATTTATGGCGATGTGGTGTGCCTTTGATCGGTGATATTTTGGGAAATGAGCGAATTTTTGGGGTGATTTAATTTTTGAGGCGATAGTAATCTTTGGGGTGATTTAATTTTTGAGGCGATCGGAATCTTTGGGGTGATTTAATTTTTGAAGTGTTAGTGATCTCTGAGGTGATGGAATTTTTAAGGTGATTTAATTTTTAAGGTGATTATAATCTCCGAGGTGTTAGAATTTTTATGGTGATAGTAATATCTGAGGTGATTTAATTTTTAGGGTGATAGCGATCTCTGAGGTAACAAATTTTTCAAAATTTGCAATCTCTGAGTGAATTCCTTTTCGATATTATTTCAATATTATTATTTACAATAATATCGTATCTTAAAATTTCTTAAAATACCTTAAGAAAATTTTCGTAGCCCCTCGAACCCCAAATAAAATTTCCCAAGCGAAAAATTCATCGGAGAGATTCGCTCTTTTGCCGAAGAAAATAAAGTTCCCACGAAGAGAGCGCCTTCTTTCACGTAAAATAGCCGAAAGCAGTGAGAGAGAGTATCGATAATAGGTCCAGAAAACGACTCTTGAAAAGGGAACTGTGCAGCGAAAACGAAAAAAAAAAAAAAACTGGCAAAGGGAGAGCAGAGCAGCCCTTCTCCCTTTTTTCCCCGTCTTTTCTCCTTTTCCCTGACAGCCACTCGGTCGGACTACTAATAGGGGCCTCTTAATAAGCGAGAGCACTTGCTCGCGCGACTCGATGTAATTTCTAATGAAGTCTGCCCGTTTGCAGCGGACAGAAAAGCGAAGAGAGGGCCGGCTCGTGAAAGAGAGGGGCTCGAAGAAAGGGAGAGAGGGTGCGAATGCCGGTAAATAATAATCCCGTTGCTCTAATTGCCACTCGAAACCGCTCGAATCGGCACCTGCGTCCGAATTTTCTTCGTCTTCGTCTTCTTAGGTCCTCTCCTTTACCTTGCGTTCACTATGGCCGAGGCAACGAGGAGTCTCATTAGGGGTGAAAAATCGTAAAGGAGCAACTAGAGTTGTACCGTTCCCTTTGCTTTCTTCTCTGGTAACCAATTTTCCTCGCGATTATCCTTTGATCAGATTTAGTGCCTGAAAATTGGAGTGTTTTACCCTGGGAAATTCTTCGTTTAACAGTTCGTGTTTACTAATTTTCTACGATTTTGCGAAGAAATGTGGAAATCTTTGAAAGAAATTTTTCGAAGAAATATTAACAAAATTTTTGAAGGAAATATTGGGAAATCTTTGAAAGAAATATTAGGAAATTTTGAAAAATCGTAAAGAAGACAGAATTTTCCTGTATTTTTTGTCTGAAGAGAGAAATGATGCGATAGGAATTCTTGTCGTTCGTTAGAGTACACTTTTTCAAGGTATTTATTAGAGTGGAAAATTTTCATCATCGTGAAACCACTTTTAGGTGCATTGTCCCTCAAAATGATGTTCCTGCAAAATGGTAACTCAAGGTTATCCTTTTGCAGCGCACAATCGCGCCACGTTCTATACCGTTCCCTCCTCTCTTCTTGCACAATACCAACGTATCATTACGATTCAACGTCCAGGGAGGCAACACGTGTGCGTTTTTATTCCAGTTTCGACGTCAGATGACTCACCAAAACCAGTCATCCTATCTTCATTCTTTGCTGATTTCTATTAAAATTTCTCTTCGCTAAGTCGTACATTATTATACCTGAGTTTTCCATTACCATTTTTAATTCGAACAAATCTTTCCGTAATTTGGGCATAAGAAACACACTTAACCCTTTGGGTACCAGGACAATTCAAAGAATTCTAATTCATCGTTGCAAACGCGAAAGAAACTTGCCAGAATTATTCTTCTGCGGAAACACTCAACTTATCAAAATTGGCGACTTTTGTTAAAGTAAAGAAATTTATTTCCCTCCAGCAATTCTAACTTCGTTCTTCCTATCGTCCACCTAAAGGTACCAGAAGGAAAAAAAAATACACTACCCTGCTACCTGTGTTCACTTCTCAGACAAAAATCGAATCTCTCCGGATGAAAAATCAGTAAAAATTCTGACGTGAGACGCGACCTCGCGATCCCTCGATAACTGTCACAATCCCTCGATTACGTTCTAAACATCGTCGCAGCAGTGACGACTTAACTTCCCCAGTTAACACGTTAACACCGACACGAGAACTCCTCTAAACCCACGAGCCGCGTGAAATACTTGGAAGCAAGGTAAGGCAGGAATCACGGAGGCTCGAATTACGAGCGAGACGTATCAGCGCAGGTTACACCTCGTAGTTCAGGTCGACGTTTTACCTGGGTAGCGTGTTACCACGAAACTGGTCCCGTCTGTAAGCGGAGAAATCAGGGGCGGAGGTGGTGGCGAGAGGAGCACCTGGCAGCCGTGCACAGGTAGCAAGCTGGCCTTTTGTCGTCCTCGAAGCCCTCCCACGTTCCAACGCACACACCGCCGACCAAAACTTCTCCTCTGCTTTCGAGAACCGATCGCAACCTTCCTTTGTGCACGTTCAAACGCGACGAGGATGGAACAGCTGGTGGAAACAGAACCTACCTTCGACGAAGACGACGACCAGCTGCCATGCGCATCCCTCTGACGTGCGTTGCAACGCTTCCATTGTTGGCGAAACGTGCCCCCACGGCAGGTCGAAAGGAAATCCTGGAGGATAGCGAGGGGATCAGTGAGAAATGTTGCTTAAACGATGGTTCTTCTGTGAGCGAGCGTTGCTCAATTCTTTTCGGAGGATTTTGGGTTTTTGCGATTGTTCAGGGAGAGAGTTTCTCTCTGGTGTTGTTTTTCATTTTTGTGTAGGGGTTTCGGGAATTTTAAGTGGAATTTGTGGATACTAAGCTTTGAGGATTTATTTGCTTTTTATTGTTGCTGCTTTCGAGGCGATTTTTTGACGCTGGAATTTGGGGGTTGTTGAATATGGAGGAATCATTGATTTAATGTGTTTTGATTTTTGAGTAAGAGTTTGGGGAATTTTAAGTGGAATTCGTGGGAGTGAATATACGATACTGATTTTTTGTTTTTTTATTTTTGGTCTTTTTGGTATTTTTCAGGTGATTTTGATGTTAGTGTTTTAGGGGTTGGTGAATGCGGAGGAATCTTTTTGTTTTAGAGTGTTCTGTTTTTTGAATAAGTTTTCGGGAATTTTAAGGTGAATATACAATACTAATATTTGATTATTTATTTGTTTCTTTATTTTTGAGGTGATTTGGATGTTAGAATTTTAGGATCAGAAAACGAGTCCTCTCGTAGCTGTTTTGTATCGGATCGTCGTTAGCGAGAATTATTATACGATAAGTTTGACGAAGATCGAGACAAGAATAGGGCAGAGTGTCTCATTCAGATCCAATTGTCAAGTTCCAGTTTCCAACAAGTTAAAGTGATCCCGGAGTGTATGCAAATATGACATCAATTTCTTGGAAAAGAAGCAGTCGGTTGGGATCCTTGAATGAAGAATCAAAGTCAGTTCCAGTTGTCGTCTGTTAATTTATCGTATCTTCACACTTGAGTTGAAAATAGCAGCGTTAACCGAGGATTATATTATTTCTTTATCGATGTTTCAGTCAGAAAATAACCTTATCTATCGACATAATCCTCTCCGAAAGAATTACAAATTCGCTCGTTTTATCCATAAATTTAACTCTCGTTAAATTCAGTTCAGTCCTACTTAATTTCTCATTTAACCCTTTCATATAAATATATGAAAAATATCAACGCACTTCTGTGGTAAAATTTTTAAAAATCCAGATTTCTTTTTAATTTCTATTTTTCGAATTTTGCATTTTAAATTTCCCTCGTGTAAATCTGCCATAAAAGTCGACATAGTGGCGCCAAATGAGGTGTAAAGGGTTAATTAACCGTTTCTTCTCGTTCCTAACTGTCTCTCTGCTTCAGTTTCCCTCCAAATATGTCCACACCGGTGCAAGCAAATAAATAAATCATCGATACGTCCATAAAACACAGTATCCACGTTCTCGAAGCATGTAGTACACTAGATCAAGCATCGAATGGGTTCTCACGTGCGAATTCCTTTCACGCTTCGCAATCGTTTCGCCGTGGCATCGAGGCAATCACCTTGAAGCTCGTGCCGCCGATCTTTCTTCTGTCTAATTGCCGCCGGTTGCGCAAAATCCGGCCGATACCGTTCGCGAATAGTATAATCGGCGGGAAAATTCGCCTCGATCTGTCTCTTAGGCTCGCCTTTGCTCTGCACGCGTCGTCGATCTCGTCGCGTTGACTTTGAAAGAAGAATCACTTCGCTATCACGAATCCTCGACTTGTGCCTCGAGGGGAATAACGAAATCGCGAAAGGAATGCGATTTTCATCGACGAGAGCGACGATTAACGCGTGTCGTTGCTCGACGAGACTTTGGACCCGCAATTTCTGATGGAATTCGCGGATAAGGAGGAACTGAGATTACACACAGTGCATGTTTAGTCGGTTTATTTAATTTGCAATATTTTACTGCTTTTCTGAAGTTCCAGAGAAGAATTTTGGCGTTTTTGTGAATTTTAGAGATTTATGTTTGTTTTCTGGGAATTTGTAGAATGCAGGAGATGTATGATTTTTATTAGAATTTTTTCGAATTTGTTGTAGTAAACGTAGAGAATTCGAAAGGAGAATTATGATGGATTAATAATATATCGTATCTGTCTGTTTTTTATTTTCCTTAGCCAGACTAGTGAGATAAGATAACAATTCGAAGTAATTCTGCAGTTCGAGTTCATGGTCGATCGATCAATATCAATCTCGCACATTTTAATTCGTGACAGCTTGTAGTTGGAAGAAAATGTTCGTGTAAGTCGAGACACTGTGTGGAGTTAATAAATTTTCTTGAATTATTAACTATTATTAAATCTTACTATTTCATGTACTACTGTTGCAAAATTGTTGAGAGATATTTCATACTTTATTAGATAAATTTTTTTATGATTTTGTGCAAGGCTGCTCATAAGATTCCAGACGTAGCTTGTGCTCCCACAGAATGTATAGTCGGAGGAAGAAATATACACAGTAGGGTCATAAGATCTATTGGGTGTGAAATTTTAACACAAGCAAATGGACAGAAGCCTGAGAAGATTGGAGCTGCAAAAATGAGTGAAAATTAGAAAATTAATATTTCTTCCATAGACTATACTTTAGCTTTGATTCAGTCCCAATTGAAAAACATAAAATGGGTGTCACCGCATCAATCAATACTTTCGTTTATTTCACTGACTATACTCTACCAATTGAAGAATATTCTCAGTTAGGGCTGCATAAAGTATACTTTACCTTTGATTCAGTCTCAATTGAAAAACATAACAGTTTCGCTATACTTTCGTTTACGCTTTCGCTATATTTCTTCCCTTGACTATACTCTACCGATTGAAGAACATTCTCAGGTAGGGCCGTGTAAAGTATACTTTACCTTTGATTCAGTCTCAATTGAAAAACATAACAGTTTCGCTATACTGTCGTTTCCATCTTCGCTATATTTCTTCCACCGACTATACTCCACCAATTGAAGAATATTCTCAGTTAGGCCTGCATAAAGTATACTTTACCTAGGTGTCGCTGCATCAATCAATGCTTTCTCCTACGTCTCCTCTATATTCCTTCCATCGACTGTACCCCACCAATTGAAGAATATTCTCCGCACCAATTGAAGAATATTCTCAGTTAGGCCTGCATAAAGTATACTTTACCTTTGATTCAATCCCAATTAAAAAACATACCCTAGGTGTCGCTGCATCAATCAATGCTTTCTCCTACGTCTCCTCTATATTCCTTCCATCGACTGTACCCCACCAATTGAAGAATATTCTCCGACGGCGAGAACAGTTGGATCTCGAAAGGCATTTCTGCGGTTATCGCGCGGAGACACAGGACAACGCATCGAAGGGTCGTTTATCGTGAGTGGTGGACGAGGCTTATCAGCGATACGGCTAAGCCTCTCGACACGTGTGCGTCGATGAGTCATACAGCTTCTACCCTCGCGTTTCTTCGACCTGTTTTTCGGATTTTTGCGCGCCTGGGACTGGTGCACACACGCTGGCTTTGGATCGATGTTGCACGCGACCGCCCTGACCAACTTTCGCAAGCACCTCTGTCGCCAGCGCTCACGCGAGACAGCTCTAACTTTTGAGAGTAGAGCAGATTCGTAGGTGAAGAAAAAATCTTAAGAGGCTGGATATATTGTTCCGTACATACGTGTTTGATCTTAGGCTTGACCTGCTCGTAAATTAGCACCCATGACTGTCAGCTTTCGTATACTGTTTTATGTAGCTGTCAACGGGTCGGGGATTTAATTAATTGAACAGTTACGTGGTACGGTATGAGAAATGACAGTTTACGATTAGTTGAAGGAAAAATCGAGAGAACGATACCGATATGGCATGAGGTTGGTATTTAAGTAGCAAGTAGTTGGAAGAGATAGTGCTAAACGTAGACAATTATTATTAACACCAGTGTACAACAGTAATTAAATCATAGTTTCATCTATATATACTGTGGGCTAGAAATTTGGGACCACTGCAATTCAGGCAAGAATTTTGCAGAGAAAAATTTCTAATTTTTTAACGAAACGAAGCAAATTACTATTGAGCCTTGCAAAATTAATTCTAAATCCGTAAAAAGTTGGTAGCAAATTTAATATTGGTGTAAATTAACAAATGGTCCTAAATTTATTTCTTCTACCGTACCTAACCTTCGTACAATCCACCTAATGAGAAACAAACTTCACATCTCGATTTCGAAGGATGCACACGAGGACGAACGAATATTCGCCCCAATTTTCCACAACCTATTCCCTCGAAGCTCTTCAGCAAGTTATTTTATTAGTCAATTGTGTCAGCTCCCTAGAGGATAGTTTTACGAGGTCACATCTCCGAGGAGGAGGACTGCTAATGCCATAAACTCACGGAAAGGCTCTAATCTTTCTAGCCTAACTAAACTGTCTCTTCACGTCTCTTCACATCGATCTGGTTTCTTCTTTCTCACCACCATAGTTTCACTCAGTACCGACCATAAATCTAGCCTAACTGAACTGTCTCTTTACATCTCTATCCTAATACCGAATACACTTGTTTCTTCTTTCTCTTCACCATAGTTTCACTCAGTACCGACCATAAATCTAGCCTAACTGAACTGTCTCTTTACATCTCTTCACATTGATCCTAATACCAAATACACAGTCAATCTCCAATTTGTTTCTTCTTTCTCTTCATCACAGTTTCAGTCAGTATCGACTGCAAATCTAGCCTAACTAAACTCTCTTCAGATCGATTTTAACACGTTCCGTGCCGGACCGATTTTCAGTGACTTTCCGTTCACGCCGCGTGGGTCGTATGCGTCCCACATTGTCGAGACTAACAGTTTTGCTTTTCGCCCTATATGTCTTCCAATATTAGAGCAAAGGAAAAATTTTTGTTTTAACAAATTATCGCCGTAGTTGCATAGTTTAAGTTAGCGGAAGGAAAGGGCCGAAATATCAGATGGCCTGAACGGAAAGACCAGAGTGGGGCGTATGCGACCCACGCGGCACGGAACGTGTTAATCCTAATACAAAACACGACGACATCCTAATACACATCGACTGCAAATCTAGCCTAACTAAACTGCCCCTTCACGTCTCTTCACATTGATCTCGATCCTTGTACCAAAAATGCACACTCAACTCGAATTTGCTTCTTCTTTCTCTTCGTCACAGTTTCAGTCGGTATTGACTGTAAATTCGAATGAATTTACCATTGGGCGAGTTATCCTGACGCATTAATTATCCAAGGATTCGCTGGGTCCAACCAAGGTCCATTTTGCACAGGCTATACAGAGTAGGCGCGGCTTATACTAACATCTGCCGGGCGTGAGTTATTTTAGATGCGGAATTCCCTATGCATAGATTATACTAGCTATAAATTATTCCCACCGTAGGATTCTCTCCGTGCGTGGACTGCGCTAAGCGCAGCTTACGCTGGCTGTACCACTTGCTACGCGCGAGAGTCGCATTAGAAGTATACCAGAATCGGTGCATCTAGCCTCTGTATACATATACATGTATACTAAACGCGCGTTGATCAATCCGGCTAATCGCGAAACAGGACAGCTTCATCCTGTGCCAGTACTCTTCGTTCAGGGTCGAGAAACCGGCCTAATCACTTCCTTCGACGATCCATGCATTCGAATAATTTCGCGGAAAGATGATTCAGAGGTGAGATTCATCCTTGCGTGCATGGAAACTTTGGTGTTTATATACCGGGTGTTTTAAATTGGAAGTTTGGAGAAAGGGTTATGTGAATTTGATGAGAAACGGACATAATCTCCTTTTTTAACACATTTTGCGTTTGGAGTTGCGCTTTGACACGAGTACGGGGTGGTCTTGTGTCTTTTTTCTTTTATTTTCTCCGGTGGAAACTTTATTTACCTTGGAATTTCCCCTCGAGCTTCCTCTTTTGCAATATTTTCTTTCTTATTTAGTGACTTTGAAATTCTCACTTAGGCCCTTCTTTGACTTTTGTGAAATTTTTGTAACTTTGAAATAATTATTTTTGCAATATTTTCTTTCTTATTTCTTGGCTGGGAATTTGATCAATCTTGCAGTTCTCACTTTTCTTCACTTCTTCCTTTTCACTCTCGGAGCCGCGCTTTGACGTGGGTACGGGGTGATTTCGCGCCTTTTCTTTCAATCGCGTTACCTTGGAAAAAGCTGCCACAACTTTTTTTTTGACTAATTAATATTTTTCAAAGAAATTTTGAGCACAGTGGTGAATTACCTCTAAACATTCTAATTCCTGAAACATCCATTACGGAATTTCAGAAGGGAAACTTAACCATTCACTCTCAGAAAAATATGCAAAAATCTCAGTGACGTACTTCTGCAAAAACTTGAATGAAAAACGCTCACATCATCCTCGGCCGATATGTTAAAAACTTCGTTACTCCTCCGTTGAAACATCTGTCACCTTTCATACGAATTTAGGGGATGACACCGCCAGCAAACTCAAATACAAAATCACCGAGGAAGAGTTCAGTGATTCGAGTTATTGGTAGCAACCTGAGCTACCAAATTCCTCAGATTTCTTTCGAACCTGGAACTCCGGAGTAGCCAAGTTTGAATATGCGATTAATTCACGTGGGAACCTCGTACGGAAAATTGCTAGGGATCGATTCGAAACGTGGCTAATCACGAGCGGAGCAGGTGTGTAGCTGGCAGCTGATCGTAACGGTACGAGGTTCAGGGTCAATTACTGGACAATGTTCGCGTGAGCAGCCACTTACCAAGACGAGGAATCGCGCGGTTCGAGAACGTCTTCCTGCCGGAATATTAGTCCTGGGTGGGGCTGGGATAATCCTCTTTGATACTCCTGCCTCGACTGGCTGATCCTCTCCTTAACGAGCGCGTTAACGGTCCTTGCTAGTCATACCGTTGCCAAAATCTCGGAATCTGTCGTGGGTTGCGGTGTTTCCCTTGTTATAATGCTCGCACGTGATCGATAGAATTATTAATACATCTTGTTTGGTCGTTATTCAGATCGAAACATTCGTCGGTGAATTTTATTATTTTACGTTTATATCATAATATTTGTATTCTCCTTCTTTCAGTGCCAAAGTGAAATTTTTTTTTAGAAATTCTATGTTAATTCAATTAATTTCTGGACACTTCCAGTAGTGTTTCTTATTTATTTACTTGTTTATTCATTTTCTCTGCCAAATTTAATATTACAATTTTTTTTTTAAATTAGTACCGAGTTTATTTTTGATCACCAGGGGGTGAATTTTATTTTTTTTCACTAATTTTGTCTGGCAAATTTAGTATTACAATCTCTTAAAAATTAGAATCGACTACATTTTCGATCACGAGCGCTGAATTTAAAGATGGAGCACTTCGTCGAATAATTCTCGAATACCGCCAATAATGTTTCTTCCTTCAGATATTGCAATTTTTCATTTTAGCAATTCGAAAAAGTTAGGACCAAGTATAAGAAATTGCGAGTATCTCGTCGAGTTCTCCAACCGATCCACTGGTGACTTTATATAAATTGTTTATTTCCGTTTGAACCTCGACATTTTACAGCGCACACGCGAACGGCGATATAAAGTGCATCGTCGACGTAATTCTTCTGACAGGTTCGAATATGGCGCGGTACGAATATGAAAGTTCTCCTCCCCGGGACTTGAGAATCGTCGGCGCAATATTTCTCGCTTTATTGCGCGACCCTGCACGCACCGGAAGTGCCGATAAGGGGCTCGATGGAAATCGCGCTGAATGACCCCGCCGTTGGCGAACGCGTTTCGCCTCACGTACGTGGATAAATGCAATGTTCACTCGCTAGAAAACATACTGCTACGTCGAACAATTTCCAATTTTAGTTAATATGTTTAAACGGGTTGAATTGTGCGATCGATGAAACGGCTAAATTATTCGTTTAAATTTCCCGCTCCAAGTGTTTCATTTTCATTCTCCACGAAAGTAGTATCTTATTTGTGACATTAATATTCCGTTTGGTAAAATGACGTAACGATACGTTGAAAATTGTTAATTATAACTGACAGGGAAATATGTTCTCGTGTAAGAGATCGGTAAATGGTAAAGATTGGATTTTATGTTCTGTTTGAGAAAAAGTGAAGGCAGCGTGGTGTAATTAAAACGCGAGAAATTCTTCTGTTACATCATCTGGTAGACTTCCTGATTTTTCCTCTGGTGTCGTTGGTCCGCGAGATCGCGTAATCCGTCTCGCGATCGAAGAAAAAATCAACCGTCTCGATATCTAATTACAAGGTTACTCTCATACATCCTGCTTATATAAGTGTGATAAAAAGGAATTCCATCTGTAAATTGCTCGAGAATATCTCAGCTATTCCATCCACGATTCGTTGATGATTTTTATGGGATAGTGAAGTATGTCCTTTCTAATATTTCTCAACCGAATGTATCGGCAATTTTAATTACCACAGTCGAAAGAATCTTCGTTAGATCTTGTCTTTTGTCTGGAAGAATTCCATCTATCAATTGTCCAAAGAAAATTCAACCAATTCATCCAAAAATTGATCAATCCAAACTCAGTTCAAGGGTTGCCCTTAATTTGAATGTATCTCAAAGTTCCTACTACTGAAAACAGTTCAAAAAATTCTGTTTATTCATCCAATGAATAATACAACTATCTCATCCAAAAATTCATCAGTCACCAAACTCAACCAGCAGAGTTAAATGAGAAGGGTTCTCGAATCAAATGTGTCTCATTTCTTCTCTACTCAGAGCATTTAAAAGTAATTTCATCTACCAATCATCCAAAGAATAATTCAACTACTTCATCCAACAATTCATCAATCACCAAACTATTTACCAATCATCTAATGAATAATACAACTATCTCATCCAAAAATTCATCAGTCACCAAACTCAACCAGCAGAGTTAAATGAGAAGGGTTCTCGAATCAAATGTGTCTCATTTCTTCTCTACTCAGAGCATTTAAAAGTAATTTCATCTACCAATCATCCAAAGAATAATTCAACTACTTCATCCAACAATTCATCAATCACCAAACTTATGTTAGCAGAGTTGAATCAAAAGGGTTCTCGAATCGAATGTGTCTCATTTCTTCTCTATTCAGAATAGTTAAAAAATTCCATCTACCAATCATCCAAAGAATAATTCAAGTACTTCATCCAGATCAATTACCAAACTGAATCTAAGGGTTCTCGAATCGAATACCTGTCTCACATTTCCTCTCTACTCGGAACAGTTCAAAAATACCATCTGCCAATCATCCAAAAAGAATTCAACCACTTCATCCAGAAATTGGTCAATTACCAAACTGAATCTAAGAGTTGTCCTTAATTTGAACGTATCTCACATTTTCTCTCTACTGAAAACTTAAAAAAAATCCATCTACCAATCATCCAAAGAATAATTCAACTACTTCATCCAACAATTCATCAATCACCAAACTCAGTTAGCAGAGTTGAATCAAAAAGGTTCTCGAATCGAATGTGTCTCATTTCTTCTCTATTCAAAATAGTTAAAAAATTCCATCTACCAATCATCCAAAGAATAATTCAACTACTTCATCCAACAATTCATCAATCACCAAACTTATGTTAGCAGAGTTGAATCAAAAGGGTTCTCGAATCGAAGGTATCTCATCTCCTCTCTACTCGGAGCATTTAAAAGTAATTTCATCTACCAATCATCCAAAGAATAATTGAACCATCTCATCCAAAAATTCATCAATTTACCAAACTCCATCCAAGGATCCTCGAATCGAATGTACGAATCTCATTTCTTCTCTAATCACAACGCTTCATAAAATTCCACCTACCAATCATCCAAAAACCAATCGAACCACCTGATCCAAAAATTGATCAATTATCAGACCGAATCGAAGGGCTCTCGATTCGAATGTATCTCGCCTTTCCTCTCTACGCAACACAGCTGAAGAGGGGAGACAGACCGTGTGGTGACCTGGACATAGGTTGAATGAGCCAAACCAGTACTCGGTGGGCTCCGATTGGCGGCTATTTCGGAACTTTCAGGCCGCTCAAGTGTGTCGTGGTTCTCGCGCGGCTACCACGGTGCCGACATTCCCGCTCTTGTTCCAGCCGTTGCTGGAACGTTGTCGTTCCTCGCCCGTGAGAAACTTCCAACGCTCTCTATGGATTTATTTCACGTCACCTGCGCGTAGGCTCTCTCCATTCTACACCTTGCGTGGAGTTACGCTTGGTGCACAGGGTGTAGGTTGTTCTGGCTCACCATCCAACCTTATGCCGACCCTTGCACCAGGGATGGATTTCCCTAAATACTCAATTATCCTAAATGAAAGCTTCCGTGAATTCTATCGAAAGATCACTTTCCACCAAGGTGTTATTTCGTATTAATTGTCGGATAGAGAGTAAATGTACAGTACAGCTCAAAAGTGTGGGACTTTTGGGACATTCGAAACATAGATTTCTTGAATTGTTATTCGATTAGTATGTTAGGTGACCAGGAAATTTTTAATTTTTGAATTGTTAACGAAATTGTTGTTTCTTTCCATTTACCCATTTTTCAATTCACACACCACTCTGCACAGTCATGCTTCGTCTCCAAACAATTATCAACGATAACCTTAGAATTTTTCTTTCGTGAAAATGAAAAATTTTAGGTAACAAATAATTACTTAAAATTTTATAGAAAGAATCACAGATGAAACTTACGATTCTCGATAATGTCGGTAATTCCGGAATCCAAAGGCGCTATTAGCGCCGTAAGGATTAACAAATTAAATTACCCTAGAATTTCATTTTATTATCCGGAAAATACGCCGGCGGGTAGATTGCATCTACTTTGAAGCGTAGATTATACGAAAAGTAATTCCTGATAAGCGTTTCCCTTTGCGTAAATCGACCGGCGAATAGGTTTTATTTCAACGCGTGCTATACGATTAGAAGGTCGGTGGCTGGCTACCGTTGGTGAACGCGAACCACCAGCCTTTCATATTAGGAGTGGATTATTTAAGACGTGGGTCACGTTAAGCGTAGGTTATGCCCAGCGTAGGTCACTTTAAAGCGCGAGTCCACCGTGATAAACGATACATTTTGCTAATCTCCAGCCGGTGGCTGGCGTTGGTTATGCCTGGCGTAAGTTACGCTAAACGCAGATGGGGATCTGATGTATTCTGCGTCAACCCCCTATCTCGAATTAACTTCCCGAACAAGATATTAATCGTGCACCTTTTTCCCCCCCTCTCTGTCTCTCTTTCTTCTTTTTGCGGTATTTTTTTTTTTTATTTCCTCCGGGGGAAATTTTATTCACCTTGGAACTCTCGGTTGAGCTTGCTTCTCTCTTTTATTTGTAAGGTGGAGATTCTGTTGACTTTGCAATTCTCACTTGGGCTCTTCTTTGACTTTTGTGACATGTTTGTAACTTGGAAGTAATTATTTTTGCAGTGTTTTCTTTTTTATTTTTAGAGTGGAAATTTTATTGACTTTGCAATTCTCACTCAGGCCAGTAACCATCAGAAATTAATAAATAGTCCTTTCCAGCCGTCTTCCTAGCCCCTAACAAATTCCTTCCCTATCCATTTCCCCTTTCCGGGTTTTCCCCAAATTATTTCAACTTTTGCACACCACCTTCACCCTCGCGTTCTCCTTCCACTAGTTTCCTAATATCCAATCACACCTCCGCATTTCTCGAGACCTTCTTTTCCACCACCTTCAACGTCCAACCAATCAGAACACACACCGACCTAATATATACACTACCGGCCAAATGTTTAGAATCACTGTGCATTACAAGTTATAAAAAATTTCCAGAATAAAGTTAGTAATTTTAAGGATATTTTAACAAATTTTTCCTCGTTCAAATCAATCGAAATAAGGTAAAATACTATCGATCTCCGCAACATCAATTTCAGATCTGTAAAAAATTAGCAGCGGATTCAATTTTACCGTAAATTAGTAGGTGATTCGAAACTTTTGGCCGGAATAAACGAGTTGAAAAATATTCTTAGGGAGAGCAATCTCTTTGTCACCATCGCCACACCAGCTACTAGAACTTCGCCCTTCCGGGATTAACACATCGGGAGCGCAACGATACTAACCGAGTTCGAGCTGAAACCAGTCTCGTTCACGAGTCGAGCATCGTACACAGGCTCTTCTCTACTTTCATGAAATTTTTGTAATTTTGGAATAATTACACATGGAACAGAATAGAATTTTATTATTTTTCAAAGACTGACTTTGCAAAGTATTCTATTTCTCAGCCTCTCTTTACACAATATTTCTAAATTATTTTCTTACCACGTTACTTCATAGTTACATCACGTCACCTATGTTATTTCACTGCGTTACACTTCACAACGAACAAAAAGAGGAACAAGTACTTCTCTTTCTCAACTATAGATGAATTTCGATCCCTCGTATTGTTAACGTAAGAAACACACGACTAGCATTCGTGAAACGGTAATTCGATTACGAATGAAGTTTCATTTTCACGATGCTTCGAGGAGGAAGTTTTCGAGGTAGCTCGAGGGGTCAGTAAAGAAGGTTGGATTAAGTAAATCGTAGAGGACTGGATCGGTGAAATTGGATCAAATAATCGCCTCGCTAAGGCAAGGAATCCTTGGATTCCCGGGAAAGCTTCTTAATAAATCAAGACTCTACCTGGAGCCAGCAGCCTCGTAAAGCTGTCCTACTGACCCGGCAATCCTTGGGCTTCCGGTGAACTACATTTGGGAAACTAGTCTCGCGAACATTTCTTTTTTTCCGCGGGAAATTGCCGCGTGGTGAATCTGAAATTTTTCGAGGATCGTCTTTTGTGTGTCGACCAGAATGGAAAGTAATTTTGAGAAAGCCCCGAGAACAGTTAAGGATAGCGCGAAATTGTTTTGGGAAAGATTAATTTCGTGGAATTTTTCGATTGGAATTTAAACGCTTGCTTTTTTTTTTAACGTGAAAGTTTCGCAATTCTGTGTTTAATTACAGTTGGATGGTTTGATCGTGACGTTCGTCATAAAGACGCTGAGCAAGCTTTCGATTCAGCGACATTTCTGCTTCGACAAGACGAGATAAGGCGAGTGTTCTCGTGGCTGGTCGTTTCTTTCTGCTTTTCTATCTTGTGATAGCGAAAGTGACGATTGTTGGCCGCGTGAACGTCGAGAATGAGTGATTTTATAAATTTTAAGTTGGAAATTGAAAAATTCTGCAAAATTGTAAGTCCAAGTTTAAAAATTCTGCAAAATTGTAAGTCCAAGTTTAAAAATTCTGCAAAATTGTAAGTCCAAGTTTAAAAATTCTGCAAAATTGTAAGTCCAAGTTTAAAAATTCTGCAAAATTGTAAGTCCAAGTTTAAAAATTCTGCAAAATTGTAAGTCCAAGTTTAAAAATTCTGCAAAATTGTAAGTCCAAGTTTAAAAATTCTGCAAAATTGTAAGTCCAAGTTTAAAAATTCTGCAAAATTGTAAGTCCAAGTTTAAAAATTCTGCAAAATTGTAAGTCCAAGTTTAAAAATTCTCATAAAACGTTAGAAATTCTGTGAAATTTTAAATCGATGCTTTACAAAACTTTCACCAACGAGATTAACTTCTTTTCATCGTCATCGTTATTTTTCGATCTTTAAAGGCGACAGACAGTCACCTTTACCGCGACTGCCTTTTTTCATAGCTGTGATTCCTTCAGTCCCTTTGAAAATCCGCGGAAATTTAAATACAGCGGCGTGTAGAAAAAATCAGAAAAAAAGGGAGAAAGGGAACTGTGCGTCGATAGTTGCGGGAATATCGATGGAAAAAAATAGAACGGAGGATTGGAGGAGTGGTTCGATTTTTTTTCGGCAGCTTTGGCGCCCGAATTTGAATGGTTCTTTTTTCCCTTTTTTTTTGCGATTTGGGTTCGATTGGTCGGTGGTTTTGTTGAATAAAGGGAAGTTGAGGGTTAATTGGGCTTGAAAAGCGAGTGACCGTGTGTAATAGAGCATTCGCGAGGTTTATCGCGCTGGTGCCTTTCTTAAAAATAGAAATTGCCTTCTAATTTTAATTCCGAACATCAGTTCATTCAAGAAAAGAAGGGAGAACAATTTGAATCAATTATCTCCATTATCTTACTTCAAGAATTTCATAAAATTCCTCATAAAAGGAAGTTGACTAAGGCTGAAAATAATTTAAGGCCGTCGTTCCAATTTTTCGATCGATCGACGAAATCGGAGTAAAATAAACGCAGAAGACGAAAAAAGGATAGCTTCCCCCGAAGAAAAAGAAGGACAGAGAGGCCGTTAACGGAATTGATAACCCATTTCCGCGGCAGAAAGGCGCGAGAGCCGAATTCTGGAAAAGGAAACTCCTCGCGGACACCGTTATCGATTGATGCTCACGTCGATAGGCAAAAGTTTGTCCACCGTTGCCTGAATGAATATTTATGGTTGTTCGGAAAGAACACGGATACACGGGGCACGAGTGAAAAAGGGAAGCTCGTGAGAAACGGAAGGATGGCCTCGATACATCGATGCTAATAGTCTCGCTGACAAGTTGAGTTTTCCTTTTCGAATTTGCGAGGAGGGGATTCTTCCACTTCGTGAAACGGGGAATAGTTATCTTCTCTCTCTTATTTCCGATGAGAACAAGGAGACTGAATTATTATTTTCTATTTTTTTAGAAAATTTCTTACTCATCTATAGATCATCGTCATTTCTGGGATCAGTTTTTGAGTGCTTAAGTGAGACACGTGTCTCACCGATAACGAAAGGGTTAAAGAATAGAAAAGATTTATTTCAAGGGATCAAATTTTATTATTTTCTATTTTTTTAGAAAATTTCTTACTCATCTATAGATCATCGTCATTTCTGGGATCAGTTTTTGAGTGCTTAAGTGAGACACGTGTCTCACCGATAACGAAAGCGTCGTCATTTCTGTGATCAGTTTTTGAGTGTCTCGCCGATAACGAAAGGGTTAAAAAATAGAAAAGCCTTGTTCATTTATCTCAAAGGACAGAATTTGTTAACATAGAAGAATAGAAATATTCTTAAAGAAGAATATACGAGAGTAACATTGCAGAGAGGCTCATTTTTAATAGATCTCGATCAGGTAAAAAAATACCGAGACGTCCATTGTACGGAGGAAATTAATTAAGAAACCGTTTCGGTGTATTGTGCGACTTAATAAGGTATTAATGAAGGATCGAACGGTTGGTCGGGTTACAGTAGGTGTTTTCAGCTGGCAAAGGCGGCGGCTGGGGGAACGACACGCGAGCCATCGATCAGAGGCGCGGCAAAGTTCAAACACGCGAGCATCCAGCCACGTTGTCGAAGGGGTGGAGGAAAAAATTGAAAACGCATTAGCCCGAGAATTTCGCTCTTATCGGTATTTCCGCCCTAGTTGGCCCGAACAAACTTCGAAATTCGAGCGGCGAAATGGACGCGTGTCTCCGCGTCGCGTGGCCGGCCGCGATACACCACGGAGAGACATCGATCGTTTCGTGTTCGGGGGCTGGATCGCGCGCTAATCGCGGCGAAGAGACGCGGTGCACGGCGTTTCGAAACAGTTCCTTCATCGCGAAAAATCTGCATTTCGTATTGAACGCGAGGTAGATTGTTCAGACAATTTAGATAATTCGAACTATTCGGAAATTCAATTCAGACCGTTGAAATTTAAATTCATTCAGTCACATTCGAACCATTCACCATTTGAATTGAGTCGATTAAGTTTGAGTTATTCGCATTTGAAATTCACCAATGAAATTGAAACCATTGAAAATTTGAGTTGAGTCGATTAAATTCGAGTTATTCGCATTTGAAATTCGCCAATGAAATTGAAGCCATTCAAGATTGAATTTCATTCGATGTAATTGAAGCGGTACAAATTTGAATGTTCAAATATCCCAAACTTCGAATATCTAAAGATCAAAAAATCTGAAGACTGGAAACGTTCGAGGCTCAAAACATAGCATCGAAGAACTCGCCAATGAAATTGAAACCATTGAAAATTTCAGTTGAGTCGATTAAATTCGAGTTATTCGCATTTGAAATTCGCCAATGAAATTGAAACCATTGAAAATTGGAATTCAGTCAGTTAAATTCGAGTTATTCGTATTTGAAATTCGCCAATGAAATTGAAACCATTGAAAATTTGAGTTGAGTCGATTAAATTCGAGTTATTCGCATTTGAAATTCGCCAATGAAATTGAAACCATTCAAGATTGAATTTCATTCGATGTAATTGAAGCGGTACAAATTTGAATGTTCAAATATCCCAAATTTCGAATACCTAAAGATCAAAAAATCTGAAGACTGGAAACGTTCGAGGCTCAAAACATAGCATCGAAGAACTCGTAAACTCGCACGTGAATTTCCCTCGAGCAGCGTCACACTCGAAACAAACTAATCTTCCCCTCGTCTTTCCAACTTCAACTTCACTTCCATCCTCTCTTCGTCATCCACGATCGTCCCCCTACGTGAAGATCCTTCACCGAACGTCATTTCGCGGTCGACAGCCTTATGAATCTTCCGAAAAGTGTCGACGACCTCAACTGGTATCAAGTGCTATCTACATTTCCTCGACGAAATTTACGCGTGGATATTCACGAGTTACGCTTCTCTCTTTCGGTTTGCCGATCGATGGTGATAAGAAAGCTAGGCTTCCTCGCTCTGCTCGGGGTTGCAGATTTCGCGCAGACGGGCGAGGGTTCGCGAGAACGATCGTGCCGGAGAAAGGCTGTGAAGAGAAGGAAACGAGAGAACGGACCTTTTCACCGGCAAAATGGCCGAGAAGCTGGCGAGTTTCAGTTTCATTTCGAGAGGACGACGACGCCCGCCCCATCGACCCGTCTGGACGTTTGTCCCTATCCCGGTACAGGGTGGAAGGAGAAGCGATTGTTATGGGGGTGTTGCTCGTTTCCCAGGGTTCTTTTTCTTTATCCATTTTGTTGGAATATCGATATGGCTTTTTCGCGAATCTATGATCGTTCCTGATTGCTAGTTTTGATTTGTTACAATTGAACGGGCGAATTGGGTAATTTTCTTTATCGTCGTACAGGGTGTAGATTTTGAGATTAGAATACTGAAGGAAGTTAGGGTTGTAGGGAGAGTGTTTTCACGTGATGCTTAGTTTAGAGGGATTTTGTGAAGTTTGTTAGAGGTAGACGTTCTGTTTTGTGGGAGTGAAGATGGGGAATTCGAATGCTTGGGAATTCGAATGCTCGGGATTTCAAATATTTGGGATTTTGAAAGCTTGAGAATTTAAATACTTAGGAATTCGAATGCTTGGAATTTAAATATTTGGGATTTTGAATGCCCGGGAATTCGAGTGCTTGGGAATTCGAATATTTGGGAATTCGAATATTTGGGAATTCAAATGCTTGGGAATTCGAATGCTTGGAATTTTGAAAGCTTGAGAATTCAAATACTTAGGAATTCGAATGCTTGGAATTTAAATATTTGGGATTTTGAATGCCCGGGAATTCGAGTGCTTGGGAATTCGAATATTTGGGAATTCGAGTGCTTGGGAATTCGAATATTTGGGAATTCGAATATTTGGGAATTCAAATGCTTGGGAATTCGAATGCTTGGAATTTTGAAAGCTTGAGAATTCAAATACTTAGGAATTCGAATGCTTGGAATTTAAATATTTGGGATTCTGAATGCCTGGGAATTCGAATGATTGAGAATTCGAATGCTCGGGAATTCGAGTGCTTGGGGATTTCGAATGCTTAGGAATTCGAATATTTGGGAATTTCAATGCGTGGAAATTCGAATTCTTCACAAATTTGAATATTTTATTCATTTTCCGCACACATAAACTACATTTGCATATTTTCAAGGTCCGCTAAAATTTGAAAAATTTCAAACGACGTTCACAAGAATGTCTAATACCCACTAACAGTGGCATTTAGCGGAATTTACAAGAATCGTCGGCTCAGAATGGACGGAATAAGGGGACTTTAATGGTTTATAATATTTCGTGAATGAAAAATTCGGTCGCATTGCGGTCGCAAAGGAATGCAACTTTAATAGCTGAACACGTCGCGTGCATGCCGGTGACGTTGCAGTGATAAAGGTTAATGGACAGCGAAATATTTCAGCTTCGTTGCATAACGACGCTCCTCCCCGCCCCGGGACGGGGGCGTTCCTTATGCAAACAGGCTAAAATCGAGTCGCTACCTAGCCAGAGAAATTTATTCATTTATTCGTTTATTAAGCGTGTCGCGTCGAATGAAATCGCTCGAAAAGAGAGAAATATCCTGGTACCATCGAAGCGACAAACTTGAGGAGAAACGGATTAACTCTGTTATCTTCTTCTTTCACTCAAACCTTTCCAATCTTAAAAAAAGAAAACGAGAGGATCTACAAATTATGATTCTTTCAAATTTCTTTTATATTTAATTCGAAGGAGAATAAACGAAGGTGTTAGAAAAATCTTCGCAGTTTCATTTTCTGCGAGAAACAGAAATTAATGGACAAAGTTGAGCGTGAAAAGAACGATCGCAACATTTCACCAAGCTTTTCTTATTCTAGTTTCCCCCGTGGAAAGCTTTGAAATATACAAATGCGTGGAAGAAGGAGCGTAGAGAAACTGGCAACAGATAAATCGTTGGAGAACAGAGTGTTAAAAATCGCCCCATGGTGTTGTTTGTGTTTGCTGCTTCCTAGCCTCGTTTCTGAGCGTATTAAACCGGCACTCGTTAAATGAAAAGATCGGGCAAGTTGTTGGGCGTTCGAACGGGAAGTTTCGCAAGCGAGAATGGATCGGGAAAATTGCGTTCGTCTGCCGCGTGGCCATCAAATAGCGTGAAATATTAATGGTATTAACCCGGTGAACTAAGCGCGAGCGTTTTCTGAAAGAAGCCAACGGGATTTAACGTTGCTTCTGGCGGAAGTAATCAAATTTTCAGACACACGGACCCACGACGAGGGCGGCGGCGAGTTTGGAAAATCATTGTCCGAGCCTTTTGATAACGTTTCAAGGTGGCATTATTAGTCTGCTGACTGCAACACTACCCCCGGGAAAGAACTCTTTGACCGAACGGGAGTAAGAGAAAACTGAGTGAAATGAATTGTATACTGTGGACAGAGAATGTTATTGTGCGCGTACTCGAGGTGTAATGAGTAAATTTCATTTTGCATGAGATTTGAGAATTTTTTTGTTGGGAACTTTGGATATTTGGGAATTCGAATGCTTGGGAATTTGAATATTTGGGAATTCGAATGCTTGAGAGCTCGAATGCTTGGGAATTTGAGTATTTGGGAATTCGAATGCTTGGGAATTCGAATGCTTGAAAATTCGAAAGCTCGGGAATTCGAATTCTTGGAAATTTAAATGTTTGGGAATTCCAATGCATAGAAATTTGGATATTTGGGAATTCGAATGCTTGGAAATTTAAATATTTGGGAATTCGAATGCTTGGAAATTTAAATATTTGGGAATTCCAATGCATAGAAATTTGGATATTTGGGAATTCGAATGCTTGGGAGTTCGAATGCTTGGGAGTTCGAATGCTTGGGAGTTCGAATGCTTGGGAATTCAAATATTTGGGAATTCTACAGCTTGAATTCGAAAGCTTGGGAATTTAAATATTTGGGAATTCCAATGCTTAGAAATTTGGATATTTGGGAATTCGAATGCTAGAAAATTCGAAAGCTCGGGAATTCGAATGCTTGGAAATTTAAATATTTGGGAATTCCAGTCTATAGAAATTTGGATATTTGGGAATTCGAATGCTTGGGAGTTCGAATGCTTGGGAGTTCGAATGCTTGGGAATTCAAATATTTGGGAATTCTACAGCTTGAGAATTCGTATATTTGTGAATTCGAATGCTCAGAAATTCCAATTCTTGAGAATTTAGATATTAGGAAATTGGAATACTCAAATATTCGAAAATCTGAATACACAAAAATCGCTAATGTTCCTTTCTCTCCAAAGACAATACATAATCTCCCCTCTCCCTTCCACCACTGCCCGAAGAATCATTTTCCACTACCAGAAGCATCATTGCTATTCCCCTTCGCTTTATCCTAAGTCGGCATTACTGAAATTGCAACAATTTCCGTTAACAGCAGGAAATGATACACTTTCGAGGCGGCGTGTGCTGTCTAGAAAGTGAATGGACAATGGATCAATTTGTCTTTGGACCCTTCTCGCTATCTCTCCATCGATTTTCCTTACCTAGAAAATATTTTCTCCACTTCGTTCTTGTGCCATCATCCTTCTAACAATCTCTCGAACATTACTCTTATCCAATCTTCTCCTCAATACGCTATAATAATACCACATCTTTCTTCCTCTCGATAAATTACCTTCGAATCGTCTGCGTAATTATCAACGTGGTGTCAATCAGCTCTTACTAGCAATTAACATAATTACCAGTCGTCTATGCAGTCAACTATCGTGCAATAATTATTCTACCATCTATAGTGTACTTAAAAGTTAAAAAAAGAAAAATCACGATCTTTTCTTTCGTTCAGCTGTTTCTTTTCAACTACCAGCAAGTGTTAGCCTTCAAAATGTTTTACGATACCTCTTTTTCTCTGTTTCAGGTAAGCATCACGGACACGTTCTCTCTACCACTCTATTTCCCGGCAAACAATCTCTGATTCACCAGCACGGTAACGTTTTACCGACCATGCCCGGTCTAGCTATAAAACGCTTGTCGTTAATTGGAAACGCTGATACCGTGTTAGCGCGTTGCTTAACGATCGGGGACACCTCTGTTCCCCCTCGACTCGGTGTCCTCTTTGAACGGAACGGTGATATTGGGGGCTGCTTGGCGAAATCGAGAATCTGCTATTACACGATAGGCCGAGTATTGGTTACAGCGATGCTGTAAATTGATCGTCATTTTCCTACCAGTTACCGCGACTCGGTGTCGTTTCCTCCTTTCAACGAAAATTTATCACCTCTGTGTAACTCGATTTTTCTTCGCTCGCCGGAAGAAAAATTGCGATCTTATTTTTTGGAGGCATTTGAATTTATTACGATTCTATTTTTTAATAATGAAATGCAATAAAATTGACATTTGTTAGAAAATAAATTTCAACGAGATTTCTTTTCTAAGATTGCATATATTTATTTCGCTAACTTTGCTTGTAGTTGTTTGTAATTTCCTTACAATTTTTCAGCGACAGGTAGAAATGTACAAACGAGACGTCAATTTGCAGAAAACGGGGAGAGTTTGCGTTGCATTTAAGACACATCTGTCACGATTTAGTCTAGTTCAATTATCAACACGGATAATTAATTAGAATAATTATTAGCGCATCGAAACGCGTCAGAATTGGGAGTTAACATGTTTGAACGGGATTTGGCCTAGCATCGGGAGCTCTGATTTTAAATCGACCGCAATTGAATACCGTGGAACACCGGCCAGATCCAATATTATCCGCGTGCAACCCTCTCGCGCGTACCACGCGAAAACAATCGATACCGCTGTATTAACTATTTCGAGTGTTTACCAGAAAACAGGATGCATCCTGGTGGAACGCCCCTCTTTTCCACGTATTTTTCCATTTTAAGAATATTATTCTGGAATACCGAAGGAATTTTTACTGTGAAATTGGACGAGCTTCTTCACCTTTTTAAATGATATTTTAGTGTATATGATGTTTTCACCCTTTCGTTGCATAGACACTTTGAAAATTTGCTCGTTATTCTAATTTCATTCCTAATTTTATCCTTTGCACGCTTTCATTTAAATTTAATAAAAGAAATTTCAAAAGGACGTGGCCACGATCGAAATATTCCGCAGCGAAAGGGTTCGTAATAACGCGGTTTCGATCATACGCGAATTTTTTTCTTGCAAAATTTCGAATCAATTTTCAGTATTTAAAAAATTTCTTAAAAATTCACAGTTTACAATGTTCTTTATCAGGGCGAATAACAAAGGTGAAAAAGAACGAATGCGAATTCGTTCCGGTGAAATTCATCGCCAAATTTAAATACATAACGAACAGCGGAGATGCTCTCAGATAGTCACTCTCAGAAGTAGTGTCAACTCGCGAGAAATACTCTCGAGAGCAACTCGCGATAGTTTCACTCCCGAAAGGACGTCTAAATAGCTTCACGTTTGCCTCGATGTAAATACGACGACTCTGCCTGATGTTGTCGTACCAGGCCTATATCACCCCTGAAATTTCTTATCAAGCTAGCTGCGCAGGAATAGCGAGCGGAAATCGGGCAGGACGATATGTCCTCAGTCGGTGTTTACTAGTCTGCCGAACCAGTGCCTCGACGAGCGACGCTTATTCAGTGCTATCGTAGTCTCGTAGGAAATTCAGTGCTCCCTCGAACAGCGTAGTTTCGATTACACGCGGATTTCGAATCGATTAACGTAATTAGCGCAGCTTCACAATTTTCCTTATCATGGCGAGTAAGATAGGCGCGAAAGAGCGATCGCGAATTCTTGCGTGTGAACTAATTCCTCGCGAATTGCGGCTACGTACGAGAAACAGTGGCAGTGAATTCAACTGCACAACGAACAGCCGAACTTGGGAGAAGAATGAAACGTCCAGTGCGTCTCTGCGAGCTGCATAGCTACAGTTTCGCGGTATTTATACGCGTGAATAGGGTAATTAGATAGTATGTATGCGTACATACGTACACGGTCGAATGATCGAGTTAATCGAAGATAGAAGAGGACCTGCGCATCGCTAATTAGTTTAATTGTTTTTATAATTTCGTTTTATTGTATTCTAAGTTACTTAGGGTTCTACAGTTACGAAGCTACAATAAACCAGTTGTTTACAGTTCTTCCCCCGAGTCTTAGACATACTCTATCCTTCTCTGGGTAAACATTGTTTACTTTTTTGTTATTATTCCGACCACGATACGTGGGTAGTGAAATTTTTCTTGTTGACATGCAGTGTACGTAGCACTGTATTTCGTATCTCTAAAATACCTCTGGTATTCTGGACCTTAGATCCAGAAATATATATGAAATTTTAATTTAAAACATTTTTTAAAGTCTACTTTAATTTGAACTTAAATACGTAATAATCTTTAAGTGGTGTTTCCACTCTAAAGAACCAGACAGTAGCAAAATATCAGATCTCCTGCAATCTTGTACAGTTTAAAAGAAAAAATGGAGAAGGGAATTTTGGGGATACCGAAGTTCCCTTCAAGGTATTTCCAATTTCAGCTTCAATTTCGTCAAATTTCCAAATTTTCCCCTCATTTTCCCAAGAGGCACGTGTTGTTACGACCCCGTCGAAACGGCTTTCCTGATCGATTTCCGGTTCCTTTTTTACCCAGGAACTCGTGGAAGGGTCGCCGTGTATCCGTCTACCAATCGATCACCGCGATATACACGGCTTATCTGTTATATTTTTATCGAGGATCTCCCGTGTACAATCCTCTCCGTGCTCCGTACAGTCTCTAAAATCGATTCTCCCGAAGTTGGTCGTTTCGACGCTTGAAATCCTGTGACCCGTGGTTGAACACACACACACACACACATATAGACACTGCGATTTCATTAATTCCACAGCGAAGATTTATAACCCGTGCGGTGGTGGGCGGCTTCTCTGGAAAAACGTAAGCGTTTTTCCAACAAGCGGCTAACGAAACGAATGGAAAGTCCGTCGCCTGGTGAAAAAGATGCATGCACGTTTCCGCATTTCGGAGAAACGAGGCGAGATACAAGGGAAAGCAATTAACCGCGACGATATTCTCGAGGAAAGAGGAGGTCTGTGTGGTGGAATGTGTGCTTGATAGGTTGAACCGGTGCCAATTTTTCTCGCGACGAGTGAATTCAATTTTCTTGTCGAGTTTTGGTTGCGTTTAGCTAGGTGGGTCATGTGTGAACTGTTTTTCATTGTTGTGCGATTCGGTAATGAATGCGCGAAGGAGTATGGAGAATTAGAGGAGGAATGGTGTGATTATAGTGGTAATGCCTTCTTTTGAGAAGAGAGAGAGAGAGACAGAGAATAGAGGGGACAGTTGGGAGAGACACAGAAAGGAAGAAAGAGAGGAGGGAGAGACAGAGAAAAGAAGGAAGAGAAGGAAGAGACAGAAAAAAGCATAGAAGAGCTGCCACCGAGTTATTTCTTAATTTCGTATTGCACAATTTCCTCGGTTAGAGAGTCGATGGCACGCGCGGCGCCAAACGAGGCGGGAAAAGAATCGAGATGAATCGAGGGGTGGCACGATCGAACCCGGCGCTTCTTTCAGCGCATGTCGTCTCTGCCTAAACGGGGTGTCCTTGTCGTCATGGTAACCTTTATACCAGAGGGAGAGAGAGAGAGAGAGAGCTCACGATCGTTGGGTTTGCTAAACCATCGGGTCCAAGTGAGACACCGATGGTTCAAAACCTCTCCACTCCTCCTCGGACAGAACAGAGAGGGTAGTAGAATATATCCTTGTCGTCGTCGTCGTCGTCATCATCATTTGTCATCGGTTCAGAACGACGAAATTCTTCATCGTTTCTCTCCTCTTCCACCTTTCCACCCTGTTTTTCTTCATTCCGATGTCGTTATTTTTCTTTTTATCCTCGAGCGGAGAGACTGCTGGCCCTTGCGTCCTGGAGAGACGACGATTCGTTCGAAGGGAGGAATTTTCGACTGCGTAATTGGGAGCTCGTGGGTTGCTCGCTGATGAGATTCAACCCTTTCGCAACGCCACTAGCGTACAACTTTTCCAAGTTATTACCGAGAAGCGAATAAATTATTTTACCCCAGTCGAGCAGTTTTCTTGTCGAATTTCATTTACAGCTACACGCTGTTTGGTAAATTTTAATGTCGAACAATTTAACGCGTTTAATTAAAATTCATTTGTATCGGTGGTTAATATTTGTTAGAAATATTTCGTCGAATTTTCGAACTTTAAAGCCAACGTGATCAATTATTCGAAAGGCTAATGGGTGACTATGGTCGCCGTTAGCGTGCAGCGAGTGCTCGACGGTGAGCGGCTATAGCCACCCTTGGTAGCTAAAGGGTTAAAGGACGATGGCTCGTTAGGTGTCTGTTCCGAGGGCTTCTTCTTGGTTATTCGACACGCTGGTGTTTCTCGACTGTTAGAGAAGATCAAGATAGATTCCTCGTTATTTTCCTTTTCTGTAGTGTCTGTAATTATTCGTTGTTTAACAACGTTTATTACCACAATTCTGTCCAAGTATCGTCCCTTGTTCTTCGAATTTTTTTTATTTACATTATCAGTGTCTACTTTTTGATCAGTTTTTTTCATAATACGATGGATATCTACACTTACACACACCCCATATTCATTAAACACTCAAACTGTGCATTTTTTACGATACGCAGATAATACCGAAAATCTAGAGAATGTGACACTTGGTGGCGAACGTTAACCCTTTGCAATCTAGTAACGACTGAGAAGCGAAATTAAATAATTAATCAGTCACAGAGCAGATCCACGAACCCCCATAAATTCACCACAGTGAAACAGAGAATGCATGGAATATTTAAACAAAACAACACTGTTTATTTCTAAATTAATTTTCAAAAATTTCAAAGATCCCATTTGCAATCTTCCCTCCACCAAAATCGTCTCGGAGTGCGAATGGTCGGTACCTGACAGAATCTAAAACTGAAAAATGGGATAGTTGCGGGTACAAAGTGGCATCCCGGCTCCCTGCAATTTCCCCAAAAATAGCTCGGCGAAAATGTGGAAATTGAAAGAGCGGCGTGTGGAAATCCTCGGTATCTCTACACTTGCTACTCTCACCCTTTAATCAAACTGGCTGCAGCGTAGAGCTCGATTTCAAAGCAGTTCTTTCTTGAACACAGTGACCAAGCCTCGGAATAAAATCCCCTACAATCTGGCAACCCCCTCTGGTCGGTTCGAACAGAGTCTCTGGAGCCCGACGATCGGCCCCCGAGTAATTAGCGGGCACGCGGTAAACAAAGTTTTCATTTCCGCTCGGTGGCCCGTCAATGGAGGGAAAACGCAGTCGAAACTCCGGGCCAAATACCACCGCGACATTTTCCACGTGCCCGTTTTTCCCGCGACCCCTGTTCCGCTCCGTTTCTTTGTCCCTACTCGGAGCTTTTGTCTCGATCTAGCTGCCCCTAACTCTCGCGCCTCGGTTCGTGTAAAAAAAGAGAGAGAGAGATGGGAAATAAAACGCAGGTAGTACTCTGGCTTCGCTTCACTTCGTTTCGAGCTCCTAGTTTTCCTTTTTTCTTGCGACGATCAATCGCAACAGGTGAAAAAATCCGGCGGAACTATGGTAGGTATTTGGGTTGGGTTCTGTGAGGGAATGAGATGATTAGGATTGTGTTCGGGGGAGTTTGTGTTTGAATTTTCAATCGGGAGGTAACTGTTGGTAGAGGAATGTTGTTTCTAGGAGAAAATAACGAATGGTACTTTGTATCGCGAATTGTTGGGCTTTGAGAGGGCAGTCTGTCGTCTTGATACGTTCACTGTGACGATGAATGTTGTACTTGTTGTTAGTAATTCTTGCGTGTTGAACGTATTTGTTGTACGTGAAATTGCTTGGATTTGTGATTTTAGCGTTTCTTGCTGCAACTTCTTTTTAGAATTCAATTTCCTGGATTTAGAGTTGTTGTGAGTAATATTGTGTGTAACTTCTTTCATTGCTCGTTTTCACATTCACCAACATTTTCCGCGTGAAACTCGTTGTATTTCTGCAATTCCATTCGCTAGACTTATTAACAAACATATATTTCTATCGATGCAATTTTTCTGTTGCAAACATTACGAAATATTTATTACTGTAACCTCTTTCGTTGTTAATGTGGTTGTATAACAGTTGATAATAAGTTCAGTAGCAATCTATTTTATAACAATAACTATAAACACACGTAAAACGAAATAATGATAATTTGATCAACGCTCTCTAAATATATCTCGCAATAAAATCTCACGTACTCTCTGATATCAATAACAACGCGCTTCTCCTGTTTTACCCCCAGTTACCCTGTATGATCCGCTCGTTTACTAAATCTCGAGACGATTCGACATATAGTTTGGGCTACGATATAGCGAGGTCGTAAATTAAACTCTCAAGAATCGGCATCGATTGATGTTGCGGCACTCAAGGCCGTGTGTTGCAGTCTGTTTGAGGGTTCCAACAATAAACGAATGGTAGCATATGATTTGGTACTTCAAGTAGAAAATGGTATTTCATTTACAAATGGAAAATATGTTAATATTAAAGCTACACAATCCTTTTGCATTTTCTATCTGCATCTTGTAACCGTACTTCCAAATGCGGCTTTTCCCAGAAGAAAAAAACCCTAAATTGTCCTAGCTGAACTCAATTTTCAGTAAATATATTAGAATCAGTTTGACTTTCGCTGGATAGAAGAATTCTTTGTACGGTCCTGACCATGGTTTCAAGTACTTATCTGCTCGTATCTCTGTCAATTTTCGGGTCCCGGCAGCTAAAACATGTTTACTTTGACGTCTGACCGATTTTACGACCTCGCTATATCGTGGCCCCGACTATAAACCATATCGGATCACAATACGCGCGATGAAAGAATAAAGACGAGATCGATGGGCAATATTGTGAACGGTGACAAAGAGACCAAGGACTCGGAGAAAATACTTTAACGGAGAATGTGCACGATCTTTTTTTATGCATGACAGAAGTCGTCGGGGTAACCCCCCTCGCCGCGTTCCCTATTTTCAGTTTAACATCTGGAACAGCGTGATATTAGAAATCGTGTCAGTGCTGGTCCAGATTCCGCGGCATTGTTACACCTCACCTTCCCCCTTCCCCGAAAAAAACGTTTAACGGAGTGAAAAAAGAAGAGAGAAGAAAGGATATCACTGCGTATCTCGACGGCCTTTCTTTCTTTGAAAGTATCATCGAAACATCAGGCGACATCGCCGTTGCGCCCGTTTCACCGTTTATCGCGCCAACTTTCGACATTTTTCGCGGAACTATCGAGGAGTTTCGCGGTTCGTCTTGGGCGCGATGTGCATACCTACGCGTTCCAAGTCGAACTATTAAGATCGACATCAATCACTGTCGAACGAATCGGTACGAGGGACCGTGCAGCCCTACCGGTTAATCGACGAGAAAAAAGGCACCAGTCTGGAGAACTCCGGAGAGAAGTTTCGCGAAATATCATAAATTTCTGCAACGAGATAAACCTCGATAAAGAAACCTTTGGCTGATACGAAACGATTCCACGGCGCGAAGCTTCGTCTATCTTTTCATCGATCTTTCGCGTTACAGACTGGTCGAAAAGAGCGGCGAGCACACAACGGTTGCTCGCTATTCGAGTTCGTAAAATAAAATGGCTTACTTCCTAAACTCGACTCGTGCTTTGGAGATCTTCTAATTTTAGCTGGAAATTTTCGCGAACGCTCGCAATTGCAAGTTCGAAGGATATTAATGTTTATTAAAGTGCCCGTAGGAGAATCCTTTAGCATTAGCAATTTCAACACCTACTCGTTTTCAAATCCGCCCCCTTTTGTTTCCCACAATTTCACGTTCCAGTTTCCGCGAAGTTGCATCGAGCTGCACGGCCTCGTGCAACCAGCAAAGCACATTCTTCCTTCACAGTCCGGTGTGCGTCCATTACCATTGAAACTATTAACTAAAGAGGAAAAGCGCTTCACACTTTATTTCAGTGAAGAGATTTTCATTTAATCTTTCCACATCGGATACATACGCGAAGGGAAATTTATAGAAGTGGCTGCATACCCGCCAGGGTATACTAATAAATTTTTCACCGCCAGCGGATAACGTTATTTGGGAAAAAACAGGTTACTCGTTCGTGTACACGTACGCTGCTGTTCGTAAGTATTAGGACACCTATTACGTTCGTACAGAAAGTGTTACATGACTTAAATTACATTTCTTCGCCAAAGTTAGTATCATGTATCATTAAAAATATACAGTAAATGGTAGATCTGTGACTATTTCTCACGCACAATATAATTGCTTCGATAGATTTTTGAAATTCGCAATCATTTGTACGAGTTAAATGACATTTCTTCGTGAAAGTTACCGGATCGAAAAAGACCCGAAATTTTGCTACTAGCCTGCCGTATGAACCTAGAAAGTAAACCCTCGATACAATATTAAGGGAACATAAATTTGACGTCAGCAAAAGTTATTAAAACAGTAAGAAGGCCATGGGTCAAAAGAGACCCGTAGACCGTACTAAGGTTAAATGCAAATAGATATTTAGAAGTTTTTTGAAGAATCTTAATAATTCTTCAATGACTGTTTAGGCATGCTTCACATTCAACAAATGGCCTAATACTTACAAAGCAAAATCCGGCCAAAAGTTTCGAATCACCTGCCAATTTACATCAACATTGTATCTGCTACTAATTCTTTATAAACCTGAAATTCATGTTGTGACAAAAAGTTCCTTAAAAAATTCTTA